>NC_141049.1:11721430-11821430 GCF_041138505.1 Cibotium barometz | reverse complement strand
GCATATTGAAGAAATATTTCATGGTTGTAAAGGAACCACTGTGTATGACCCTTGGAACAATATATTTGTAGATCTACAATAACTTCAAAGAAGAATGGTCAAGTTTTATAGAATAACATTTGAGGAGTGCAAAGGCATTTTGAAATTTGTTATCAAAATTGGATGAGTGTGAGGTTGTAAAGGAAAAGTAAATGGAAAGGATTACTATTACATTGATGAATGGAGCACTTGATACATCATTGACTGAAGCGAGTTCGAAGTATTTTAGTGTGCAGTTAGAGAAACACATATGGTGGTTAGGCTCGTTCCAAGTATGATCATTTTTTTGTTTCATACTTGATTTTAGTCATTGTTTTCAAATCTTTTATAGTAAGACTTTTGTTTTCTATAATCACAGGTAAAGATAGAAGACCATGAAACACTAGATTGGGTGTTTCACCACACGGAAATACCAAGAATAAATAAAAGACAAGTGCGAGGAGAGAATCTCCATGTTGAAGGAAAAGGTGATTTTCAAGTAGAGTGGCACATGGCGGGGGATCTTAAAACACTTAAGTGCATGTATAACATTAGTAAAGGAGGCAACTCAAAGTCTCCTTGTCTTTACTGCAAAGAATCAGCTCAAGTAATGGATTCCAAATGGTGGAAGAGAGCACCTAATAGAGATAAAGTTGACCCTGACTTCAAGGCCATTCTTGACATTCCACTATGTAATGTTCACATATGCTCATTGCATGGTCTATGTCGAATTATTGAGAAATTGGTATTTTTGTATATTGGATTTGCTTGGAAACTTTGTCCCAAAAAAAATAGAAAGGATGCTCTTCAAGCATTGGAAAAAGTGTTATCTGATATAGGTCTGCATGGAGGTGATGTTCATATCACAAAGGATTTTAAAAAGTCTACCAATGGCAAGGAGGTACCAATCAAGCCCTCTATTGGTGGTGTTAAGGCAAGAAGATTCTTGTCTCGACCCAAACACAGTAATAAGCAAGTAAGGCAAGGTAGAACAGTTTCAAGGATTAATTATGGATTGTGGAAGCAAGTCCATAATGCCGTGAAAGATCACGAGGCAGATGGAGAAGCACGAAATGTGAAGGCAGAGGTGTGGAGGTCTCTTGATCAACTCTTCATGTTCTGTGACAATGTAACATGGAAAAAAAGTGATTACAAGAACTTTGAAGAGGCAATTAAACATTTTGGAAAGTCAATGAAAGACGCCTGGACAGCCTGCAATATAACTCACTACATGGTAAAGTTTTGTCTTCTTCTTTTACTTAAGTGTGATCCTCTTTTTTTTTTATAACTTACTATGCATTCTTATGTCTCTGTGAAAATAGCATATCATCTACAACCACCTTCCCTATTTTGTCAAAAAGTATGGATGCCCAGCAATTTGGTCTACCCAAGGCATGGAGAAGTCTCACTACATGGCACGTAATGCATTTTTCAGACACACACAACACTACGGAGGGAGTCAAAAGGCAAATAGTCTGAAGGAAGTCTTCCAATGGTTTTATCGAGGCATACTACAGAGGCTGCATGCTAAAAGAAAAGTTGCTAGCTCCAAAGTCAAGCTTGCTTTTATTCTAGCCCAAAAGCAAAGACGAAGACAAACTTTGGACAATTCAATGGCAGCAGAGAGACATAGACAATGGAGGGATTCGAAGATATTTAGAAACCATAAATGGACAAGTAAACATGAATAGCAGTTTGTAACTTATTGGTGTTATGTCCACATGTTTTCAAACTCAATCAATAGATTTTTATTTTGTGGAACAAGTGACTCTTGGTGTTATGCCTATATGTTTTGAGACTCCACCAAAAGTATTTCTTTTGTGAAACATGTGATCTATATTAAACAAGCATCAATACATCCATGAGCTACACACAAAAAATTCAATCAATACTACTTAATTATGCTAGACACACTATTGATCCTTACCAATAAGGTGTGTACTGAGTGTCAAACGCTTTTAGAAGCTACTAAGTGTGTACTGAGAGTGCTTTTAGAAGCTACTGAGTGTGGGAAGAGTATTGAAGTGTCGTACGGTGATGGGACAAATGTAAAAGGGAAAGGTAGAGGATCAAAGACTTTGTACAAATCAGTTCAACTTCAACATAATGTTTGTGCTATATTTGATGACTAAATCCTATTACTCCCAGGGCCTACCAATCGGAACTCTCTTTTTGATCTTGATTGGACTCTTTTTCCTGGAGAGTGATATCTAATTCTTGCTCTGCCATTTCTGTTGCCACAGGAACATCCTCTTTTTCCTCTGCTTCAAATGTGCAAGCACTCTACACTTTCTGGTGTGCAAGCTACAGTTGAATTTATATTTCTCAGGCAGGCTGTCAAATCTTCTATTCACATGGTACCTCAGCCTGTCACAATGGAGACAATATGATTTATATGCACAAAAACCTTTTCACCTTCCACAATTCTTCCTGCCTCTGGCAGTTGTTTGAAGGTATCCCAATGATCTGAAAGAAAATCTCTGTGATGCTCCAATACAGAGCTCATAGTGAACTCCCTGTTTTTGAAAATACTGTGGTATATGTGGAAGTTCCTCTGAGCCTTGCATTTGTGAAGAAAGTCAAATAGGAGCAAATCTGGAGATTTGTGCTCTTCTGATTCCTTTTGTTTTGAGAGGGAAGACTCAGCTTTCTACTCCAGTCTCTTTCTTTTGCCTGAACCAAAATTTATATATCATGAATTCTATATGCTGACATATGTAATCAGGGAATGTATAGGATATCACCAAACAACTCCCTTCATGAGCACACATGACTCACCTGGTGATTGCTGTGGTCTAAGTATAGCAGCAGAAAAGTCCAACTTTCTCTTGAAAGGAGGGGCCTGAGAATCAACTGTTTCAAAGCAAAAACTTTTCTCATCATCAAGGAAGAAATCCCCAGGGCCAAAGAAAGCAAAACAATGAGGAAGAAGTGAAAACCAAAAGGGACACAGGAATTTGCAAGAAAACGCGATGTAGGGCCATTTGGAAAATGTCAAGTACTCTCCTCGCATTTTGTTGTGCAAATTTTCCATTTCTATTGCTATCCATCTCCAATCAAATGCTAGGATCACCTCAAAGATTCCTGGACAGTAGATGATACTAGGAAGAATTCCCCAGGGCCAAAGAAAGCAAAACAATGAGGAAGAAATGAAAACCAAAAGAAATATAGGAATTTGCAGGAAAACGCGATGTAGGGCTATTTGGAAAATTTTAAGCACTCTCCTCGCATTTTGTTGCAAACTTCTAGGTTCTATTGATATCCATCTCCAATCACATAGATAGCTTCCAGGTCAGTAAGACTCTCTATATCCTTATCTTCTTGTTTAATAGTATAACACACATACTTTGGGGATGTGATGTAGCTTAGATATTAGGATAAATACCACAAGCAGGAAGACTTTTATATTGGACTGGTTGAAATGACTGAAGGCATGTTCCAGCAAGCTGCCTCATGAATTTGCAGGAAAACGCGAGGAGAAAGCTTTAGGAATTTCAAACAGTCGAAATCGCATTTTGTTGCAAATATAAAACTAGAATGTGGAAATTTGGGATATGGGATGTGGTGGATGGGAATTGCCCAGATATCTGGACATCAAGAATTCTATGGATGGAAGAAATATATATCAAAAAACATTGAAAAGGATATAGAACTCTGACCTTTCTTTTCCTTTTCCATGCTGTTGGAGTTGCACTGGGGTGAATCTTCTGCTCTCTCCCAAACTTGAGCTACAGCCTAGGTAACTTGGAGATCTGGCAGTGGTAGTAGTCTTCAGGCAGGTTGCAGTCTGGATGGAGTGTATTGGGTAGGAAGGGATTAAAGAGGGAAGGAAAAGGATGATGGGAGGGTGCTGGCAAGGATGAAAGACGGGGAGGAAAGAGTGGTTATGGAACTGATTATGAAATCATGATTGGCACAAGTTCCAAGGCAAAAAGTGTCCCATTCACAGTGCCAAGTTTCAAACTCCAAGAGATCTGGGTCCCATCCACACGTGTGAAAAAACGGCTCCATCATTTAGTAGCTACCTTTTTTGTATTTTGCACTAATCTTTTCTCTCTTGTTTAATCTCTCCTGTCTTGGCCCTCCCCTCTCAGCTCTCTTGCCTCCCTACCTCCCTACTCTGCACCATCAGCATCCTGACCAGCAGCACAGGTTCATCCCCAGCACAGGGTACTCATCAACAGCACAGCACACCCACAGATAGCTTCCAGGTCAGTAAGACTCTCTATATCCCTATCTTCTTGTTTAATAGTATAACACATACTTTTGGGATGTAATGTAGCTTAGATATTAGAATAAATACCATAAGCAGAAAGACTTTTGAATTGGGCTGGTTGAAATGACTGAAGGCATGTTCCAGCAGGTTGTCTCATAAATTTGCAGGAAAACGCGAGGAGAAGGGTTTAGGAATTTCAAACAGCTGAAATCGCGTTTTGTTGCAAATTCACTTTTGGGACCTTTTTTGGCCGTTTTCGGGTCTCCGGATGTCCGATTCCAGTGTTTCAAGTGCCGTTTTTAGGGTTTTGGGCCGTTCCGGACGCGTTTGCAGTGTCAAAATCACCAAATTCTGCACAAAAAATAAATTTTTTAAAGATTCAAATTGGATCACCTTATTAATGTGACACGCTTCTATGAACATACAGTACTATTTATTTTTCTTATTTTCATCTTCTTTTGTTGAATTTTCAACGTAACGTTGGTCCACTCCTGATTGGTTGAGAGCCTATTTTCTCTCTCTTCTAAAATGTCCCAAAATGAGCTTCCTTTTTTCCTAATGTATTGTATTTAGTTGTAAAGATAGAGAAATCACTGTAGGAATGTACCAACATGTTACTTCAAGTATTTGCAGGAAAACGCGAGAGTGAGCTATTAGGAATTTCAAACTGTCGAAATCGCGTTTTGTTGCAAATTTATAAATGTTGCTTCATCCACCCCTATCATTGCCTTTTTGTATCATTCCATGTTCTCCATGGCTATAATCTCTTTCCATTGCTTTGTGTGCAGCTTGTCAGAGTGATGGCTATAACCAAGTCAACTGCAAGGAGTGCTGGCAAGGGGCCAGGTCTTACAGCAGCAGCAGCAGCTGGGGCAGGCATCAAGGAATTTAGTGTGCCTCCACCCAAAGGGAAGAGTTGCACATGGCAGGAAGGGGAAGCCAATGAGCCTGCTCCAGCAAAAGGCCAAGAGATTGAAACATGGTGCAGGTGTGCTAAAGGAGATCAGGAAGCAATAGAAAGCTATAGGCTTTGCAATCCCCAAGGTACCTTTTTAGAGACTAGTGAAAGACATATGTGATAGTTGGCACCTTGGTTTCAGGTGGAACAGGACTGCCATTCTTTCCTTACAGGAAATGGCAGAGGATTACTTGGAGAAATATTTTGAAGATGCAATGTATGGCAGGACATCAAGATGAGAGACATATTATTAATTCCACCTACAAGAAAGTTGAAGGTAGATCAGGTTAAGGTTGTTGAAGTAACCCACTTAAAGAACACCAGAGGAAAAGCTACTTATGAGGAGTCACTGAAGCAGCAAATAAAAGAATCCAAATCTGTTATAGATGTGGAGACTGTACAGAGGGAGCTACAGATACAGAGAAGGTTGCAGGAGCTGGGGCCCTAACATAGTTGTCCATATTGAGGATGAAACTTCAGTGAATAATTTTGACTTGACAAAACCATGCTTGCTCAGATACTATCATTCTTGAAATGCTCTAGTAAGTGTCTTTTATTTTACATTTGTTTGCAAAACAATCCTTCTTGTACCTCCTTCACACCCTACCCTAATTATTGTTTGGTCCAATGCAGCATGATGAGAAGCTGGCTTAACCACACTGTACAACATACAGTTCATATTATTAATCCTGCCATTTTCTCCAGGTTAAGAGATGTAAAGGAAACTCCCATGGATATTTTCAATTGGTTCAGACACTGCAATTTTGATGTTATCGATGTTTTGCTACTTCCATACCATAATAGGTATGTGGGTGACTGCTTCTTTTGGGATTCTTCTTTAAGATTGAGAACTCTTGTAGCCTTTGATTTCTTAATGCTTTTTTTCTTACACAGTGACCACTGGAGCTTTGCTTCTATTGATATCCAGCAGAAGCAATGCTTTATATTCAACTCTCTTAAAAACACACACAGAGAGCTGAAATTGTAAGTGGTGTGTGTGCTATTTTTAACTTTAAACTTTATTATTTTGTTTTAATGCACACTAACTGAATTATATGTATTGCAGTTGTATTAGAACGTTTCTAGATGCATTGGATCACTGTCCTGCTACTGTCAATCTTTTGGATTCAATAGAGTCAATAAATTTAGAGGTAGAAAGTCGTTTCCCCTACTGATGTCTATTTCATGCTATGCCTTTGAACCTATTGAATAATTTTGTTTTGTTTAGATATTAACAGTTTTTAACATATCTTTCCAACTGTACAGACACCACAACAAGATGATTCAAGTAGCTGCGGGGCTACTGGAGAGTGCTGATCAGTGCCAAATATATACTTTCAAGCTATTTTGAGATAGGACAGCCAGACCTTGTAAGAAAAAATAATTTTCATTTAGCTTCAAAATAATTGATATTGGTACAAAGTGTTCTAAATCATCATATGCCATTTTGCAGATGAGAGAAGATAGCTTCAGCTCGAACTATATATATAGTTTCAGAGCTGATACAATTTGGAAGTTTTTGAAGTATGCCTATGCCTCTCCCAAACCTATTGTACCAGCTACTGTCGAGTTGGGTGAGAGCTCTAAAGTCCGAGAAGGTGTCATACACCTTGATGACACAGATGATGCTGATGTGGTGCCACAGGAACAAGGACCTAGTGATGATGAGGAGAAGCCACAGGAATAAGGACCTGCTGTCTGCTGATGTTATTGAGGAGAAGATGGAGCAGTACAGCAAACAGATTCTCCAGGGGTAGTAGAGAAGACAATGGAGCAGCACCAAGAGATTGTACAGGACAGGATGGAGTAGCAGAAAACAGATTCTCCAAAAAAAGATGATACAGAGAGCTTGGACCATGTAGAGCAACCTCTGGATCAGGCTGTAGATAAATAGAAAATGGTTGTCAAGAATATGTTCTACATATACAATTAAACACTTCTGTACAAAATTTTACTTTATTGAATATAATACCTTTGTTTATGGAGTCTGTGTTATCTCAATTTTCAAATTTTCAATGTCTTTGCATTTTATTGAACTCTCTCTTCTTTTGAGCACCTGCAAAAAAGCAATATGAATCAATAGGGTAAAGTAAACTAATAGCAGTGCTTAATGAGACTAGGATAAGTCAGATGATCTTGTTTTCTTAACACACCATGTGTGTTAGCATTGTCCAGCCAACTGATAAAAATGATCAGTAAAAAATATACCCGATTGAGCTAGCTCTGTTGCACATCGACCTTTGTATTGTTGTTCTCCTATCGATCCATGCAAAACATCTATAAATCCCAGAATACAATCGATGTTTTGCCATGTCTCATACGATGAAGGGTATAAATCTGAAATAAAATAACATAAGAATGTCAATAAGCAAAGAAAGAAAGCTTCATCTTAAAAATCCATACACCTCATAAAGAACAAAACCACAATAGAAAAATATACAATTAGGCCTGTGTTGCGGAAGATCATTTGGATAGTCTCGCAAGACAAGTTCTTTATGCATGTACACATGCTTAATCAAAACTTCTTTCACCGATATCTTCCCTCTAGTGATTTTAAAATCTCGTACTCTTCCCTTCCATGATGCCAAGAAAATGTTTTTTGTCTGGGGTCTCTTTCTTTTGCTAGGTTGCATGAGCACCCATGCTCCTTTTGAAACACTAAACCTTTCTCAAGTTCCTTCCATTTTGACTGTACTTGAATTCTCTACCGAAGAAATAGAAGAAGCAAGTCGACGGGGTAATGATGTGTGGTATAATTCTGCCTCCATAGCATTATCATCCACAGAGCGTCTTCCACAAGAACGGCCATAGTTTTTATTCACCATGGAGACCTTGTGATTCTATAACAACAGCAAAGTAATGTAAACAAGATAACAAAGTGAAGTTTCAAGAAAGAGAAAGTGGGCAGACAGACAGTTGACAAGAAACATCTTACTCTAAGCCAAACAGGATCAAGGGAGCAGTTTTGAAAAAGAAGAGGCTGCTGCACAATGAGGCAGTGGTGTAGAATGGTAGACCTTTCGAAGGAAAGGCAGCACAACATTTCAAAGTTCAAAGGAAGGTGGAAGCGGGAAGGCCCTTGTCAGAGAAAATGTCAGACTAGATTCTATCTTCATGTCAAAGATCTTGTGAGAATAAAAAACCAATCTCCACATTAATGTAGCACGCTTGTACCTACATAAAGTATTATTTTTTTTTATCTATTTTCTCTTATTTTTGTGAATTTTCAACGTTACGTTGGCCCTCTGTTGATTGGTTGAGAGCTTATTTTTCCAAACCGTAAAAGGCCCCAAAATGAGCTCCCTTTTTCCCTAATGTGGCAATTGATCTCAATTGCATATATCTGCAAAAATAAACATAAGCAAACTAGAGCATGAAGATGATAATGGAAAGTTATCAATTGTCAAATAAAATATCCATATCCATAGTTTACCTAAACAAGAGGGTAGCTCTCGATGAAACATTAGCCACATCAAATTAGACCATATACTAGGAAAGGAGCAAGAATAACTTACCAAAAATAGAAGTGGCAAAATATACCAGTTCATTAAAAAAAACATTTAATGGCATCTGACACATAATGTAAGAAAAATACATGGTTGACATATCCTTCAACCAGCTGCATATTGTTTTCATTGAGAGAATAGTCATCTCGATCCTTTTTGTCATATCACATGCATTTGAATCACATCGTCATTCATACCAACTACTGAGTTTACCAATTGATAACACTCTCTAACTACGTAGGTTGTCTATCTAACACACAGTGAGAAGCAACCAAGGCTTACACACCCCTAGACACCGCAAGTATTTTTCTAGTAGCTAACGTGGTATTTACCCAATACTGCGCTAGCTGCTGGAAAAATCCATATGGGCATGTCATTAAGGCCTTGGAGAATGCGTCATAGCCAGGGATTTCATTAACGTCTTCACAATTTCGTGATCACGTTAATAAAACCTAGTGTTAACATATTAAAACTTGTGATCACATTGTATATTCACATGACCTGAGAAATGACCTGCCGGAACCCACTAGTCCAGTAACACCTCCGGGCTTCTACCTTTCCCGGCGGGCCCGCCGGGATACAGAGTTTTCCCGGCGGGCCCGCCGGGAAAAAGAAGGAACACCAGCGGGATATTATTCTGTATATAAACACTGCCCGACACCCATCGTACAACTTTTGGGAAGATAGTCCTTGTTTTGGGGGCGTGATATCTCTCCTCAAAGTACTTGTAGAGCTCTCGAGTTGCTAGAAGTGTCCTCTTGGGAAGAACGTCCTTATTTTAGGGGCTGTCGTCTTTCCTTGTAGGCACTCCTAAGGCTATTGGGCCACTCAACCTTAGTTCCTTGAACTGGGGGCAGGGTGTGGTTCGTAGCTAATACTTGCGGAGATTTAGGGATAAATTTCGAGTCATTCAGCTTTGCATTTGAGCCACGTATGTAATCTACCTCATTCTGCTTTATGAATGGTTTGATGGAGCCAAGAGTCCTGCTTAGGGGCTTGTATTGGTTCTTGATACTTGATATAGTTTAGAGTAGACAAGGGTCTATTGTCCTATACTAGAGTATTGGGCAAGCATAGATCTTTGATTTTTTTTGTGAATGTTAGAGAAGGTCTATTGTCCTATACTAGAGTATTGGGCAAGCATAGATCTTTGATTGTATAAAGTATCCTTAATTGGGTACAAAAGGCATCCTTCATTGGGGGTGCAATGTGCATGATAGTCTCGAAGTAGTTTTGTAGTAAGACCTTGCAAGATAGTTTGAAGTAGTTTTATGTTATGTGATGATCTTTTGTATTTGTCAAGATAGTTTCGAAGTACTTTGTCTGCAGATGTATGTTGTCATACGTGAGTGATTTGTTGTTTTTTCATTTGTGTATTCATTGTTATATGCTTGGTTGAATAGGTTATTTGTTGAGATGGAGGAGAATGTTGGATCCAGTGATACCTCCAATAGAGTCCAAATTTCAAATAGCAGAAAAAAAGGGCACCTGGGATAGAGTGGCAATATGCAATTAACGTTGGTGATCGATTCATAGATTGGGAGTGTAAGCTATGCCATGCAGTAAAATCAGGTGGGGCGCCTCGACTAAGAGAACACTTTTTAGGCGGACCGAAGAAAAAGTCATGTACCCACCCCTCTGCACCTATAGTGGCCAAACGCATAAGAGAAGAAATTCAAAAGAAAGATTCAAGAAAACATGACACTCCTACCGTTAATGTATCAAGGCAGCAAGAACACTGTTGTTCTAATCATCAAACTCCCGCTACATCGCCTACTTGTACCCCGAACGGCAATGTGCAACCAGAAAGTAATCTACCCAGTGCATCTTCTTGCAAGCGAAACTTTGACGTAGGAAATATACCCATGCGTCAAACTTCATTGCAAGAAAGCCTACGTCAAGGTCGACTCGATGATGCACAACTCGTCCTTGCTGAAGCAATTTACTTTTCTGGGAGTGCTATGATGATGGTGGACAGTGAGCATTGGAAGAGAGCATGGAAGAAAATTGGTGAGTTTGGACCAGGGTTTTCACCGCCTACGTACCATGCTATGCGAAATGATCTATTAGAGAAATGTTATGCGCAGGTAAAAGAACGTGTACAAAGAATAATTCTTAGCAATATAGAGCTTTCTGGATGTAGTATAGTAAGTGATGGATGGTCTAATGTGCAAAGAAAACCATTAATTAATGTAATGGTTATTTCACCTAGAGGTGAGACTTTCATCCGTGCCGTGGATTCAGCTGGTTCAATCAAAACTGGGGCTTACATTGCTCAAGTCATTAGCTCTGTGATAGAGGAAGTGGGTGCCAAAAATGTAGTCTAAGTCGTCATGGACAATGCAAAAAATTGTAAAAATGCATCCAGAATCCTACAGCGACAATATCCACATATTTTTCCGGTAGGCTGTAATACTCATAGTTTGAATCTTGTATTAAAAGATTGGTATAAATCTGATGATACCAAATGGTTTGCCTCAATCGTCGACACTGCTCGCCAGCTTGTGAAATTCATGCTCAAGAGACAGAGAGTTTTAGACATGTTTCGACCTCGCATGTCAGTTATGTTAAAGCTTCCAGCGGAGACTAGGTTTTGCACTCACTTTTACACTTTTGAGTCTCTTCTTAGAAATAAAGATGCAGTTTGTGAAACATTTACATGCATGGCATTTCATGACTGGGAGAACACTCAACTTGAAAAAGTGAAAGAGAAAATCAAAGTCTTGAAGGGAGCACTTACGAGAAGAAGTTGGTGGAACAGTGTGATGGATGCATACCATGTAATGATGCCTGTTATGTATACTGTACGAAGTCTTGATCAAAGAGCGCCTAATCTCGGAAAAGCATGGATGCAATGGTGGACTGTCCAGCGGAGTTTGGAGTGTCGTGAGAAATTAGAGCATTCAGTGGTGGAAAGGCAATGGCGTGTACCATTCTTTAGTAGACAAAGAAAAGTTCTGTTGAAGTACTTTCATGCTAGATGGATTGGAGCGCATTCACCACTGCACAGTGCTGCTTACATGTTAGATCCTGAATATTGGAATATGGATTTGATGTCCAACGTTGAGGTGGTGCAAGATTTTTATAAAGTGGTAAACACTTTCTATAATAATGATGATGATCGTGTACAGTGCATAAAGGAGATGACCTCATTTCGGTTGAAAGATGGTTTATTTTCCAACTCCCTTGTTCAACAAATGGCTAAAGAGCAACCTGCATGGAAGTGGTGGATGATGAATGGTGGTGAGCATTATGCTTTATTGCGCAACCTTGCGATGAAGGTTCTAAGTCAGTGCTCTTCAAACTCAGGCTCAGAAAGAAACTGGAGCATGTATAAATATATTCATAGTACTATTAATGAACTGTAAAGATCAACGTAAGATAAATTGACCATTACTCTCAAAATCTTGAAGTCAAACACCACGAGAGGAGATATGTATTGCAAAGACTCGATGAGAAATATCCACTTGACTCCAAAAACACTTCAAACAATGCTCGCACATCAAATTTTGAAGAGAAAATATAAACTTAAACACCACAAGAGGAGAGAGATGTTGCAAAGACTCAATGAAGAGAGAAACAAAATTTTGAAACATTGGACACATCAAATTTTGAAGAGAGAAACAAAATTTTGAAACATTGGACACATCAAATTTTGAAGAGAGAAACAAAATGCCATTCCTGAAACTTAATCTCTTCATACTGTATCATTACAAAGTTGGGGTGAATGCCACCGATAGCTCTACAAGAGGACGTTGTGCCCTTGTAGGGTCAGTATTTAGTGATCTAAAAAATTCAACTACTTGGAAAATTGATTTTCGCTCATCGCGATTAGGCAGAAACATCCAATTTTTGACTCTATGAATAATAGTATCCATGGTAACTTTGTCATGGGAACTATTATCCATCCACAACTCTTGCACTTTCTGCCAAAAGTCATATAAAGTTTGTAATAAATATCCCAAGGCAAAAACATCAGATGCAGGAGTGTATGCATCTGCCAAAAATGGATCATAAAGCTCTGGGGCTATCCACGGCCATTTATTTCGTTCTCTGTCTGCGTAGGAGACTGCCTGTGCCACCTTCTCGGGGTTCTTGTATGCTTCAAAAACAAAATTGAGAGACACCCGTTTTTTGGACGCTCTCAGCAGCAACCCCCAATCGATAATACCTATGCGTGGCTTTAGCTCTTTTGTATAATCCAACACTACATTAAAAGGATGTAGGTCGGTATATACGATACCTGCCATATGTGCTGCCGCTAGACCTTCCACTAGGGCATGCATAATATGTGGCATGTTTATTACTACCTCTTTTATTTTTGAGAGTTCTAGATGACTTAAAGGGATATTATCAGGCGGGGGTTGTCTCCATCCTCGATCCAAACGAAAAATTGCTCTGGTGAACTCACTGAATCTGAAGGGAACCTTCAGAAGAGTATCACCAAGAGCGCCGCCATTATAGTACGGGAAAATTGTGATCCAAGGAGCCTCTTTTGTAAAGGCAATGCATCGGACAATCGATGGATGTAGCACTTGCATACCCTGCTCTGCCTGGAAGCTCTCGAACTTCGCGCTGCCTTCTCCTTTGTAGTGCTTTCCGCAAAAAGTGATGTGCTCCGGTAAAAATGATATACCTTTAATTGCATACTCTTTTACTGTTCCAAACACACCGGAGCCTATTGTTCGTCCTTCGTGAAGAGCTTCGTGCTGCGGGATGCCAATAAGATGTGTGCACATAGAATTGTAGATGGTACGATTAATGACACCTGTACCTCTTGCATCTGCCTGACTGGACGTTGCAGCGACGTCCTGGGCAATGCGCACTCTTTTGGGGAGGGACTCTGCATCCAACGCCTTCATGCGCTTGCTCTTGGCTCTTTGCTCGCTCCATACAACGTCCCATAACTGTAGACGTTGCATATTGGCTTCAGGCGGGGCAGCATCTCTAAGATCACTGCATGCTACACGCATGCTCCCCAAAATGGTTCGTGTTATGTGCTGATGGTTGAAATCTGCTATCTTCTGTCTATCTAGCAGCTCAGCGTTGCCTCCGCTTCGAAGCCGACGCTGTGCATTTTCCCATATTTGGTCTATGAGATCTTGCATGAGTATCTCAGACTCGTTGATCTTTTTTACGACATCATCAGTACATTGTGATACTGTGATGACCGCTTCAACGCGAATTGCTCGCAGAACAATTTTGCACTCTTCGGGAGAGAGCATGTTGATCGTCTTCGTAAATCTAGCAAATATCACTAAACACAAAAAAACAGAATATCAAACATTACTGAAATAAACATCAAGCAAACGTGAGAGAACAGCAACAAGTATATCAATATCGTCAATGTTCATACAAAAACGGAATATCAAATAATTTTAATGAACTCAACATCATCCAATACATCATCAAACGTGAGAAAACAGCAATAAGTGTATCATTACTTATCAATGATCAAACAAAAACAGAATATATCAAACAACATTACTGAACTCAACATCATGCAATACATTATCGAACGTGAGACAACCGCAACAAGCGCATTATTACTTACGAAGTGTATACATTATCGAATGAGAGAGAGAGAGAGAGGGAGAGGAAGAGAGAGAGGTGTGACAGATAGAGAGAGAAAAAATTAAATGATATTTTTTATAATTTTGTGAGTTCCTAAAGAGAGAAAAATAATGTTTTGTAATCCTAAAGCACTCCTCATCTACATACCTATCGTGATAGAGAGAGATGTGAAGTGTATCATGAGAGAGAGAGAGAAAGAGTTGTGAAGTGTATCATTGCGAGAGAGAGAGAGAGAATTGTGAAGTGTATCATGAGAGAGAGAGAGAGAGAGAGGAGAGGAAGAGAGAGTTGTGGTGACAGATAGAGAGAAGAAACATTAAATGATATTTTTAATGTTTTTGTGAGTTCCTAAAGAGAAAAATAATGTATTGTTTTAATTTTTAAGTAAATAGAGGGAGAAAAAAGAAATTATTAAGAATTATGTATATTTTAAGAGAAATAAAAAAAATCATTATCTACACATCTATCGTGTTGTGAAGTGAATCATGAGAGAGATAGAGAAAGAGTTGTGAAGTGTATCATGAGAGAGAGAGGGGGGTAAGAAGAGAGAGATTCATATTTTTCGAGTTACGAATCACGATATTATAAAATAAAACGTTTAGACAATATGATGTAAACTTTGATCCATGAAATACTAATGCCGCGTTAGCAACCAAGTATCGCATGGATCAAACACAATAAAAACAATACAAGTCAAATCAAACAAATTTACGACATTTATTCGACCGCGTTAACGATCATATGCCGAAATACGCAAGCAAATTTACGACACTTTTTCGACCGCGTTAATGATCAAATGCCGCAATATGCAAAAAACATTTTATGCACTAGCGGACGACACCAACTTGCCGTGTTAACGACAAAATGCCACCCGATTCTATGGGAATACCAATAGGATACGAACATACACTGGCCGCGTTACCGACCATATGTCCGCATTTGACAAAGGGAAGGGAAGGGAAGGTGACATCGCCATAACGATACTATGCTTGCCGCGTTACCGACTAGTACTGCTACGGCGTGTCATACTTACCATAGGACACAGACTAGCCGCGTTACCGACTAAGTGCCCCAGGGTAAGCACCATTCCGAAGAATGGCCTTACACACACACCAGTCGTGTGGCGGGCCACCCAAATCCTGCCGCGCATTGCGACAATGGGCGGCTGCCCGCACGAACTCACGCACACACACATCCCTCGTGTGGCGGACCACCCACATCCTGCCGCGCATTGCGACAGTGGGCGGCTGCCCGCACGAACACACCCACATACACACACACACACAAGTTTTCATTACCTGTATATGCTGTCAGCAATGAAATCCCAAAGGGCCCCCCGGGCCCATATATATAGAAAATTGTACCCCGCCGGGCTATATGACGACCCCGCAGGGACCCGCCGGGCTTTGATTTATCCCGGCGGGCCCGCCGGGTATAGCAAAAGCCCGGCGGGATTTTTCCCGGTTACCAGGTCGCTTGCCACCGGCTTTTTTGAGAACATGTTAACATGTGAACATGTTAATAACATGTTCACACATGTTATTAACAAAAAAATTTTTGTGATCACGTGAATATAAAATCAGAGGTCATAGCAGTAACTTCAACCCAAAATAGCAATGTTCTTAGTTGTAAATCCCAACTGGCTAGTGTGGATGAAAGAGTAGGCTACAAATTCAAGGAATCAAAGATCGCGGTAGCCCCTCATAAATAGTGTTTGCACACATAGAGATCAAGCTTAATCTTGAAGTTGTGGTCTTCTTGAATCATCTTTTTTGTATCTTATATTTCAAAGCTCTAGTCTTCTTCAACCATCTTTGATACACAACTTTGAAAAGCAATATGATCTAAAATTCCCAAGCAATCTTCTTTGAGTCATTCAGCAAAGTGTTGCCAATGCTTTTATACTATTGAAATGTATAAGATGCATCCTTGTTTAAAAAAGCATCCACACACACAATAATTCGAAAACTAAAGTTAAATTAAAGAAAGAAATTAAAACTACATTCACTTAGCTATGTTTGCATATCACAATTATATATATATATATATATATATATATAGAGAGAGAGAGAGAGAGAGAGAGATGAAATGTCATATTAACATCTAAAAAATATATATAGAGAGAGAGATGAAATGTCATATTAACAATTATATATATATATATATAGAGAGAGAGAGAGAGAAGAAATGTCATATTAACATCTAAAAAAGGCCAAGACGACCTATGAGACCAAAAGTTACAATGATATCATGTCAGATAGTACAAGTGCCTGAAAATAGAAAACTGAAAAGAAAACCTGAAGGAAACTGAAACTAGAACTATTGGACTAGGAATTAGAAAACTGAGGAGGGGGCACTAGAAAGAAGAGGCCACCCTAATCAAAGATTCACTACTAGGCAATCACTAAATAAACTCTTGCGTAGGCCGCTATAAGACCTCTGGTGTGAAGAAGCGGGGAGGTCTCTGATGCGCCCTAGTGAGAGACTCCTGGATCCGCCTATGAATACCATGCCGTCCTGTAAGGCATCTAGGTCTCGGGCATCTAGTGCAAGATATCTATAACGCACGATCATATAGAACTCCATGCTGGTGTATGGATGTGCAAGTGGGGGGTTGCGAAGCCACAGGACTGACACGATCGAAATAAGTCGTGAGCTGTGGCTCTAGACTACTTCCCTGAAGGTGCGGCTTCGTGCATGAGTGTCTCTCAATTTCTGCGTATCTCTAGTAAGAACAGCCTGAGACAACACTCATCTCCGAATAGGCAGTGGAAACATCCGCGAATCTTGTAATAGGTTGGACATTGGCAGATGTAATGCTCCTCCAACTCTGGCTCTGAGTGACTTATTAGACATATGCGCTACTCCCGTATCTCCCCATCTCCATCTGTAGTTGATGAGATGAAGTGTGGATTTAACCAATGGCACTCCTAAATCCATGAGACAAGTACGTGTCCATGCATCTAGGGTGGATGATGAAGCCATTGACAGTGGTGCGAAGAAAATAGTCTCGACAAAAGGTCATTTTCACTCCTAGCTCCTGCTTTGATGCTATCCAGGTCCTCCTGATGTGCAACTGTATAAGGTCCTGTTCAATAATTCTCATAATCTCAGTGCGCGCCAAAGTAAGAGATGGGGCAACCAAAGAATACTGGAAGGGTGATGGCCTATCCATCGTAAATCCATGAAGCTCAAACCAAGAAGTCTGTGTAAGAATTAGTGCAAAAGAGAAGCAGGATCAGACTAAGGCAGTAGATACACAGAGATTATGGAGAATAAAAATTCTGATTACTGTAAAAGATTATAATAGATAGCAAACTGCTTTCAAGTTGTGTGCAAAATTCTGTGAGAAGCTTCTGACTGGAAAAAACAGAGAGTGAAGGCTGTATGTGCTAGAACAAGGGATGCAGGTGATACAAAATAGGGCAAAAAGCTACTCGCTAAATAGAACTCTGCGTGCATGCTTTTTATGTCATGCAAGACACCGAATGCTGATCTGGTTGGCTGGCATGGAATTTAGCATAGCGGGCCGCTTGGGGTTTTGGGGGGGCATCCCCCCAAGACCCCCCGCAGAGGGGGGCAGCTAGTGTGAAACCGTGCACCAAAATAGGCTCTATTTTCACAGCATAAGTGTAGTAGGTGAGAAGTCAATCACCATGTAGCCAGGTAGGCAGTATGCCATCCTCCTCCAGGTTCATCTCTAGCTATCTGGCCACACTCGGCCATCATCCAGTGTAGGAACTAGGATCTACCAGGCAGTATGCATGTAGCCAGGTAGGCAGTATGCCATCCTCCTCCAGGTTCATCTCTAGCTATCTGGCCACACTCGGCCATCATCCAGTGTAGGAACTAGGATCTACCAGGCAACCGTGCTACTCATAAATGCCTTCTCCTCATATAGGGGGGATACAAGTTGAGCTAGCCGATACCTGCGTAGTTACCTGAGGGATGACCATTGACATCCAACAATATGTGCATACCAACAGGATGTGTCTCGCTCACTAGCTAGCTGTCTAGAAGACTCCAGCGCAAGTCTAATGTATCTGTTGTGTGGAATGTAGGACATTGATCTAAGGAGAACCTTGACCACAATGGGGAGGGGCACCCATCTTTGCTCTAATGACTGCATGCGGTACAGATGCCTTACTATGAATCATCCGGGCTATCATAGTCACTTCTGATCTCTCCATACCACCCCGTCCATCATAAACTTTGCTAGTACGACTGCGGTGAACAATGCTGGGGTCCCAAATCTGCATTCCATACAATAGTGTGGATGTCACCAGAGTATCAAATAGCCAAAGCTTCGTCCGAGGCTCCTGAAACTAGAACTGAGAGCACATCATCTCTAGGTTCCCCAATGCAGCATAACCTCGTGTCAATCGCACTACTGCGGTCTCTCCCATAGAGAAAGTAGGGCCAGTAAACAATAGCCCCATATAAGTATATTAAGACTATACATACTCAACTGGCTTATGTGCATAATTGAACTGTGGTGCAGATCTCGTCACACCCACTGTGTGGTCGTATTAAAAATTATGACCTCGGTTTTCCCAAGGTTCACTGTAAGATCTCTGTCCACTGCATAAGCATGTAGGGCATCTAACTGTCTCTGTAATCCCTCAAGGAAGTCGGCTAGGAGTACAATGTCATCTACATATATAAGGAGGGGGATCCAAGTGTTGGCAAGTTGGGCACCACAGTCTCCCATTCTAGTAACATATTCTGAAATCTCATCAATATATAGTCCAAAAAGTGTGGGGGACAATGGGCATCCCTGCTTCACCCCAATATTGGACTCAATCAAAGCGGACTCCCCCTTTGGGGTTCTAACGTGTCCATATACTGTCTCATATAATGCAGTGATTCCCCACATTAGATCCCCAGGCACTCCCAAATCATAATGCTACTGCATCAACCTAGCTCTCGACATTGTATCAAATGCTTTTCAAACATCCACAAAGCATCAATAGATCCTCCCGCCACATGCTCAACCCTCCTCTATGATAGTTGTGAGTTCAAGAAACCTCTCCTAAAATGTGTCTAGTGTTCAAGAAACCTCTCCTGAAACCTGCCTACCCCTGGGCTCTAAGCCCCCGCCTCTTGGTCCCACTACTAAGCTCCTTCTTTAAGATGGACGCATACAATTTGGTCAATGTATGGCCTTATATGATAGCGCAATAATTGTTGGGAGTCACAGGATCTCTAGATTTGAGGATCGGCACTATGGTGTTAGTGCTCTAACTCTTAGAGAAACCTTCACACATAGCTCTATTAAACATATGTGACAGCAGAGGTGCTAGCATGTCTCTAGCATACATGAAATGCTCAGTAGCCAAGCCCTCATGGTCATGGCTCTCCTAGTACATAGTCTATCAATAGCATCTCGCACGTTGGCAACTGTGAAAAAGGTAGTCACTTGCGGGCGAGGCATAGGCGAATCTGGTATAGAGGGCTGGTCTGGTACTGTGTGAAGACTAGATGCATAATGCTCCCATGTAGCCGAGGATGTGATTGGCGTTGGTGTACGGTGCTCTTGAAAGAGCTTCCATGCCTCACTAGAATCCTGCACCAAAAATAACGGTAAGGCTCATGCTCTAGACAAACCAAGAAAGCTCTCGTTTTCCTCCAAATCAGGCACCAAAAAAGAGTCTGTGCTTGTCTATGTGTAGTCAATCCAAGAGCAATCTCTCATTGCAATCTAGTTCTAGTCTCTTGGCATTCATCATCATACCAGTTATTTTGAGGCATATTGCTAGTACGTTCTCTCGGAGTGGCATGGGAGTGTGGGAAAGCAGTAGCAGCAGAAAGTGGAGGGCTGCCTCAAGCTGCTAAGTGAGCTATGTCAACAATGCATGTGGGTCTGTCTCCGCTAGAGAGCTGAAGATCTCAGCTGTATACACATGGGTTGTTTCCTTTGTAAAGTGGTGACTGCACACGGTGTATCGACAATCAACTATAAATGATATGTAGGCATGATCAACCGCAATCCCAATCGGTCTAGGAGATATTACAAGCTCTCCAATACAAGGGATACGATCCATAGCACTAAGCACATAATCCACTATACTAGCTCCATGTCAATGTGGGAAGCATGTGAACCCGCCAACCAGCATAACATCCCGCCATTCTTATTTAGAGAAATTGGTGATGTCCTTGTCTAGTATTGCATAGGGATGCGCTGTCCTTTTGGAGGCGCATATGTAGAGTTGCTGGGTGCAAAATAGCAAATGGCTATATAGAGATCTCTATGTTCTTCCACATGAACCTTGACCCACATGTATCGAGCTTGCTTGTCTCTCCATACGACATGAATGATGGGGCGTAACTCTTTCCTATAGAGCATAGCAACTCCTCTTGGCCCCGGAGTTCTGTGATCTGTACGTGCTTCCTTTCAGTGTCGGGAGTGCGTTGTTTTTGTTTTCGGTAAAAAATTATATCTCGTTCCTTGAAAGTGTCCTCAAAGACCCTTGCATCCATCCTAAATGCCCCTTTTGCATTCCATACCACAATGTCCCATGTATATATATATATATAGAGAGAGAGAGAGAGAGAGAGAGGACACAATATTTGGCCCCAATCTGTGCCCCCATAGCGTGTGGCCCACAGCTTCCACATTTGAAGAAGCCACAAAGGGCCAATAATTATACAATATATTTTGTGACTTCTCTAATAAATTAGGAAATAATCAACATAAGAACTTTCCTGATCAATTGTATTGTTGTGCTTTGTTGTGCTGTCTTGTCCTAAAGTTCCTAGTAATTTGTTTTGGCCATAGCTTCTTCATCCAAACTCCAAATAAGGTCATCTAGGTACTCAAAAGAACCAAAATAGGTTTGATCTACATCCCATCCTTGGCAAAATTGCAAAATTATGCTCTGAATAGGTAATAACACAGCTTTTGTAAAAGAGAATTACTTTTTACTATTTTTAGGCTTGAACGATTTATACCACTTAAAATAAGTCTCTTAATGCATTCAAATCCATCAAAAATTGTAATTTAGATATTAGAGCTTAATAACACCTATTAAAAATCTTTTCAATTAGACTACACTCTTTTTTTATGATTATCTAATCATATAAACAAGCACACATAAAAATAAATAATTTCAATAACGTAACAATATAATCCAAGCATCATATTTGTTAATGAAAAAAAAAAGTTTACCCTTTTTGTTTGAGCATTGGCTCTTCAATGGTCCACATACTTATGTTGGCATATCAATAAGTCAGCTCTCTTTTATTTGCTAGGATACTAAATAAACACATTGTTGACTTTGAGATTAGTTAATGATTTTTTTCCCTAAATTTGCATGGTTGTTCTTACTAATTTTGAGAGATTTTTAAATTTCAAAGTTTAGCTCTTTAGTTTATATTGGTTTCTTAGAGCAATCTTACCTACTTCAATCTTTTGTTTTGCCCTTATAGCGGCTCTAATCTTATTTTCTTATTCACCTCTAGAGTAAAACATCACCTTCTATTTGTAAGCTTCCTCAAATGTAGTCTTTACCATATTGAAATTAATCACGTAATAGTTTCCAACAATGAATCTCTATTTCTATCCCATCCTCCACTTATCAATAGCTGGGTCACATAAAAAGTGTCTATTTGCAAAAGGAAAAGATTGAAGGAAATCTGAGTGACTATTGTTGATTATACTTCATTATTTGGCAAGCAATTGAAATAACCATTTGTTTCAAAAGCATAAGCATGCATAACTTGTTATTCGTCATTATCAATTGATCAAAGATACTTTTGAAGTCTATATTTATATTCATAGTACACTAGTCCTTTATATCATCAATAACATGATGAGGAGAATGCAAGAGGTTTTGAAATAGGCACTAGCAATTTAATTTTTGTACCTCCATATGTAAAATCTAGAAACAAACATGCACAAGAATTCTACACATATTGCATGCTTTCTTAAAGGGTTGCAAAATGACTTCTTTAAGCTTATACCTTTAAAAGCTTCAATCACTTCAGCTAAGTCTTCTCAAAGGTTTGCTTGAATCTTAAAAAATACTATCAAATCATAAAAGAATGCACCAAGAATGCAGTCTAAAAAATGCAACCAATAATTCTATTGAAGGTCAAACTTGAAAATCATAACCTTCTGGACTCTCATTGCATATTTTCTAATGCTCAAGTTTGTATATTATAATGATCGCTTTCATAAGACTTTTAAGAATGTCATCAACGTGACTGGTTGCAAGACAAATATCAATCATCATCTAGTTTGCACCTAATAGTCAATGCAAAAATATTATAAGGCACATTCTTTTGATCATTTAATACAAGTTACAACATTCTTAGCTAAGAAAGTCACTCTTCACAATGCCAGTGGTCTAAATTTCCCTAAAAGCCAATGCTAAAGTCTTGAAGAAACTTTTCTTTAGATTTCTTTTTGAGTACAAGAGGAGTTGCTAAAGGATCAAGTGCCAAAGTACAGTGCAGGTACACCAAATGTAGGGTCATCCCCAATGACTATCATACGCTATGGTGAGATCACCAACATAACTCTATCGCATGTCCAGTAGTTCCAACAAACTGGCCTGCTCTTGGTGTCGATTATACCCTTAGGAGATGTAATTGTAAAGAAGATATACATATGTACAAGCTTTAGTTCCTCAATTCACTTAAGCATGTAAAGGTTCTGGTTATGATTTGAAAAATGATGTGCCTCGATAAAGAAGTAATGCAGGCCCCGCCCCACATGCGATCCAAGCTAAAGCTTCCCAACTTAGAAAGACTCGGGGAATCCTAAGCATGTTTTCCCAAAAGTGGAAACATGGGGACTCGCATGCTGCTCGGTACATGATGGTAAAGACCAAAAACTTTTGATAAGCTTCAACTCTCTCCTGGGCAGTATACTGGACCAACCATAATATGAGACTGTAAATTGATAAAGTCAAGACATAAAAATCCAACACCAATCGCTCAATTCACAAAATTATTGCAATACAAGAGACTCAAACAAAAGATAGCTATTTTATTATTCAAGTATATATGTACAAAGCTTCCAGTAATATCACTGGCTCAAGAGATACAATGATAAGACTGTTGCTTTCTTAATCTAAAAGAGAATTGTAACCATGGTATTTCATAGTCGACAATGTATGATATTGCAACGGCTCCTCAAATGCCTCTAGGATAAGATACTCGTGTGGTAGATGAGCCATCCCATAGAGTGCTCCTCTGCCGAAATAGGGGTGTCCATCTACCCTACACAATCACGTGATTGGTGGCAGGCACAACGGCTGTCATTTGCTCGTAAATCCAACGGTTGAGGGTCATTGTACGACCCTCAATAGTCACTGTCATGTCAAGACGAGTACCCATAAAGTAAAAGTAGCGAACCCTCTTGAGCTCCTTGTCCCATTGAACATGGCAAAGATCAAGAGTTAGGTTCCCAATGTGGTCAATGCGAATGTTGAAGCTAGAACCTTGGTCCCAAAACTAAAATTTGCTCCAACCCCTCTGGATCCTAGTCAACGCTGGGACTGCCAACCTCTCTAGGATCATAAATAGATCCTAGTCAACGCTTGGACTGCCCGTCATGTATGTGATAAAGAATATGAGCAATCTCTCATAGACCTCATCTGTAGTTTTGTGGACATGCAACAACAACATTGTGAGTGCTGAGTTACGGCAACAACTTGCTACTATAAAGTAAAAAAGACAATCGAATGGAACTCCAAGCGGAACTGTAAAACCCTATGCTCTGATACCAGCTGTGACATCCTTGACGTACGCTAAGGGAAAATCATCTTAGTAGGCCACTAGACGCTCTGGGAAATTCCAGTGGATGACACCCCACTTTGCATCAAAGAACAGGGATACGATCCACTGGAGTCTAGTTTAGTTCTACCACATGGCTTCTAACGTAGTCTCTTTTACTGGGCCCTATCTCTTAACCATACTCAACCACTCCAGCTATCAACTAGGGGAGTGTGCTTAGAAGTTTTTTCTTTAGGTGATCGTGTCCATGCATTTTTTTCTCACTTCCACAAGGCACAACTACTAACTCGGTTTTGCTAAGGAAAATATCATCCTTGGTTCAAGGTAGCTAACATTTTTTTCTTTGCTAATGAGAAACACAATCATTAGTGCAGTCCCCTATGATGAAGGACTTTAAACTAAACGTCCTAAGTGGTAAGAGATATGTTGGAAAGCTACCCAATTGATTGAGTCCACCTAGCCTTAAGAAAGGTGCCATCGAGGCAACTAATCTCCCACTTCCCACCCCGCACTCACCCACACTTTGTTTCCTAATTACTACCACATTGTTTTACATATACAAAAAGGTTCTTTAATTTATTCCCAACACAGTGTTCGTTAAAACAGCCCTTCGAACATTGAAAGAAAAGTGAAAACATTGTCTACCAAAACAATCCTATTAACAATATTATTTTCAACAAGTCTAAAAATATTCCAAGGGACCCCATCTTGAAAGATGTGACCAGCTCTTGGTTTCTAAGGGACCCCCCAGCATGAAAGATGTCATCTAGCTCTCAATTACAAAATATCACCAGTAGGTGGGTAATCTAGAATTCCAACCCTTGTATCCCGCTAACCATGGTAATGGGGTGTCCAAGGGACCTTCACCCTAGTTCTATGACAGCGGGGAGTTTAATACTCATAGCTTCATCTAAGTCTCCCCGGCCTCCCTGAGTGTGATCTAGCTCTTGATGGGTTCAATTATTTTCAGCACTAGTCTCTTTACCCAAGAAAAACTAGAAGCTCATTTGTTCCCAGAGTAGAAACATCTACTAAACATGAAGGAGGTATTGTGGGTTAGAGGTGACCCGTGAACCTCAGCACTTAAGAGTGTTGCCAACTAACCATCGGTTATCAATCACGCCCGTCTAGACGGCCAAGAGAGAAACCAGCTTGAGAATTGAATTTGAGATTTTTGAAATCCAATTTGAGCTTTTGCCAAACAATTTCTAGTTGTTATTGAAGGCCTCTTACCCACTAAGAAGACATTCTTTTAACTTAAATGTATTGCTTAACAATTATGTGTGTTTCTCTTGGTCATGTGACCAAGTTTTCGGCTAGTGTCTTTTTCATGCGGGTTCCTAGGCTCGATTTTCTAGCAGTCTTGTAATGCATGTATGAAAATTAAGCTTGTATGCAAAGCTTAAAAGTCCTACCCGATTTCCTTATGTCATCACGGTCATCACGGTTTGCACTTGCGTTGCCGTTTTGCTGGCTCAACGCTGGTGTCGATATGTCCTTCGCTCTCAATGCGTGCGCGCTTTGGTGCCATAGTGCTTAGAAACTTTTGGACATAAATTTATATTAGCACTCAAATTTCCTTGTGAGCTTTTCTTTGGAAAAATCTTTATTTATTATTTTTAACTAATAAATTTTGTAAAAGGTTAAATTACACAAAAATGGCCTTTGGTGAGTGAAAAACTAGGGGAGATAATTTTTCCTTGAATTTTCACATACAACTCATCTACCCCATAATTTGTGCCTTAATTTAAGCTTATTTGCTATTTTTCTCATCAAAATTTTAGAAAAATATGCATAATTTTTATTATTTTGGGTCCTTATGAGTGTTGCATTCAACATACAAATGGCTAGTTAACTTTTAATTTAATCTTTAATTCATTACTGCAAAAACCCCTCATCTAAATCTTAGTGAATTAGTCCTTTTGAATATTCTCTCTCTAGAATTTTAGAGAGATAATTCAATTTAGGCATACTTTTAAAGTGAAAAATTAAGATGATGCTATATTCTCATTATATTAGAAATATGTGATCCCACAAAATTTTAGGACTAATTTAATGCAAAATCCCATTTTCTCTCTCTAGAAATAAGCTTTATTTTTAATTTATTAATGTCAATTTCAATGGTTCCTTGAGTGTGTACGATCAATCCCATTTTTCTCGAATCACTCTAATGTTTGCATGGTTTAAATACTTGTGTAGCATGCAACTAGTATTTAATTTTCTCTCACTAGACTTACATTTTTATAATTAGTGAGGCCTTAATTCAATAATCAAGGCATGATTAGCTTGCTAGAAATTTCCAGCACTTTCTTAATTTTGAGTGTGTGAGGGTTGATTAACCCTTCTTTGATACATTCTTTTGCTTCTATTTTCCTCTCTCTACATTAGTTTTAATTTCCACTAAGGGAGAGCTTAATTAAATATTTAGAATTAATAAATAATGCAAAAATTTCACTAATAAGGTGTGTGTGCATGCCCAATCATCAATTTTTGCATTGATATCGCCCAATTTTCATAAATTTTCCAAAACTATATGTGTAGAGATGATTTTAGAGAGAGAAAAGCTTAATTACATCATTAATTTAGATTAATAGGTGTTGTACTTTTTTCATTTTTATGAAAAATTAGCATTACACATGCTTCTAAAGTGATTAGAATGCCCAAAATCAACACAATTTAAGCATAGATATCCATTTTCCTATTCTAATTAGAGAGATAATGCTAATATTAGAGAGGAGAGAGAGCATAGAATTTGGCTAATCTCCTTCCTAATTAGCCTCTAATTAACACATGCAATTAATGCTTGTGTGTGTGAATGTTTAATTGATGCATTTAAATCACAAGAGATCAAATAAGCTTGTGAGATTAGAGTTACATAGTAGAGAGAGAAGATAATTAAAGAGAGATTAATTCACCTCTTAATCTCTCACTAATTCACCACAAATTTGACAAAGTCTTGATCTTGATTATGCTCCAATTCCTGTGTGTGTGAACGAGAGGCTTGCTCATTATATAGTATAGAGGAGAGGAGGGAGAGCGGGCAGTTAATTTGGCAGCTGCTAGGGCAAGAGAGAGAGTCTGAGAAAGGCACCTCCATGAAGCTCCCCTTCTATGCATGCATGATGCTCACACTTGGCACACTTTTTCTACTTTAGCTCTAGCTGAACTCCACCCTTTTGAACCATTCAATTTTCGCATTTTGGTGCAAAAATGCGTCACTAATGAGTTCCTATGCTGGCCCACATTTCATCTTTCTGGAACCCATTTTATGAGCCGAAACTTGCAATGCAAAGCTTGAAATGAGGACTATTTAGTGCAATCACTTATTCACATCAAGGCACCTTAATTTTTGTCCCAGTTTTGCAAATACACTATCCCGTTGTTCCATCATTTGTGCACTAAACCCATTTTCTACTTTGGAAAAATCCTATGCGGAGCGTAGCATAATGCTTTGTTGCATGCTATTTTGGGACAAAATTTATTGCTTTATTGACTGATAAATTTAGTACAAAGGAATGTCTCAGGAACATCACATCGTTTGCAAAGCTATCATGCTACTTAGAATTTATGATATATATTTGGTAAGCTTACAAGTACCCTTACTTCATTAATTGCTTTAATATGCACTTATATAGAACTCACATTCATGGTCTGCTCACAAATTTTGTTTGTAGGTATGTCAAAACAGAGCTATGTTGAAGACTATTTGCAAGCTGGGTTTGCAGAAGAGAACCTACCCAATGGATTAGAGACAGAGGATAAGGAATTTGAGGATGGGGTGGAGAGAGAGGAAGTGGAGGGTGTGGTGAAGGGAAGTGAGAGATCCCCATCTTGTGGGTCTATACAAATTTACCATTAAAAAATAACAAATAAACAATACACAATTTCTACCCTTCTTTCCCACATGGGAACCCCTGTGCCCACCTAGCACTAATCGTATGGGTATGCTACTAGGTGGACTCACCCAAGGACACCCAGGTGGTTGGTACTCAAACCATGATCTAAATTACCAATGCAATGAATATAATAGCAGCAACATTCAAAATCTATCTAATATAACAAAACTTGGGGAAATATCCACCAGAACAATAACTTGTGAAGCCTCGGACCCTTTTGGGATAGATCGAGCCACCCATCCACCTGCTTCGCCTACAAACGAGGAGAATCTCACTTCCCAGAACGCGAGTCCGAACACTGTGCTCCCATCAAAAGACCACATAGCCGCTTCATCGCCCTCCATGAGCCTGAGCCTCAAAGGGATTGCAATACCCACTAGTGGCTAGAATCAATCACCAATCAGTGAGTTAAGGTAATCAATGCCTCTTCGGATTATACTTTTAGAGCACTACAATTCTGCCCTCTGAAGTTTGTCCAAATTCCTTATAGATTAAAAGTTACAACTTCTGCAAATAGGCCTAGCAAGGGTTGGCAGCCAACAAAAAGTTTCTCTTCCTTCCCTGCTCGTACATAGTTTTAATACCATAATAAGAAGTGATAGTATAGAAGAGGAGATGAATATAGAGGTGAGATATTGGAGTGGTTTCCACCTTGGAATCATATATGTAGCCCCTTCCACTGCCCAAAACACATATTCTCTCCCTAGGCGCACCTCTTGTTCTCTCATGTGAGCGGTTGTGTGGAAGTGGTAGGTGGCAAGTCCTTGGTGTGGAAGAGTCTCCCCGTGCTCTCCTTCTTCACCAACAAGTGCCCCAAAAGAGTGGCCCATGCCACGCTTTTATAGAGTCGCCCCACCTCTCTCTAGCTTTTTTTTTCCCCATAAAGCAAGCCCTCTCTCTCTTTGACATGCCCCGTTTTTTTGCCCCCCAAATCACTGTTTGCCATGTGTAACCGCCGTTCCTACCTTCCGGTGACCTTGAGCCCTCATTTTGAGTGTTTTCAGCCTCTCGGGAATGATTTTAATGAGCTGAAAAATTCTCCTAGTGCCAAAAACAATCCCCATTTGCTAATCGAAGGTTCCCCACACGCTTTGGGTTTCTTTCCGCTGCAATAAAAATAGTCTATGACTAAATTTGAGAAAAATAACACATTTCGAGTCCTGAAAAAATACAATTTTAACAAAATTGTTCTCAAAAAACAAAAACTATATTTTTATAAAATATTTATTTACATAGTGAGATCAAGGATCTCACATTCTCCCACGCTTGAAGATTTCAAGGTGTCCTCACCTCGACATAAAGTTTGGGTAGTTTGCAAACAAGGTTTCTTCTTGTTCCCATGTAGCATCCTCTTCTGTATTTGGACCATTTGATAAGGTATTCATTGAGGGATTGGTTTCTTTAGGTTCTCTGATGCATTTGTAAGACTCTTTTCGGAACAATATCAAATGTCCCATCTGCAGTGGTCACCAATTGTTCATCCTGTAGTATATGGGAAGAGTCAGGTATATACTTCTTGAGTGGGTTGACATGAAATACATTGTGTACCTTAAGATGTGTTGACAAGGAGGGAGAGCTTGAGAGGTATGGAGTTTCTGTAGCAAAGGGGAGCTTAGAAGAGGAAGAAAGAGAGATAGAGTTTTTGCAGCAATGGAGAGGGAGGGAGCTTGAGAGAGAGAGAGAGAGGGAGATTGAGAGGGAGGGAGCTTGAGAAGGAGGGAGAGCTTGAGAGGGATGGAGTTTCTGCAGCAATGGAGAGCTTAGAAAAGGAAGAAAGAGGGAGAGGGAGCTTGACAAGGAGGGAGAGCTTGAGAGGTATGGAGTTTCTGCAGACAACAATGGAGAGCTTAGAAGAGGAAGAAAGAGGTTCAAAATGAGCTTTCCAAACCTAGAGTATGTTGGGGAGAAGTTTGAGAGGGAAAACACACTTATGGGAAAAAATTAAATTTTTTTAATTTTTAGGGTTTTCAATCTGCGCGATTCTAGGTGCGGGGGACCTCTAAGTTTGGGCACAAGAGGTAGGGGGACAAGAAGGCCCCATTAGCAAACCAAAGCCTTGTTGGGTGTTGGACTCACACACTCACACACACAAACCTGCACATTAGGGTTAGGTGCAGGATAGAGAAGCTCACACACAGAAATGAGAGAGAGAGAGAGAGAGAGAGAGAGAGAGAGAGAGAGAGAGGCAAAAGTGTGGTATCCACAAAATGCAAGTTAACCCTTGCATGTGTGCCACATCCATATAATATAGAAGTATAAAATATTATATGTAGAGTGTCCTTTCACACTTGATATCTAAGGGGAAAAACCACATGAGAAAAAGTGCCCTTGGTTAAGCCCTCACATAGCACTACCATAAGTGAGCATATGCCTACAAATCCCCCCTGTAGTGGAAGTGTGAACCTGTACAAGGTAGCAGATCACTCTCTGTATGAGAGTAAGCCCAAAGCTTTGCGGAAAGCTTCAAACTTTTCTCGAGGTAAAGCCTTTGTGAATAGATCCGCAACATTATCTTGTGTAGGGCAGTAAGATAAACTGATCTCCCTTGCATGTAGCCTCTCTCAGACATAGTGATAATGAATCTCAATGTGCTTGGTACGTGCATGAAATACTGGATTTCGTGCCACGGCCATAGCACTCTAGCTATCAGTGAGAATGGTGGTGAGTGTCTGCTGTGCTGACACTCACGAAGATCAGCCAATAGTCTCCTCAACCATACACAATCTACTGTAGCTGTGAAGACTGCCTTGTACTCAGCCTCACAAGTAGATGTGGCAATAGTGGGTTGCTTTTTACTCAACCAAGATATGCATGAACTGCCAAGAAAAAAACAATTCCCACTGGTGGATTGCCTGGTTTCATAATCACGAGCCCAATGTGAATCATTGTATGCATAAAGCTGCAAGCTACCCCCCTGGGATAGAACAAACCAAGAACCAGGGTACTCTTAAGATAACGAAAAATGCGTTTGACTGCTTGCCAATGATTTGTGCCTGGGCTGTGTATGAATTTGCTCAACAATATGCATTTGAATTTAAAAATGGAGAATGTCCTACATTTAAAAATTCTGTTTACAAGCAATGCTAGCTAGCAATGTCCTGGACAACCTTTTTAGTGCACATTAACATTCTAACATCCTCACCCATCAACAAGAGAAAAAATGTAGGTGCATCCAACCAATCTAGAATAGAGCAAAGCATTGATTGTGGAAATATCAATGCCTTTCAAGTCACGCCCTTGGATCTCCAAGGCAAGTTATGGTGTATTTATTTATGAATTATATAGTTCTTGATTTTATATGTAGTGTTGAAGAGAGTGTAAATAATATAAGCATGTGTAATATTGCAGAGACATGTCAAAAAATTCCCATTGTTGCTACACCCAATGAATCACTCACTTTAGTATTACATAGAGATAATGGGAATAACATAATTAAAGGTAAGCAATGCATGTTTTCAAATATGTAGAGAATTTGGTTCTCCATGATCTTATGAAGTTTTAAAGTCATTATATGTTTTTTTAGACCCTTTCGACGAGAATGTGTCAAATAATTAAGACATTGATGTGCTTGTGGATGTGGTTTCCACCAACCTCACAAGTACATGGCTTTTATAAAATTTTAATGGGATAAGCATTATAAATTTATACATGGCTCTCTCTCTCTCTCTCTCTCTATCTCTTTGTTATCACGTGCATCTATAAAAGTTTATTATTTTGTGTATAGATGAAAGTTTTGGAAGCATAGATTTATTGTGTGAGGATTCTCTACAAGTTGCTCATGCCATTTCCATCTCTCAATCATCAAAACTAGTAAACATATACTAAAAATGATAGAGACAAGAGTTCAAGTATTAGAGGTAAGTCATACTTTGTGAATGGCCAACTATCTACAGTAGGTTGCAATGTTCTTTTTGGCATGATACCTACTAGTGAGGAAGTGTGTGGTGTGATGGAAAATGGCATCCCTCCTCTCAGTGGAACAAAGTAGAGCTAGAGGGCATAGAGCATGCTCCGAAGATGGCAAAGCAAGTTCTAGATGATGTTAGTCTAATGGTATCCTTCACTAGGAAGCACAATGTCTCTTGTTTGGGGGTGCGAACAACATGGATTCAAAGTACACCATTCTCTGTAGTGGCATGCAAACCCCAAATAGGGATTTTTCAAGGGATAAGGGTATTAAGATTTATGAAATTTTTTAATCTCTGCCATAAGCAATACATACAGTGAAGCAATTTTAAATTTTATTTGCTTTTGTAATAACAGAGCAACTTCAGTGAAATGTGTGTCATTGTCCAAGATCATAGGACTAGCGAGTGTCTAATTCTAGATACAAATTTTCTCTTTGACGAGGTAGATCCAAAGGATTTGATTCTTGGAAGAGATGGCTTACCATTATGAGGTATACTATTTTTCTATGAGTAGTTAAGTGGACCTTTTTAATTATATGACACAATTATAATGATTGCCATTTTAATCATGTGCAAGAATGATTTATGTGACAGGTGGGATGCAAAGAAGTAAGGGTTTCTACAAGCAGTTGGTAGACACATATTCAAATATGGGGAACCTATTAATTAAGCTTTATGGTGAAGTGTGTGTACTAGCTAGTAGTGCTGCATTGAGCGGGAGGCACATCACTTTTGTTGGGCATAATGAGGCCATCCACCATGGGCTAGTATTGGCTATATGATGTATGAAAGTTATGATATAATAAGATCATTTGACGGTTATTTTGTGGACACTATAATATTTAGAGGATGTATGTGGATGGCCATTGAGAATTTCCAAAGATATATGTAAATGATGTACATTCACTTATGATTGTGTCAAACTCTATGTGGAGGCACATGAATGATATTGTTATTATGAACTGAAATAACTCCAAATTAAACTCATCTTTTATGTTATTTCAATTATTAATCCTATACATCAACAAGTGATCCAATTTGGATGGTGACCGTTTGTACTTTAGGAAAAATTCCATAAATTTACGTAAATTTTGTTCGTTCAAGTATTTCTTGAACTCAGTGTGGAGGGCACATGAATAATGTCATTATTATGAAGTGAGAGAATTCTAAATTGAACTCATCTTTTATGTTATTTCAATTATAAATCCTACATGTCAAGCTATCAAGTTTGTATGGTGGCAATTTTTATGTTGGGAAATTCATAGATTTATGTAAATTTTTTTTGTTCAAATATGTTTGACTTGAACTAAGTGTGGAGGCACATGAACTCAGTGTGGAGGCACATGAAGTGTGTGTGTGAGAGAGAGAGAGAGAGAGAGAGAGAGAGAGAGAGAGAGAGAGAGAGAGAGAGAGAGAGAGAGAGAGAGAGAGAGAGAGAGAGAGAGAGGAAATGAAATGAAATCTCATATTAACATCTACAGAAGGGTAAGATGACCAATGAGACCAAAAGTTATAATGATATCATGTCAGATAGTACAACTGTGTGAAAATAGAAAATTGAAAAGAAAACATGAAAGAAACTGAAACCGGAACTACTAGACTGGGGCTGAGAAAATGGAGGGGGCACTAGCTTTAAAGAAGAGGCTGTTGTAATCAAAGATCCACTACCAAACAAGCAATCACTAATTTAGCTCTCGCATAGGCTGCTATAAGATGGTATCAATCTCCTTTGGTGTGGGGGGAGAGAGAGAGAGAGAGAGAGAGAGAGAGAGAGAGAGAGAGACCAAGTGAGTGCATGCACCAACTAAGTGGGGAAAAAAGCTCACTCAGATTTTTACTATGGAGGAATTGGGCTAATATGGTGGTTAAATCAAAACTAGGGTGGCAAAGCTCGCTCCAAGATCACTCCCTCAATCTCACTAAAAAACATTATCCATCACATTCAAGCCTTGAAAGCATGAAAAGAAAGAGAAGGAAAGAGGCCTTATGACCATAGGCAAGAAGCAAGACCTTACCCAAGAGGAGTCTTTATGAACTAGAGTGGCCTCTAAAGGCTTCCTTTTGTTAAGCAATGGAGCCCTTGGGTGAAGTTTTTTATCCCTTATGAGCAAGAAAGAGGAGTCTTGATGAAGTGGAGTATCCTCCAAAGGCTTCCTTTTCTCAAGCAATGGACCGAGCAATGGAGACCTTGTTTGAAGTTTTTGATCACCACAAACACACCCTTATGAGAAAGCAGTGGCCTTCAAAGCTTGGGCCTTCCTAGGAGCACCAAAGAGGCAAGGATGGGGGAGAAAAAAGGGGCGATGGTGCTTGATGAAGAGGTGTCAAGGCATGACTCTATTTGTGGAGAGAGAAAATGTTTTTGATGAAGAAGGATCCATGCAAGGCTTGTAGTGTAAGTTAGAGTAGAGAGAGAGAGAGAGAGAGAGAGAGAGAGAGAGAGAGAGAGAGAGAGAGAGAGATGCCTAAAATATACATAAAGTGGTCCAAACAAGAAAGGTGGGAGCTAGGTGAGTTAATGAGCCTTAACTCCTCACACGGGTTCAAGTCCTCCTCACAACCTCTCCTTCATTTCCCTCAGTCAAGCTCACCTTCAAGAGATGGAAGGCTAAAGAAGGTGCTATCCAATCATATAAAGCCACCTATAATCAAGCCATGTAGACTCCCATTAGGGCCAAAAACGTCTCAAAATGGGCTGTGTAAGGAATTTCGCTAACTTGCTAATTAGTAGAATGTTGACGGTCAAAACGGCTCCAAATTTAGCCGTTTTGGGTATTTAAAGCGTATCTATCTGATTGAATACGTATCTAAGTGCATATTTTAAAATCTAAAAAAATATATCGTTTTCATGCTACTCTTTAATGGCTCGTCTCGAAATTTGTCCTCTTTTAGTGACTACGCGGCAAAATGACCATTCTCTCCAAACGCGCTCTTATCCATTCTCCAAAAAAATTTCACTCCTCTGCTTCTCTAAAAATTTCACAAGCTACATCTCATTCTCATTCTTCTGTGTCTCTCATGATCTAATAGCTCTGCTTATATTTTTTGCTCGGTTAGTAATGAGTGATACATCTAATCGTAAGTTTCATTTGAACATCAAGCTCAACCAAGAGTATGCAACTACACGGAGTGTCTACCAAAGATCCCTTTCATGTGCAAATGAAGCTCAACATCTTCGCAACGAAGGAAAGAAGCATATTGACCTATGGACAGATGGAAGTCTATATCCACCGGATCCCAAAACAGGAAGGTAGGAAAGGGTAAGATTTTTGAATGAGCTTATGAATAGGTCGGATATCTTGAAACTTTTAGAACTTCCTGAAAATCAAACTCAAAAGAAACTGGTCTTTCAACATCTATTAAAAGATATGGACTTATTAGTCCAGCCTTCCCAAATGCAAGAAGTTTGTGACACAGTGGGAGTGAGTAGAAAGGGATACAGAGCCATCTCTAAAACCTGGTTCAGGGTCCTTAAGTATTACAAAATCAAAGCTTTTGGGTTGCCTAGACCTCACAATGTTGGAAAATATAGAACTCTGTTAAATGAGGAAATTTCTAAACATTTCGGAGAGTATTTCCATATTGAGGGAACAATGCCATATGAGAGACAAAAAAAAAATCATCTTTTGAATACAACGTTTATAATAATATTTGGATGAACATTAGAAAAGTCCAATCTTTTATGGTGAGATATTACAACATAAGAGAAATAGATTGTGAAGGAAAACTTGTATTTGTTTTAAAATTAGATGAAGCTCAAATCCAAAAATGTCAAAAAATGGAAAGAATATCTATATCCCTAATGAATAAAGCATTGGACTATAGTCAAGGTAAGCTTGATTCTCCATACCACAAAACTCAATCAGAAATGGAGCTATGGTGGATTGGATCAGCTCAGGTACCAGTAGAGAGTCATGAAACATTAAAGTGGCTCTTCTCAAAAACAGACATTCCTTCAGTTATTCAGAGCCAAAATACAGGTGAACACCTTCATGTTGACGACATAGGTGATTTCATTGTGGAATGGCATTTGAGTGCCGACCTCAAGGCGTTGAAGTGTATGTTTGGTGTATGTGGAGGAGCAAATACCAAATATCCATGTCTTTATTGCATGGCAAGCACAGGGACAAGAGAATGGCTTGCAGAAAATGAGATTGGAAAACCACCATCCAGAAATAGAATGTTGTCGATTATCCAACTTCTATTAAAATATGGGATCCAATTCTACCAATACATTTGAAAAATGTGCATATATGTACATTGCATGCAGAGATAAGAATCTTGGACAAATTGCTCAGACTTCATCTGGACTATGCATATTCTATTAAGCCGACTAAACTTGCAGATGAGTGCATAGAAAAGTGTGAAGCCTTGCTCTCTGAAATGGGTTTTCATGGTGGGGAAGTGCATCTTAAAAAAGATCCTGTTCTTTCTGGAGGTACAGGTGATGTTCTGCAAGATGTTTCAATGGGAGGAGCAAAAGCGAGAAGATTTTTGAGCAACCATGACACCAAACAAGTCAACGCAATGTGGAACTGTTGGAAACAGCTATGTGTCATCACCACAAATGTCAAAAGTAGACCAGATGTAGCCAACAAACGTATGGAAGTTTGGAAAAAACTCGACAATTTTTTCAAAGTCCTTAGACGACAAGTTGGTTCAAATACTTATGTAGATGATTTCAAAAACGCAATAAAGCTTTTGATCAAAGCTATCATAGATGCCTGGGGAGAAAAAGACATAACTTATTACTTGGTGAGTATTCAGACTTATCAAAACAGTTATAAATTGGTGTGTCCAGACTTATTACTTGTAATTTCTTAAATGTACTAACAAAAATTGTCTTTGTAGCATATTCTTTACTTGCATGGACCATATTTTGCTACAGAAGGACCACTTGCAACATGGAATACACAAGGAATGGAAAAGTCTCATTATCAAGCGAGAACTTCCTTTTTTAGATGTACCCGAAGAGGAGGAGGTGGACAAAGAAGAAGCAATGCACTAAACGAATTATTCAATTGGTTCGACAGGAGGCAATTACAAAGGATGAGATCAAAGACCCAGCAATCTGAAACTACACCAACACCTCAAGAAAGAGACTAATGATTACTAACACATTTGTACCTCTAACAAAAAATTTTGCTGAAATAAAATCGGTCCTTGCAAAATATTGTGTGCATTAGTATTTGATTCTCTTGGGACTACTTGGCATGTCACCTCTGTATCTCAAAAATTTTCTCCTTCTATAACCTCCAAGAAGATTGATATCTGACACCTCAGCTGCAGCTGCATAGCTAGAGTAGCAAAGAAAGTATCCTGCTCTTGAGGCATTGAAACCTGCAGCATATCCAAAGATTCTAAGAGCAGCAGCTCTCTCCAGAAGCAAAACCTTGTTAGCATTTATTTGAAGGGGAGTATATCCCATGAACCTTGACAACACCTTCAAGGCAAATATTGGCAACTCAGCATCTTCAGAGAAGTTCATGTGGAAAGCACAGAACACAGCCTTATCCAATGTAGGCAAGTAGTGCATGAGAGCAGATGAAGGCCTTCTTGACCTAGTTTCTGTAGATTTCACTCTGCTGCCTCTAGCTCTTCCCAGAAAATCATCCTTATCAAGCAATTCAATCTGCAAGACAAAAACCTCAATTAAAAAAAATTACAATCACAATAACATTTAACAAAAGATTAAATGGAAGCTACCTTCTGCAACTCATCCTCAATTACTACTTTGTCTTTCATCAAGTTGCATGAGCCAACCCTTTCCACTTTATCAGAATCTGCGTGAAGCTTGAAATCTCTGCCAAAAGACTCAATACCTAACTCAATAAGCCTGTTCTCAAAATCCTCATCACTCAAGGAAGGTTTCCCCTCTTCCATTTTTTTAAGGCACAAGGCAAGTGCATCATTAGCAGGGATAAATGAGTTGTCAGATGTTTGCAAATCAAGTGCCAAAAACTCTTCCTTTGGCTCTACTTCTGTATCAATAAAGTCTTTGGCCACTTCACAAGCTTCTGAAATTGCTGCAATACAGTAGTCTTCTCTGATATTGAAGAGACATTGAAGATAGGAAAGAGGAATAAAATCTTTCTCATTGATATAGAAGAAAGGAAGGTTTGGAAGAGTAACAGAGGATTCAGATATGCTTGCTTCCTCTGAAGGCTCTTCAGTAATAGTGGAAGCCCTAAATTCTGCAACATCAAGATTGGCACTTTCTCTCTCCTCAGCTTGAACATCAATTTCTTCCTCTTCTAAAACTTCACATTTCTCTAACTTTGAAACTGTGGTGACATTTAAGTTTTCTTCCTCATTCTCTGCATCAATTTCTGGTTGTTGCTCTTTATCCTGTATTTCTGCTTTCAAAAATAGGAAGAAAAGAAAGGAGACATCCTTGGGGACGAGGTTGCAATGCTTTTTATGGATTGGACAAGAAATAAATGAAGGGCATGTGAAAGAGGTTCTATTTGAAAATCTACTGAACCTCTTTGTTACTTTGGCTTTCTCCACAGATAGCTGTGTAAAATCTGTAAGGTGACAAAAATCATGGTCTCCGATAGGAAAACAATGAGCTTGAATTGACATTTCAAATTGCTTGTACTCATCTTCAAGAATGTCCTTTAGCTTCAACAAAACATCTGAAAGAGAAAACCTTGGATTGAAAATCTCCACTGCATCAACGTATATCTTCATATCATGACCATCTTGCAAAATAGCATTCAAGAGTTTCTCACTTGGGCTTTCTTCAGCAAGTTCATGTCGACCCGCAACACCTTTACTCATTGAGATATTTGAGAAAAATGCCTGAAAAATTTTGATGAGCCAGAACGAAGCGAAAATGAAAGGTCCAAAAAAATTGGAATGCCTCTATCGCTTGGTGCGGGCTTTGACAATTCCAAGGTCTCGAAATAAATTTTAAGTTTTGCAAAATAGGGCTAGGAAGAGAATACGGTGCACAGCTTGATTTGACGCAAATAAGTGGTCCAAAACTGGGGAAAAAAATTGAAAGTGAGTTTTGAAAAATATATGTTGCGTGATTAAAACACATTAAATAGTGACCGTTTATGCCACGTGGCAATAATGATTACATGCCACGTGTACCCAACGGTACTTTGTACGACATATCCGAGCTATAAAAAGTTAATATTGTTGAAAATATTCATATTTTTCTCCGACACTGTATCAAGCGAAAGCAGGCTACCTTTTATTTCCCAAACCTACTTTTCCCATATCAAGCGATTTCACAATTCCCTGCCCGAATCAAGCGATTACGCTCATCCGAGATCCTTGGATTCTCCTCATCGCTTCGTTCGGGACTTCTAGTTTTCTTTATTTCCTGCCCGAATCAAGCGATTACATTCATCCGATTCTCTTGGATTCTCCTCATCGCTTCGTTCGGGACTTCTACTTTTTTTTTATTTCGTGCCCGAATCAAGCGATTATCACTTTCCATTATCTTTGGATTCGCTCTATCGCTTCGTTCGGGCTACCTCATTTCTTTGTCCTATTATACAAATCGCTTCATCTGGTCTCTTTTTTAAGCTTCAATGGCAAGGACAAAGCAGACTGCAAGGAAAGTCTACCCACCATTGGAGACTGAAAAAGCTGAAGACAAGCCAGGACCTTCCAAACAAGAAAAGCCTCTTCCAAAGCCTCGTGCGAGGGCGACAGCAAGAAAGAGATTGAATTATCAGGTGAAGTCCTTAAGAGAGATAAGAGCAGCACAGAAATCTACAAGTCTTCTCATCCCTCGACTGCCATTTACTTGGGTTGTCAGGGACATATCAGAAAGGTTAGTTGGCAAAATGAGAAACACAAATCTTCAGAAAGTTCGATGGGAGACCCAGGCCCTCATGTGTCTTCAAGAGGCTGCTGAAGATTTTTTAATCGACTTTATGAATGATGGCTACATTGCTGCTGCATTTGCTCATAGGATCACTCTTATGAGCAAAGATTTTGTGCTGGTGTCCAGACTTAGATATAAGTTTGACAAAGCTTTGGAGCCTATTCCAAGTCAAGATATGAGAGCTTTTGAAATTCTTAATATCCCTCCAGCAAGGCAACCCAAGCAATCTGTTGTTATTGAAGATATTTCTCATCCTTATGATACAAGAAAAGCTCAGGATATCAAAGAAGAAGTTGAAAAAGAGAGAGAGCAGGAGAAAATTTCAGAGGATGCCATTCTTTCTCAGCAAGCTGAAATTCTCCATTCATCCAATTCAGAGCTTTATCAGAATGTGACAGGTCAAATGATAGTAGATGTGTCCATGCCTGGAGAGGATGAGGTGTATTGTGACATTGCCCCTGAGGACACAAGCATGCTTGTGAATCCTAATATTGAGATATCTGACACAGTCCTCTTCATCTGTCTGAGGTTTGTGTGGATTTGCTTTTGTTTTCTTGATGAATTTCTCAGAAACCATATTTTGTTGACATGTTTTGTTTGTGTCTCCAGATGTCTTATGAGGGATCTTCATGAATCAATGGCTGTGCAAGTGACAATTCTTGATCCCCTTGTTACATAGTGCCTTTTCAATAGGCAAGGGGATCTTGCAAGTTTTCTCAAAAACTTTGATATACTTACCTGCAATTACATTGTGTACCCTTATGTTGAAGTGTAAGACTCATACTCAATTACCTTTTGCCTATTATAGACATGACAGTATTCATAACTAATTTCAGTACTCATATTATCACAGAGGCCATTGGAGTCTTATTATCATCAATCTATTGGATAGAGATGTGATCTTTATGAACTCTTTGGCATCCATCCATGGGAGAAGTAAAATGTAAGAATCAACTTTTCCATGGGTTGACCCTCAAATTTCTTGCATGATTTCAATTATTTGGTTGACCCTCAAAATTTTATGTTTGCAGTGCTGCCAAACTTATCTTGAGTTTTCTAGCTTCTACCTATGTAGACTACAAACTTGAAGATTTTAAGTACTTCAATCAGGAAGTTCCCTTGCAGAAAGACTCAACATCTTGTGGATGGATGGTTCTTGCTAATGCTTGGAGATTTCTTGAGTCAAGATTTAGAATGACAACACTTCCTGTAAGTTCATGAATGAAAACCATTGATTGATTTAGTGAATACATTTAGTGACCTGTTTTCTTACTTTCTTATTTTCTTTTGTCTTAGTTGCATGAGTATCCAGATTCTTGGGTAAGTTGGGTAAGGGAGAAGGCAGTGTCCATGGTTTTGAGCAGATCCATCAATCCATATGATCCTGATTCTCCCTTTCCACCTAATAAAGGAGCCAAGGATACAACTTCAAAGAAAAGGAAAAGGGAGAAGAAGGAAAGCAAAGACAAGGATGACTCATTCAAGAAGGAAAAGACCTCTGCCAAAGAGAAGAAGAGCCCTACTAAGAGCAGATCTTCCAAGGGGAAAAAGAGCCATTCTAAAGAGAAGAGCCATTCTAAAGTAAAGATCCCTCAGGCTACAGAGAAGATCCCTACCCCTCCTGTTAAAGAGAAGAGCCCTAGCCCACTTGCTAAAGAGAAGACCCCTAGCTCTCCTGCCAAAGAGATGAGCTCTTCACCAGCTCAAGGGAAGACACCTATCAAAGAGAAAATCCCTAGTCCTCCTACCAAAGAGAAGAGCTCTTCTCCAGCTCAAGAGAAGACACCTATCAAAGAGAAGACCCCTGTCAAAGAGAGGAGTGCTGCTAAAGGTCTTCCTTTTCACTCACCAGTGAAATTTAAAATTCAGAAGCGTCATTTGTCCAACAAAGGTAGTAAGAGGGCAAATGTTGGCTCTCCATTAAATTTCTTGTTCATGTTCCCCAAGAAGACTGCCAAGTCTCCAAGGCCAACCTCCAAAGAACCTTCTCCAAAACCAGACCCCACTGCCAAATCTCTCTCGCCAACACGTGAAGGTCTCAGAGAGGAGCCCAACTTACCACCATTAGGGGAATTCACTCTAAAACCTTCCTCTCCAACACCTCAAGTGCTGAAAACTCCAGAACTTGAACCTCAATCAGCAAAATTTGATCGAAGCAAACAGAAGAGAGAAAGATTCTCTAAAGATGCAGGGTCATCTCATGCCAAAAGGAAAGTTGATTTTGTAGAGTGATTCCACATATTGGATTTTGTTTTGTTCATTTTGTCCATATGGACACACCCTTTTTGGGACAATTTTCTGTACTTAAATTCAGTATCAATAATTTGATATTCAACTGTTAAACCTTGTTTTGTGTCGCGAACAATTTGTTAACCAATTTTGTGAAGAAGTCAAGACGAAATCTAGCAGAATATATTGATTACATTATTGGAGAAATCCTTTTCAACTATACAAACTTGCCCTTGCAAGTGGCTCAAATACAACTTTTTTGGGGGGAGACAGATGATGCATGAGGTTACACTCTCCATCCTTGTACGGATAACAATATCATCTACTTTGAATCTATATTCAGGTGATATTTCATCCAGAAACTCAAGCGACTCTCTAACATGTTGTAGTCGCCAGTTTGATGTTACTATGAGTTTCCTGGGATCTATGAATGGATGGACTATGATGTTAAATTCAAATTCTGGACAATTCTCTTCAGAATCCAAAGGGACCCAACTACCAAGCTTGCTTTTCCATCTCCTATAGTCATAGCCCAAAACTAGGGATTGGTGACACAGTTGGTATGAGATGGACAAAGAATTTGGGCTTACTCTACAACTGATATTGTCCCCCATATGAAAAGTTTCCTTGGTACTCCATCCTTCTCCAAGTACAGTGTCCAGATCAGTCAGAGATAGTCTTCTATTAAGCCACATCGTTCTTGTCCTCTCCAATTCCATTGTTTTGAAACATGCCACAAAGACATGTATAGGCAAGAACCATTGAAGTTTAATCCTTCTTGAAATCCTTCCAGGAGACATTGCTTTAAGAATATCATCTTTGATTTTGGATTTGAAGCTTGTTATGGTATTTGGATCAGGAACTTCCCATTCTAGTGACATTATTGTGGGAATAGGTATGTCATACAATTCTCCATGAACACCTTCTCTTGATGGAACCCTGTATTCTGCAAAATACACAAATAAATCCACTGATTTGTAAAATGAAGGTGGTTTGTCTGCGTACATGACATCTGCAATCCCCTTGTGAATTGCTTTGAATGTGCCACTTAAGCTCTCAACAGGCTGCCACTCCACAGCTGTTGACGGAAAGATAACTGAAATGAAACAAACAACAAATATATCAGAAAGAGAAATATTGTGTTGTATCAAATAGATAAAGGTTTGTTGAATTACAGTAAGAATGGAGAATTGGATGTTCATCCAAGTTCAACACCATGTCTTTGGCCATGTAGACATGTTGAACTTTTGCAAGCCAGCCATTGTCGGTCACTTTGAATGCAAGAACACGACCTTTCCAATGGGATTTCACTTCATTTCGCTTGGTTCCTTTTACCCTGTGGGCACCTTTGCAAGAGGGAAGCATTGTTACCCAATCATTCACACGAAAAGACATGGGTTTCCAAACACCATCTTCTCTCGTGTTATGAAAATCACAAGAAGTTATATTATGAGAAGGACGATGTGAGGACGCCATAGAAGCTCACAGATAAGAGAAAAATAGTAAATCTTTTGAATAGTGAATCTTTTGAATAGTGAATCTTTTGAAAGTGCAAAGAAAGGAGAATAAACCATATGCCAAAATGAAGGGAAGGTGGAAAGTAGACGTCTGAAAAATTTGGTGTTTTGTCATTAATAGCGTTGTTTTCAAGGCCTGAAAAGAGGATTTCGTATCTTCATGCTTGATTTTTTGAAATAAAAAATGGAACAAGATGTCACTATTTTGGACCCAAACTTTAATGTTAGCCATCGTAAACGTCTAAATTTAGCCGTTTTAGCCGTTCGCCACTAAAATAGAACCGTTAAGAAGACATTTGGAGGAGACAAGAATGCCATACTTTTGTATACGTGTCAATTCACAATTGGACAATTTCTTAATCCTTAGATTAACAAACAGCCCTTTTCTAGCCGTTTTTGGCCCTAATGCAAAGTTAGCCCCCAATTCTACCCATAAATAAGAAAAACATTTGAAACTTGGACATGAAAGCTGCCAAATTTATGCTAGTTTCCCCACAAAAAGCTCTTCGAGAGCGAGAAGGGTTCCTCGAGAGTCTTTGGGTCCCAAAAACCATTTAAAAACTTTATTTAAAAAAAAAGAATCTTTTAGGTAACTTTGTCAAAAACCTAGTTCTAAGATCGTATATTTAAATTGTCATAATTACAATTGGTAGGCATGGTCCTTACAATCTCCCCAACAAAAAAAAGAGGTATTAGTAGCTTTCTAACAACGGATACTGACTTTGAGGCTAGTCCCAATCTTCCCACAAAGCATACTCTGTGGGATATCCTTTCCATTACACTAGCTCTATATGGATTTTTATAGGATAATAGAAAATATTATTATTTCAGTATAATACTGGCATGGCATAGTTCTCATATTTTTTTACAAAGGGCTAAGGATCTATTTATAGGTGAGGGAGGCCTCTAACCAAGTCCAACTAGTTTTTAGAATTTTTTAGGTTCAGTTTGGCTGAATTTGGACAAGATTTGGACCTAGTTTGGTTCCCTTTTGATTTGGTTTGATCTAGGAGAGAGGAGAGATAAAAATATCATAATATTTTTGAGTTTGAAACTCCAGCACACATGTGAAATAGGCGCCTCCTTGAAGAGCCCCCTTCTCCTTACCAAGGTGTCAAAATTGAATCATTATACCCAAAATATCTCATTTTTTTAGTAATACTCATAGTTTTTTACTAATAAATCTTGTCCTTAGTCTTGTTCAAAATTCTTCATCTTATGTGAGTATTTATTCATTTTTGGGGGTTTTTCTTTTAAATCTTCAATTTATCTCCTCCCTACATTTGGATTAATCTTATTGGTCCATAGGAACCTCAATTGGACCATAATCCAAAAATTTCTAATCAAAATGGGCTGTGTAAGGAATTTCGCTAACTTGCTAATTAGTAGAATGTTGACGGTCAAAACGGCTCCAAATTTAGCCGTTTTGGGTATTTAAAGCGTATCTATCTGATTGAATACGTATCTAAGTGCATATTTTAAAATCTAAAAAAATATATCGTTTTCATGCTACTCTTTAATGGCTCGTCTCGAAATTTGTCCTCTTTTAGTGACTACGCGGCAAAATGACCATTCTCTCCAAACGCGCTCTTATCCATTCTCCAAAAAAATTTCACTCCTCTGCTTCTCTAAAAATTTCACAAGCTACATCTCATTCTCATTCTTCTGTGTCTCTCATGATCTAATAGCTCTGCTTATATTTTTTGCTCGGTTAGTAATGAGTGATACATCTAATCGTAAGTTTCATTTGAATATCAAGCTCAACCAAGAGTATGCAACTACACGGAGTGTCTACCAAAGATCCCTTTCATGTGCAAATGAAGCTCAACATCTTCGCAACGAAGGAAAGAAGCATATTGATCTATAGACAGATGGAAGTCTATATCCACCGGATCCCAAAACAGGAAGGTATCCTTCTTTTCACACACCACATGATTTGATTAGATTTGTTGGTGATGGGGAGGATGGCTTACTTGGTTATAGTTCAAGACTATCTCAATCACATATTAATTATGCAGAATATACTACATATCTTCAAAATACTTCATCTTTGAATGCAACAAAAATTATAGAACTTGAAAACAAAATAGTGTCTTTGAAACAAGAAAATGATCAATTGAAAACCTTAAAAGAAACTCCAATAGGATTAAGAGCACGAGTAAAACGAATGCGGGATGTAGTTAACTTAACAGAGAGATCTGGACAAAGAAAAAAAAGGTTAAAACTTGTAAGAGATCATGTTACTAACCTTCTAGGATTTGACATGTCTAATGCTCAGGAAAGGGTAAGATTTTTGAATGAGCTTATGAATAGGTCGGATATCTTGAAACTTTTAGAACTTCCTGAAAATCAAACTAAAAAAAAACTGGTCTTTCAACATCTATTAAAAGATATGGACTTATTAGTCCAGCCTTCCCAAATGCAAGAAGTTTGTGACACAGTGGGAGTGAGTAGAAAGGGATACAGAGCCATCTCTAAAACCTGGTTCAGGATCCTTAAGTATTACAAAATCAAAGCTTTTGGGTTGCCTAGACCTCACAATGTTGGAAAATATAGAACTCTGTTAAATGAGGAAATTTCTAAACATTTCGGAGAGTATTTCCATATTGAGGGAACAATGCCATATGAGAGACAAAAAAAAAAATCATCTTTTGAATACAACGTTTATAATAATATTTGGATGAACATTAGAAAAGTCCAATCTTTTATGGTGAGATATTACAACATAAGAGAAATAGATTGTGAAGGAAAACTTGTATTTGCTTTAAAATTAGATGAAGCTCAAATCCAAAAATGTCAAAAAATGGAAAGAATATCTATATCCCTAATGAATAAAGCATTGGACTATAGTCAAGGTAAGCTTGATTCTCCATACCACAAAACTCAATCAGAAATGGAGCTATGGTGGATTGGATCAGCTCAGGTACCAGTAGAGAGTCATGAAACATTAAAGTGGCTCTTCTCAAAAACAGATATTCCTTCAGTTATTCAGAGCCAAAATACAGGTGAACACCTTCATGTTGACGACATAGGTGATTTCATTGTGGAATGGCATTTGAGTGCCGACCTCAAGGCGTTGAAGTGTATGTTTGGTGTATGTGGAGGAGCAAATACCAAATATCCATGTCTTTATTGCATAGCAAGCACAGGGACAAGAGAATGGCTTGCAGAAAATGAGATTGGAAAACCACCATCCAGAAATAATGTGAATGTTGTCGATTATCCAACTTCTATTAAAATATGGGATCCAATTCTACCAATACATTTGAAAAATGTGCATATATGTACATTGCATGCAGAGATAAGAATCTTGGACAAATTGCTCAGACTTCATCTGGACTATGCATATTCTATTAAGCCGACTAAACTTGCAGATGAGTGCATAGAAAAGTGCGAAGCCTTGCTCTCTGAAATGGGTTTTCATGGTGGGGAAGTGCATCTTAAAAAAGATCCTGTTCTTTCTGGAGGTACAGGTGATGTTCTGCAAGATGTTTCAATGGGAGGAGCAAAAGCGAGAAGATTTTTGAGCAACCATGACACCAAACAAGTCAACGCAATGTGGAACTGTTGGAAACAGCTATGTGTCATCACCACAAATGTCAAAAGTAGACCAGATGTAGCCAACAAACGTATGGAAGTTTGGAAAAAACTCGACAATTTTTTCAAAGTCCTTAGACGACAAGTTGGTTCAAATACTTATGTAGATGATTTCAAAAACGCAATAAAGCTTTTGATCAAAGCTATCATAGATGCCTGGGGAGAAAAAGACATAACTTATTACTTGGTGAGTATTCAGACTTATCAAAACAGTTATAAATTGGTGTGTCCAGACTTATTACTTGTAATTTCTTAAATGTACTAACAAAAATTGTCTTTGTAGCATATTCTTTACTTGCATGGACCATATTTTGCTACAGAAGGACCACTTGCAACATGGAATACACAAGGAATGGAAAAGTCTCATTATCAAGCGAGAACTTCCTTTTTTAGATGTACCTGAAGAGGAGGAGGTGGACAAAGAAGAAGCAATGCACTAAACGAATTATTCAATTGGTTCTACAAAAGGCAATTACAAAGGATGAGAGCAAAGACCCAGCAATCTGAAACTACACCAACACCTCAAGAAAGAGACTAATGATTACTAACACATTTGTACCTCTAACAAAATATTTGCTGAAATAAGATCGGTCCTTGCAAAATATTGTGTACATTAGTATTTGATTCTCTTGGGACTACTTGGCATGTAACCTCTGTATCTCAAAAATTTTCTCCTTCTATAACCTCCAAGAAGATTGATATCTGACACCTCAGCTGCAGCTGCATAGCTAGAGTAGCAAAGAAAGTATCCTGCTCTTGAGGCATTGAAACCTGCAGCATATCCAAAGATTCTAAGAGCAGCAGCTCTCTCCAGAAGCAAAACCTTGTTAGCATTTATTTGAAGGGGAGTATATCCCATGAACCTTGACAACACCTTCAAGGCAAATATTGGCAACTCAGCATCTTCAGAGAAGTTCATGTGGAAAGCACAGAACACAGCCTTATCCAATGTAGGCAAGTAGTGCATGAGAGCAGATGAAGGCCTTCTTGACCTAGTTTCTGTAGATTTCACTCTGCTGCCTCTAGCTCTTCCCAGAAAATCATCCTTATCAAGCAATTCAATCTGCAAGACAAAAACCTCAATTAAAAAAAATTACAATCACAATAACATTTAACAAAAGATTAAATGGAAGCTACCTTCTGCAACTCATCCTCAATTACTACTTTGTCTTTCATCAAGTTGCATGAGCCAACCCTTTCCACTTTATCAGAATCTGCGTGAAGCTTGAAATCTCTGCCAAAAGACTCAATACCTAACTCAATAAGCCTGTTCTCAAAATCCTCATCACTCAAGGAAGGTTTCCCCTCTTTCATTTTTTAAGGCAAAAGGCAAGTGCATCATTAGCAGGGATAAATGAGTTGTCAGATGTTTGCAAATCAAGTGCCAAAAACTCTTCCTTTGGCTCTACTTCTGTATCAATAAAGTCTTTGGCCACTTCACAAGCTTCTGAAATTGCTGCAATACAGTAGTCTTCTCTGATATTGAAGAGACATTGAAGATAGGAAAGAGGAATAAAATCTTTCTCATTGATATAGAAGAAAGGAAGGTTTGGAAGAGTAACAGAGGATTCAGATATGCTTGCTTCCTCTGAGGGCTCTTCAGTAATAGTGGAAGCCCTAAATTCTGCAACATCAAGATTGGCACTTTCTCTCTCCTCAGCTTGAACATCAATTTCTTCCTCTTCTAAAATCTCACATTTCTCTAACTTTGAAACTGTGGTGACATTTAAGTTTTCTTCCTCATTCTCTGCATCAATTTCTGGTTGTTGCTCTTTATCCTGTATTTCTGCTTTCAAAAATAGGAAGAAAAGAAAGGAGACATCCTTGGGGACAAAGGTTGCAATGCTTTTTATGGATTGGACAAGAAATAAATTTCTGGTTGTTGCTCTTTATCCTGTATTTCTGCTTTCAAAAATAGGAAGAAAAGAAAGGAGACATCCTTGGGAACAAGGTTGCAATGCTTTTTATGGATTGGACAAGAAATAAATGAAGGGCATGTGAAAGAGGTTCTATTGGAGAATCTACTGAACCTCTTTGTTACTTTGGCTTTCTCCACAGATAGCTGTGTAAAATCTGTAAGGTGACAAAAATCATGGTCTCCGATACGAAAACAATGAGCTTGAATTGATATTTCAAATTGCTTGTACTCATCTTCAAGAATGTCCTTTAGCTTCAACAAAACATCTGAAAGAGAAAACCTTGGATTGAAAATCTCCACTGCATCAACGTATATCTTCATATCATGCTCATCTTGCAAAATAGCATTCAAGAGTTTCTCACTTGGGCTTTCTTCAACAAGTTCATGTCGACCCGCAACACCTTTACTCATTGAGATATTTGAGAAAAATGCCTGAAAAATTCTGATGAGCCAGAACGAAGCGAAAATGAAAGGTCCAAAGAAATTGGAATGCCTCTATCGCTTGGTGTGGGCTTTGACAATTCCAAGGTCTCGAAATAAATTTTGAGTTTTGCAAAATAGGGCTAGGAAGAGAATATTGTGCACAGCTTGATTTGACGCAAATAAGTGGTCCAAAACTGGGGAAAAAAATTGAAAGTGAGTTTTGAAAAATATATGTTGCGTGATTAAAACACATTTAATAGTGACCGTTTATGCCACGTGGCAATAATGATTACATGACACGTGTACCCAACGGTCTTTCGTACGACATATCCGAGGTATAAAAAGTTAATTTTGTTGAAAATATTCATATTTTTCTCCGACACTGTATCAAGCGAAAGCAGTCTACCTTTTATTTGCCAAACCTACTTTTCCCATATCAAGCGATTTCACAATTCCCTGCCCGAATCAAGCGATTACGCTCATCCGAGATCCTTGGATTTTCCTCATCGCTTCGTTCGAGACTTCTACTTTTCTTTATTTCCTGCCCGAATCAAGCGATTACACTCATCCGAGATTCTTGGATTCTCCTCATCGCTTCGTTCGGGACTTCTACTTTTTTTTTTTTCGTGCCCGAATCAAGCGATTATCACTTTCCATTATCTTTGGATTCGCTCTATCGCTTCGTTCGGGCTACCTCATTTCTTTGTCCTTTTATACAAATCGCTTCATCTGGTCTCTTTTTTTAAGCTTCAATGGCAAGGACAAAGCAGACTGCAAGGAAAGTCTACCCACCATTGGAGACTAAAAAAGCTGAAGACAAGCCAGGACCTTCCAAACAAGAAAAGCCTCTTCCAAAGCCTCGTGCGAGGGCGACAGCAAGAAAGAGATTGAATTATCAGGTGAAGTCCTTAAGAGAGATAAGAGCAGCACATAAATCTACAAGTCTTCTCATCCCTCGACTGCCATTTACTCGGGTTGTCAGGGACATATCAGAAAGGTTAGTTGGCAAAATGAGAAACACAAATCTTCAGAAAGTTTGATGGGAGACCCAGGCCCTCATGTGTCTTCAAGAGGCTGCTGAAGATTTTTTAATCGACTTTATGAATGATGGCTACATTGCTGCTGCATTTGCTCATAGGATCACTCTTATGAGCAAAGATTTTGTGCTTGTGTCCAGACTTAGATATAAGTTTGACAAAGCTTTGGAGCCTATTCCAAGTCAAGATATGAGAGCTTTTGAAATTCTTAATATCCCTCCAGCAAGGCAACCTAAGCAATCTGTTGTTATTGAAGATATTTCTCATTCTTATGATACAAGAAAAGCTCAGGATATCAAAGAAGAAGTTGAAAAAGAGAGAGAGCAGGAGAAGATTCCAGAGGATGCCATTCTTTCTCAGCAAGCTGAAATTCTCCATTCATCCAATTCAGAGCTTTATCAGAATGTGACAGGTCAAATGATAGTAGATGTGTCCATGCATGGAGAGGATGAGGTGTATTGTGACATTGCCCCTGAGGACACAAGCATGCTTGTGAATCCTAATATTGAGATATCTGACACAGTCCTCTTCATCTGTCTGAGGTTTGTGTGGATTTGCTTTTGTTTTCTTGATGAATTTCTCAGAAACCATATTTTGTTGACATGTTTTGTTTGTGTCTCCAGATGTCTTATGAGGGATCTTCATGAATCAATGGCTGTGCAAGTGACAATTCTTGATCCCCTTGTTACACAGTGCCTTTTCAATAGGCAAGGGGATCTTGCAAGTTTTCTCAAAAACTTTGATATGCTTACCTGCAATTACATTGTGTACCCTTATGTTGAAGTGTAAGACTCATACTCAATTACCTTTTGCCTATTATAGACATGACAGTATTCATAACTAATTTCAATATTCATATTATCACAGAGGCCATTGGAGTCTTATTATCATCAATCTATTGGATAGAGATGTGATCTTTATGAACTCTTTGGCATCCATCCATGGGAGAAGTAAAATGTAAGAATCAACTTTTCCATGGGTTGACCCTCAAATTTCTTGCATGATTTCAATTATTTGGTTGACCCTCAAAATTTTATGTTTGCAGTGCTGCCAAACTTATCTTGAGTTTTCTAGCTTCTACCTATGTAGACTACAAAACCCTAAACCCTATGTAGACTCAACATCTTGTGGATGGATGGTTCTTGCTAATGCTTGGAGATTTCTTGAGTCAAGATTTAGAATGACAACACTTCCTGTAAGTTCATGAATGAAAACCATTGATTGATTTAGTGAATACATTTAGTGACCTGTTTTCTTACTTTCTTATTTTCTTTTGTCTTAGTTGCATGAGTATCCAGATTCTTGGGTAAGTTGGGTAAGGGAGAAGGCAGTGTCCATGAATTTGAGCAGATCCATCAATCCATATGATCCTGATTCTCCCTTTCCACCTAATAAAGGAGCCAAGGATACAACTTCAAAGAAAAGGAAAAGGGAGAAGAAGGAAAGCAAAGACAAGGATGACTCATTCAAGAAGGAAAAGACCTCTGCCAAAGAGAAGAAGAGCCCTACTAAGAGCAGATCTTCCAAGGGGAAAAAGAGCCATTCTAAAGAGAAGAGCCATTCTAAAGTAAAGATCCCTCAGGCTACAGAGAAGATCCCTACCCCTCCTGTTAAAGAGAAGAGCCCTAGCCCACTTGCTAAAGAGAAGACCCCTAGCTCTCCTGCCAAAGAGATGAGCTCTTCACCAGCTCAAGGGAAGACACCTATCAAAGAGAAAATCCCTAGTCCTCCTACCAAAGAGAAGAGCTCTTCTCCAGCTCAAGAGAAGACACCTATCAAAGAGAAGACCCCTGTCAAAGAGAGGAGTGCTACTAAAGGTCTTCCTTTTCACTCACCAGTGAAATTTAAAATTCAGAAGCGTCGTTTGTCCAACAAAGGTACTAAGAGGGCAAATGTTGGCTCTCCATTAAATTTCTTGTTCATGTTCCCCAAGAAGACTGCCAAGTCTCCAAGGCCAACCTCCAAAGAACCTTCTCCAAAACCAGACCCCACTGCCAAATCTCCCTCGCCAACACGTGAAGGTCTCAGAGAGGAGCCCAACTTACCACCATTAGGGGAATTCACTCTAAAGTCTTCCTCTCCAACACCTCAAGTGCTGAAAACTCCAGAACTTGAACCTCAATCAGCAAAATTTGATCGAAGCAAACATAAGAGAGAAAGATTCTCTAAAGATGCAGGGTCATCTCATGCTAAAAGGAAAGTTGATTTTGTAGAGTGATTCCACATATTGGATTTTGTTTTGTTCATTTTGTCCATATGAACACACCCTTTTTGGGACAATATTCTGTACTTAAATTCAGTATTAATAATTTGATATTCAACTGTTAAACCTTGTTTTGTGTCGCGAACAATTTGTTAACCAATTTTGTGAAGAAGTCAAGACGAAATCTAGCAGAATATATTGATTACATTATTGGAGAAATCCTTTTCAACTATACAAACTTGCCCTTGCAAGTGGCTCAAATACAACTTTTTTTGGGGGGAGACATGTGATGCATGAGGTTACACTCTCCATCCTTGTACGGACAACAATATCATCTACTTTGAATCTATATTCAGGTGATATTTCGTCCAGAAACTCAAGCGACTCTCTAACATGTTGTAGTCGCCAGTTTGATGTTACTATGAGTTTCCTGGGATCTATGAATGGATGGACTATGATGTTAAATTCAAACTCTGGACAATTCTCTTCAGAATCCAAAGGGACCCAACTACCAAGCTTGCTTTTCCATCTCCTATAGTCATAGCCCAAAACTAGGGATTGGTGACACAGTTGGTATGAGATGGACAAAGAATTTGGGCTTACTCTACAACTGATATTTTCCCCCATATGAAAAGTTTCCTTGGTACTCCATCCTTCTCCAAGTACAGTGTCCAGATCAGTCAGAGATAGTCTTCTATTAAGCCACAATGTTCTTGTCCTCTCCAATTCCATTGTTTTGAAACATGCCACAAAGACATGTATAGGCAAGAACCATTGAAGTTTAATCCTTCTTGAAATCCTTCCAGGAGACATTGCTTTAAGAATATCATCTTTGATTTTGGATTTGAAGCTTGTTATGGTATTTGGATCAGGAACTTCCCATTCTAGTGACATTATTGTGGGAATAGGTATGTCATACAATTCTCCATGAACACCTTCTCTTGATGGAACCCTGTATTCTGCAAAATACACAAATAAATCCACTGATTTGTAAAATGAAGGTGGTTTGTCTGCGTACATGACATCTGCAATCCCCTTGTGAATTGCTTTGAATGTGCCACTTAAGCTCTCAACAGGCTGCCACTCCACAGCTGTTGACGGAAAGATAACTGAAATGAAACAAACAACAAATATATCAGAAAGAGAAATATTGTGTTGTATCAAATAGATAAAGGTTTGTTGAATTACAGTAAGAATGGAGAATTGGATGTTCATCCAAGTTCAACACCATGTCTTTGGCCATGTAGACATGTTGAACTTTTGCAAGCCAGCCATTGTCGGTCACTTTGAATGCAAGAACACGACCTTTCCAATGGGATTTCACTTCATTTCGCTTGGTTCTTTTTACCCTGTGGGCACCTTTGCAAGAGGGAAGCATTGTTACCCAATCATTCACACGAAAAGACATGGGTTTCCAAACACTATCTTCTCTCGTGTTATGAAAATCACAAGAAGTTATATTATGTGAAGGACGACGTGAGGACGCCATAGAAGCTCACAGATAAGAGAAAAATAGTAAATCTTTTGAATAGTGAATCTTTTGAATAGTGAATCTTTTGAAAGTGCAAAGAAAGGAGAATAAACCATATGCCAAAATGAAGGGAAGGTGGAAAGTAGACGTCTGAAAAAATTTAGTGTTTTGTCATTAATAGCGTTGTTTTTAAGGCTTGAAAAGAGGATTTCGTATCTTCATGCTTGATTTTTTGAAATAAAAAATGGAACAAGATGTCACTATTTTGGACCCAAACTTTAATGCTAGCCATCGTAAACGTCTAAATTTAGCCGTTTTAGCCGTTCGCCATTAAAATAGAACCGTTAAGAAGACATTTGGAGGAGACAAGAATGCCATACGTTTGTATACGTGTCAATTCACAATTGGACAATTTCTTAATCCTTAGATTAACAAACAGCCCTTTTCTAGCCGTTTTTGGCCCTAATAATAAGTTACACTTAAACTCTGAATAAACCTAAATTTTAATTTATATAAACTAAATACCCAAACTTTCTTTAAGATTTACATTAGTGAATATATAATTTTATATATCTAAGCTATAGATAATCATTAGTTAATATATAATTTTATATACCTAAGCTATAGATAAACTTGTAATATAATTATATGGGTTTATCTCTAATCATTCTAGGTTTAATAGGCTAAACATATAAGCTTATAAAAAATTCCCCCATCTAATCTATATATACTATATAGTTAAACTCCTAAATAAGATTTATAATCTACTTCTATAAGTTATATATATATATAAGCTCTTTATATAAAGTATAGTACCCAATTCATATATGTTAAATATAATAGCTTTTAAATTAAATTTTTCTAACTATTTAACACATACTATATATATGCTATGTGTACAATATTTAGGTAAATCCCTAAAACTATTATACAAGTTAATATATTAATTTTACATAATCTTTAACATAAATCTTTTTAAATCAAATATTTATCTAACCTTAAGCTTTAATTAATCTTATTATTAAATTAATTTATACCAATTATGTAAATTATGCCACTAGTTATAATACATATGAGCTTTTCAAATTAGCTTAATAATCTTATTATGTAAAAAAAATTCTGTAAATCAACTTTAGGAAGGTACTAACCACAAGCAAGAGAGCGGAAGAAAACCCAAATCAGGTAGGCAATTTGCAAGTGAGAGAGAGTGAGGAAGTCAACACGCACATTGTCCACAGGTAAAAGAGAGAGAGAGAGAGAGAGAGAGAGAGGGGGCAACATTGACGAAGAGGGAGGAGGGTGGGGGCAGTGTCCTTCATTTGAATAGAGGTGACATGAAAGAGTCACTAGATTTCTTAAGTGTGGAGAGAGAGAGAGAGAGAGAGAGAGAGAGAGAGAGAGACGTCTACAAAAAGCCAAGATGACCTATGAGCCAAGGTGTTCCAAGGTTATATTGGCTCAAATTCCAAGCGATCAACACCCTACATGAGAGACTCTCCATCCTTTTGCTTCAAACTAAGAATCTTGGTGACGATGTTGTATAGCACTAAAGGTTTAAACATTTTGAACCAAACTAAATCTCTTCCTTCCATGTTTAATCCAAAGCCTTGCACCATAGGGTGCATATCAGTCACTACTTCTGTGAAGACGAGCTTTCTATGTTGCACCACATGATCATGTGGATCCCTACTAGTACCATTGAATTTCTTACCAAAATTTTGCAAGCTAGTAGGTCTAACCTTCTTATCATCACGTTTTTCTCTAGTTTTATCTAGATGCTCTCTCAAACCCTTTTCATAGCTATGAGGTATCAGTGACCCTACCTTGGTCATATAACCTACACTTTCTCCCATGTTAGGCCTTGGTGGTCATACAATCTCTACGTCCTCTCTCTGGGTGACCCTTCCTCATGGTCTATGTATAGGTTGGAAAAGGCTTGAGAGGGTGTTTTATGTATCCAAAAGTAGAAGTTGTATAATTGGACTCACTAAGAATAGTTGTTCGATCTAGCCCTCGGACTCCAAAAGCTGCTAAGCCTCTCACATCAAAAATCAGTTTTCCTTCCCATGTATTAGCCCCTAACACATATGCTCTCACAAATGGTGTAAGGATTGTTCCAATTGGAAAGCCATCTTCCTTGCCATGTATTAGTCCCTAACACATTGGGTCTCATAATGGTGTAAGGATTATTCCAATCATCATCATACAGACTAATATGTTTCTTTATAGTGTCCTCATAAACATGTAGAGTGGTTTCAATAGTGTACATTCTTCCCTTATTCATCATGGTTTTGTATACTAACCCTACCTTGTTTTTTTACATGGGTTTTGAATCAGCATTTGATAGGACATTGCATTTGTAGGTCCCCTCTGGCCACGTCAGTGCAGCCTCTTTAAAGCAGGCTTTTTTTTTACTTTTTATGGAGAGAGAGAGAGAGAGAGAGGGAGAGTTCTTAAAAAAACACTCTCCAAGATGTCATGCCAACATGGCCTGGAGGTGGCTTTCTTCTAAAACCTCTCTCTCTCTCTCTCTCTCTTTCTTTCAACTTACTTGTGAAGCTATGATGGCAACCACTTCTATGTAGATTAAGCGCAAGGCTCGCACAAGTCGCTTCTCAGCCAAAAATCATCAAGTAGCCCAAGATTCTCCCTCTCTGTTTGGTAAGAGCTTCATCTCTCTCTCTCTCTCTCCCTCTCCCTCTCTCTCTCTCTCTCTCTCTCACACACACACACACACATGTATATATCAACACATAAATTTATTTAACGTGATTTTTTGCTCATTATTTTAAAATAACATACATAAAAAAACATTAACAGAATATGTGCTACATTAAAAAAAACTAATTTCATTATAGGTACATACATAATAAATATGAATACAATGTGAATTTCAATAGTCTATTATATGTTAGTATAAATAAATATTAGTATATACATATAGATTTAAATACATAGTATGTATTCAGTGATATAAAAATTTGAATACAATGTGTGTATGTACTAATATATATACATGCATACATCCATCCATCCATACATACATAAATACATAAATACATATGTATGTATCTATGTATACCAGTAAATACATATTATGTATTTAAATCTATGTGTGTGTACATACATACATACATACACATGTGTGTGTGTGTGTCTATATATATATATATATATATATAAAATTTAGATATACAATATTGATATATATTCTTATCCAAATTAAAATGTATATATTGATATTTATATATATCAATATATACATTTTACTTTGGATAAGAATATATATCAATATATATACACTGTGTATCCAAATTAAAATGCATGTACAATATATATTTTTTTACTTTGGATAACACGTTGTTCCCAAGCCATGCACTCCCTTTGAATAGGATCTATCAGCGGTTCTGGTACTCTGGCTTCCTTAGCAGCAGCTTCTTTCTATGCAGCTTCTCCTGTAGTGCTTGAATTAGCTCTTTCATCTCGCTACAAACACCTGTGTAAGCACGTCTTGTTGAACTTCTTTTGACTTGAGCTGGCTCCTTACTGTGTCGAGCTCTTTTCTCAAGGCATCATCGGAGGCTATCGTGCTTGGCGCAGCAAAGGATGGATCTTGTAGTAATCGATTAAGTGCCTCCTCCACAGAGCTTCTTCATTCGTTTGCTATTTGGAGCGCAGCTTTCGATTTATCAATGTGGCCCTTTGCTCTGCCAGCTGCCTCATGCTCTCATAAGATAATTTGGCAGTGATGAGTTCATTGTCATGTTGGTTGGTCAGCCAATAGATATTCTTCATCTCTTTATACATTTTGTTGAGTGCGCCAGCAATAGAGTCTGAGGTATCCTTCTTGGCTTCTTCATCATGATTCATCTTTATCTTTGTCATCATCTTCTTCTTCATCGTTCTTGTCGTCGTCTTTGGTACCGCTAGGGCCAGCTTCATCTCTCCGTTCTTCTTGTTGCTGCTCCCTTCCTTCCAGGAGACGATTTTTCTTGCTCAGTTGTTGAGCCCTGTTGCTCCGTTCTTTGTGTACCTTCCTCTTGTTGTTTCTGCTGTTGCTCTTGTGTAGACTCGTCATCTTCTCTTTCTTCTTCTTCAGTGATGGGTCTCTAGACGGGTAATCTTCGGTGTCAGCTTAAAACCAATCGGTAACTCTGGTTCCCTGGTGCTAAGCCCAGAAGTGCTAGCCTTGTTGATTTTCCCAAGTGTAGGTGCTTCCTGTGTTGGGGTAGGTTGTTCAGCAGTCTCCTCTTCAACTTGTTCCACTTCTGTGTCTCTCAGAGGGATATTGATTGTAGTAGTTTGTCCATTGAGTTCTGTCTCAACCACCAGTGTTGGTATAACTTCGGCAGGTGTAGGCTCTGGCTCTGGGATTGGTGTGGGTGTAGCAGTGGGAGAAGATGGTGGAGGTAATGGGTGTGGAGGAGAAGGTTGTAAAGGAGGAGGTGAAGGTGCTCTTGTTGAAGAAGGATGAGGTGGAGAGGGAGGAAGAGGTGATGTAGACGAGCATCTGGACTCCTCTTCGGCTGCCTTGGCAGCCTTTTCCGCCGCTTGCTCCTTGTCCTGCTTCCTTTTGTCTGTCACAAGCTTCAGGTGCTTTGAAAATGCTTCAAATCTTTCCGTTGTGGGGTGCTCTTTCCTTTTACTGCCTAAGAGCTTCTTCTTTCCTTTCCCCAGTAGTCCTTTCACTAGCTCTGCCCCTCTCTTGCCAAAGCTGAGATCTTTCTTCTATTTTTGCCATACGTTCTTTGCGAGCCTGAGTAACTGGATCATCTTGTAAATTCTTGGATCTCCATTCAGGGTTAACTCGTCTTTTAGGCCTAGTTTCTTCCACTCTGGTCTCTTCTTCCCTGGCTCCTTCTGTGGCGATTTTTTTCTTCCTTGCCGCTCGCTTCATCTTTCTCTCTTCCCACTGTGCGTGAACGGCTTGGAGCCTGGTCTGCTTCTCCGAGAAAGGTGGTTCGTCCCCCTCTTCTTCCTCTTCTTGCTGTGTGGCGGTTTCTGTTGTCTTTTCGTTAAACAGAGTCTTCTTTGAGCGATCACCCGTCTTCTTGCCTGGTATAAATATGGTGGGCTTTGGCGAGGGTGATAGTGACTCATCCAGGGAAACTTCTTCTTGTGAGAGAGGGGGAGGTAGCTTGTTGATCATTCCTAATGCTTGGTACGCTACTCTAGTAAGCATCATCCCTGCTCCCAAATGCAGATTATTTGTAAGGTTCTTTGAGCTTTGGTGGTCTATCAGGTCTCCTAGGATTATCTTTGAAAAGTTCCCCCTTGAGGAGTTCCTCTAATCACAGCATTGGTCATAAAGCTAGCTATCCTCTTGTTCGGATGTGTGTACTTTTGGGGCTTTTCGAGTGAAAAGTGATGTGTATAGACCCTGAGTGGCAGCACTACCTCTTCCTTTACCAAATCCTTGAAGGTCTCCGACTCTCCGGGCAGGCTAAGGAATGTAGCCCTCCGATCATTCTCTGACAGCTTCGGCGGGATCCTCTTGACATTCTGAGTTCTGAGATGTAAGGCTTCATTGATTGTATCCTTAGATATGTTCACTATTAATTCTTCGCCATCAACATTGGTAAACTTTGTTGTGCCCTCTTTGTCTATGGTGGAGATTCAAAATTTTAAGGTCAAAACAACGTTTTTCATCATTTTGAGCCGTATCAGACAATCTGTGCATGATTTTTGAGATCTGATTTCACCATGGTGCTATTGTAATGCACATGAACACATGTGGCTAGTCAGAGTATGCAACAGGTCTTCCCAGGCAGGTGAAATGATGAAAACGTGGTTTTGCTCTACCCCTCCGTTTTTGAGACCTGAGTGCATTTCTCGTATATCGGCCGTGTAAAGCCGTACTACAACCGGATCATTATTTTGCAAGCCGGACTCTAAAATGGGCTCTGTTCTTCATATTTGACATTTTTGAGTGGCTGAAGTGGCTAGGGTGGCTATTGGGGTGTGGCTTGATAGTGTGGAACAAGCAGAATGTGAAAATCACCTTCCGGCTAGAATTTGGTATCAAAACCACATTTTTCATCTCCAGCAGGTGATTTGAAGGTGCAGTTTCCACTTTGATGACTTGGGCATGATTATACATGTTGATAAATATCCCCTATGGCCTTGGTTTCCCAGATGATGCTTTTGATGGTGTGCAAGATCAAAAACTGATATTTTCTGGAGCGGTTTTGGGCTTAAGGCATGCATAGAAAAGTGCAAAATATGGTTTCAATGCATAGGGGGCTATTGAGAGGCCTAGCAACATGATGCAATGCTCAAAACCAAAATTTTGACCTCCCAAGCAGTACCTAACATCAGAAACACGTTTTTGATGCACTTTTCTTCCTGGCAAATGATTTTTGATGATTTGACCATATGAGCATGTTGCCTACTGCCTATAGACCTCAAATATGGCTTGGGTTCAAGAAATGAGTTTGTATGATGCCCCAGATGACCAAATTTTCTGCATTTTGGAGCGGAAATGAGCTGTTGGCATGGTTGGTTTTTTCCTGGGGCCATCACTCTTCAAAAATGTATCATATCACGTGAGTTAACCGGCGGGGATTTTTTTAATCAAGAAATTTCCAAAAATGTATACTTTATGTATACATTAGGGGGTGGAGGGGGTTTTTCTTTGAGACTCACATTGATGTATAAAGGGGTATCATTAATAGTCTCTTGAACACACGTGATATAGGGGACTTCTAAAGAGTGACCGCCCTGGGGGGTATTTTGCTTGATGTGATTTTTTTGCATGGGTGGTATGTGCAATGCATAAGCAAGATGATAGAAGTGGTCCCATGTGAATCTGAGCCGCAAAAGGGGTACTTGGCATCAAAAACGCGTTTTTGATGCTAAAATCCACCCTGCTGATGATTTTTGTGAATTGATGACATGGCATGATTGTACATGGTCTAAATAGCTTACCCAATGCATCAAATGCAAGATGTGAATTTTGGATGATTAGGAGGGTCAGTTTTGGCAGTTTGCCGCTCCGACTTGGTGAAAAATGATGATTTCAATGCATGAACATGATGAGAAAAGGTTGTGAGTGGGTAGGTGGGGTTATTTTATGCTGCTTGACCCAGCCATGATGTCAGTTGCTCAATTTGACTTGCAGAAGGGGTAGGGGACATCAAAAACGCATTTTTGATGTCATCTTTCTCATCTGGACTCCAGTTTTGTGCCTGAGCATATGGGCATGTTGCTGACATGCTAACTAGAGCTCCAATGATGTTAGATCCTAGCTTGTGACTGTAATCCCCATGAGAAACCCTATTTTGGTGGTTTGCTGACTTGTCTGCCCCTGCGGTGTCCTAAGTGACCTAGCTCAGCTTTTGATGCAATTTTTGGGCTTGGGGTAGTTGCTGGTCATGTGCCCTACATGTGTGAGGTGTCAGAGAGTGAAAATGCTGAGCCGGTGGTGCCTTGAGCAAACCACATTTTCATTTTCTGGGGCCCCTGCAGGTGAACCAACCATATGGGCATGTGCCCCCACATGTGGACAGTGCATGGTTAAAATTTGGTGTGATGCCGGCACTGTTTGGGCCATCATGCAATGTGGACAAGGTTGTGGAGCAAAACCACGTTTCTGATCTTGTAGGGGCCTTCCAGGGGTCCTGCTGATGATTCAAGCTTATGGGCATGTGCCCCCATGTGAGGACAGTGCATAGATGCAATATGGTGCAGATCCAGTGTCGGTTAGGCCCTCATGCAATGTGGTTTGTGTGCTGTGAGTAAAAACGCGTTTTTGATCTTCTAGGGCTCCTGTTGATGATCCAGTCATCTGGGCATGTGCCTATATGTGAGGACAATGCAAAGATGAAGTTTGGTGCTGTTTGGGTGTCATTTGGTCCATCATGCAATGCGAAATGTGTGCCGGAGCAAAACACGTTTTTGATCTTTCTAGGTGATTCTGGCAGTGCAGGTGCTCACGCATGATTGTGGCAGTGTTGTAGACCATACTAGAAGACATACCTCTCATAGTGGATGGCTGATGAGCCCCGTGCGAATTTGAATGAGTGGTGGAGGGTGCGTCCCTGAACCGTCCCGCGAGCTGTTCCCGCGCTCGTGGTGCGTGCTATGGTGATCCCGGCGTACTCCCTATGCTCCCCTCACCCCTCTGTGTAATCCCCTCAGCTCCCATGCGAGTGTGATGGCAATGGTGCTCTCTTTCTCTCTCACTCTCTCCAACTCTCAAATAGTGAAAATGACTTTGAAATGAGCTTCTAAGTCATTTTAACTCGACCTTTCACACTTGCGGCCAGCGAAATCACTCAAGCGTCCTGCCTAGGCTCATCTCCGTATGCTGCGTGAGTGATTCCCGAGCTTGACCTCTCTTTGCATGTTGCCGCCGCCGTGATTTCCAGACTTCTCGTAGCTTTTAAAATTTTCCCGTCGACATCGCCAAAGCTAAACTTTTTGAACTTGACGGCGCTTCTGGCATTCTTCTTTGCTCCTGTCGATGCTTCCACTGGTCGTCTCGGCATTTTTATTAATTATTTATTGCAAATCAAACATAAAATCCCCGAAAATCATGAAAATTGCAAAAAAGTGCTTAGTGTGCGTGCGTGCGTGCTATGAGCTGTTATTTTTGACAGCAATATGTACAAGTGCTAGAATAAAATACATAAATTAAATATTTTTTTTTTCGCACTTGCTTCTCATACTCTACTTTATGATTCACACGCTGATTTCCACAAAAATAACTCCATGGCCTCCACTCTCCTACAAAGGCAAAGAGCCATGGACTGAGGAATCGATGATAGAGATGAGGAGAAGGATTGCCGAGGAAGCGGACAACGAGATAAGGGCAATTCTTGAAAAAGATAATGAGCAGAGGCTTACACAGCTCCTCCCTGATGACATCATGGAGCATGACTCCAACAACACAACCAATGCTGAATCGACCATTGCTAAGGTTAACCTCCCCTTGGATATTCTGCGGGATGTGGAAGCAGATTACTCAGCCAGATGCATTGTTGGCTTACTCTTTGGCCCCCGCCCACCTGTGGACTTTCTTAGGAAATGGATGGAAGATACCTGGAGCCCCTTGGGGGTAGAAATCGATGCAGTCCAAGTACTACCCAAAGGATACTACCTCTTCCTGCTTAAAAATAGCGCTATGGCGATCAAAATTCTGGGGGCAGGTCAATGGATGTTCAGAAATGCTCCTTTTTGTTTCTTCAGGTGGACTAAGGAGTTCTCTGCTAGTGGCCCCAAACCCTCTACATGTCCGGTATGGATTGAGCTCCCCGACTTACCCTATCATATGTATCAGTGGACTGACAAGATTGCAGGCTCTCTAGGAAAAGTATTAGGCCATAGACCGAAAACCTTCATCAACCCCTCCTGGCACCCTCAAGTCCTGGTGGAGATTGATCTTGACAAACCCCTTAAAGAGTCAATATCTATTAACTGTGGAGAGTACAGCATTGTGCAGAAAGTGCTCTATAAACACCTCCCGCATGCGTGCTTTCATTGTGGGATGAAAGGGCATGTCATTAAGGATTGCCCACTTAAAGCCCCCTCCAAGATAAAACCCCTGCAAAGAGATCTGGTACAGAATGAAAAGCTTCCTCCATCTGGAAATCCTCCTACTGAATCAGGGCGAAAAGAACCTCTGGCAAGCTCTCCCCCCATTATCTCTGGCTCCTCATCCAACCAGTCTAACCCTATAGGAAGAGATTCACAAACAGGAAAAGGAGGGGGAGAAGGATTTACGCCGATCCCCAAAAGAAAAACCTTCAAGCAAAAGAAGTTTAACTTGGCCAACACCAAAGCCAACTTATACACACTTCTAGATAAACCTGAACTCTCAGACGATGAAGAGGACTTGCTGGAAACAGTTCCAGGTACACAAATCGACCTCAATCGTCTGACGTCAGAGCTGGCTCAACTGGAAGATACCCATATCCTCGAAGTAGAAGAAACCACTATAGAGAAGGGGTCAGAACAGAACCAAAGACAGCCTACTATGGCAGATAATGAAATGGACATTTCCAAAGAGCTCAAAAGAGCCCATGGCCAAGTGGAGGACTCTCCCATAGAAGTCAACAAGAACAGGAGACAGAAGAAACCTAATCAAACACCCCCTCCATGAGGATTCTATCTTTGAATGTCAAAGGACTTACAGACGTCAATAAAACCAAAAAAGTCAAGACTTGGCTAAAGCTACAAGGGAATTTCGATGCTCTGGTCTTAACGGAGGTTAAGGTTAGTGGAGATAACCTTCTGCAAAGACTTAATACTATTAGCAATAATCTCATGTGGATATACACAGTCCACCAACAGGGGTCGGGAGGAGTTGCCTGTGGTCTGCACCCAAGATGGGAGAATCAGATTAGAGATTTTCAGATAGATACTTTTGACCAATGGGTAGCATTTGAGCTTGAGGAGTTTGTGCTTATTGGAATGTATGCAAACTGCCCCCAAGCTATGAGGGCAAGAATTTGGCATTCGGTCATGCAAGAATATGATGAGCCTATAATTTTAATAGGTGATTTGAATATGGTTGAACTGGAGGAAGATAGGTACAAGAAGCTGGGTAAACTTATCTCAGGGGCAGAGAAATTGGCCTGGGACCAATGCAAAGAACATTTTAATCTAGTAGATATTGGATCCCCTGGCCAATTCACATGGCAAAATTATGGCACGGGAGAGCTTCTGAGGAAAGCTAGAATAGACAGATGTTATGTCAGCCAGGAAATAAGCAGGATGTATGTCAATGTGGAATGCAAAGCTATACTTGATACCTGTTTGTCATATCACTACCCCATTAGAGCCTCTCTGGATAAAGAAGATAAAAAAAGAGGCTCCAAGTGGTTTCATATAGACCCTGCCCTATTTAAAATCCCCATGATACAAGAAGAAATTAAAAGGATATGGGATCATTTCTTTAGTGTAGGCCTGTCTCCCGCTAAAGCTTGGACTCTAGCAGTAAAATCTACGCAATCTCTGCTCATATGTACCAGGAAAGGGGTTAAAAAGATAAGGTTTGAGAAGAAAAGAGCCTGTATAGAAGAGATTAAAGAGCTTGAAGACAGGGTGGACAATGGAGATGATACAGCTCAGAGGAAGCTAAAGGACACGAGAGCCAAACTCCACAAGCTTGAAGACCAAGAACTGGAGGAAAGCTCCCTCTTCTTCAGGGAATGGTGGGCTGGGAAAGCAGATAGACCATCTAAAGAGATGTTCCAAATGCTCAAAGTAAAACATGCAGCGGACACAATCCCCCCCATGAAAGACAGCTCAGGCAATCTATTGCTAAAGGATGAAGACAATAAAGCCTGGATAGCACAGCATTTCCAAACGCTCCTCACAGAAACTACCACCTCGGATGAGGAACAAACGGTGGCCACTAAGGTTATTGAACAGAGCAGACGCAAAACTGTACCTGAGCAACAAGCCCATTGGCTGGACAAAGCAATCACAAGAGAGGAAATTGCCACAGCCATTGACATGCTCAAGGTCAAGAAATCGCCCGGCAAAGATGGCCTCCCAGCGGAATTCTTCCAAACCTTCAAAGAATTTCTGATAGAGCCCCTTCTCAAAATCTGGAATGAAGCCCTCCTCTTCGAAGCCCTCCCCCAGACTGTCAATGCAGGAATCATTAAACTTATACACAAAAAAGAGGACAGGGACATTATAACCAATTGGAGACCGATCACTCTCCTCAATAGCGCTTACAAGATCTTTGCCAAAGCTCTTGCTTTAAGGCTGAAAGATCATATGAATGATTGGATAAGACAGGATCAGAAGGGATTTATTAAAGGAAGGTACATTTTGGACACTATAATCACGCTTTGGGAAACTATGGAATATGCAGAAGAATCAGAGCAGGATTACATTTTCTTTAAAATAGACTTTGACAAAGCCTATGATAGACTTAGATGGGACTATATGCTGGATGCTCTGAAACACATGGGTTGTGGCCCTAGATTCTGTAGCATGGTTAAAACCTTATTGGGCAATGCTTCTGCACAGGTTTGTGTCAATGGAGATTTGACACAAGCCTTCAAATTGTCAAGGTCCATCAGGCAAGGCTGCCCTCTGGCCCCCCTTCTGTATGCAATAGCGGCGGATGGACTCAATTGGCTTATCCATGACAGAATAAGCAAAGGTGATCTGAAAGGTATTTTACTTGGTAATGGAGAACAGGTGTGCACGGAAATGTTCGCAGATGACTCCAATGCTCTTGTGGAAAATGAAGAGAACAGCATAGACACCTTTTGGGAATGTTTGCAAACCTACTGCAAGGCCTCTGGCTCAGTGATCAACCACAACAAAACAGGGATCAGAACCAGCATTCAGCCCCCGCCTAACTGGCTCCTACAAGAAGGATGCAAGGTTATCCAGGATGGTGAAATTATTAGGATTCTTGGAATACCTATGGGATTCAGAGTGTCACTAAGGAAAAGATGGCAATGGGTCATGCAAAAACTTGAAGTCAAGCTAAAAAAATGGCAAAAGAGACAACTGAATATGGCAGCCAGGAAAATGGTGCTTAACCACTGCATCATTCCAACTGCAATCTACTTCTTGAGCTGTTGGAGACCTCCTGAAAAAGATGTGAAGATGTTCTTGTCCCTTTGCAGGAACTTTCTCTGGGGAGGAGACCCGTGGGTAAAGAAAGTGGCCAAAGTGAAATGGGAAATCTGCTGCCTCCCCACTGAGCTTGGAGGATTGGGAATTCTAGACATAGTAGAATTAGCTGACAGACTGGCAGCCAAATGGATTCTGAGAGGATTAATGCACCAGGACAAGAGTTGGGCGTGGCTTCTCAACGGGAAAAATCACGTTTGCTCTTAGAGGCCAACATAGATGGAAAAACCTCCCCCATCTAACCATTATTGGAAGCAAACACGGGATAAACCCAAAAGGATCGGAACTGGTGGTTTCGATATGGAAGGCCTGGGGGAAGGTGAAAGGGCAGTTGGAGTTAGCCACGGCCCTCAAAGATTTGCTGGGATTGCATCCTCTCGACTCCATATGGTGGCCTGCCCTTGATCTGCCACCAACGGATACTCAAGATTTGGAAGAGGCTCTGAAGCTGCACAACATGGGCATTAAGATATGGGCAGACCTGTGGGACAGAGAAAAGAAAACATGGCTAGCAAGAGCGGATCTCATAGCTAAACACAACCTCTCAGACTCACAGCTGGACACTGTTGGGAGAAGACTGATGCTATGGCAGAGGGAAGACTGGTGGCTAATGACAATAGAGGACCCCCCCAAGTTGAAAGCCTTCCAGTGGAAATCCCAAAGGTACATCTGGCCTATCCCTCCCATAGTCTCCTCCCCTCCTGTCCATCGGTTTCTTAACCAAAGATGGAGTATCCTCAAAGACAGAAGACAATGGTATTTTCTCTTTAAGTCCTTATGGGGGAAACATGTGGAACCTAAGAAAGCCTGCCTAGCTTGGCTTATCATGTACAGAGCCATCTGGACACAGAAAAAGGCTCTTGCTATCGGGAAGGGCAATGGTACTTGCAGCAGATGCAACAAAGAAGAAGATGATGTCCACATATTTCTTTTGTGCCCTGCCATAGAGCTAATGGTTAAGAAACTTAATGAATATGTGGCTAGTTGGGGGCAAACATCACTGTCATGGAAACATCTGCTCATTGGTGATTCAATAGGATGCTCTACGGAGCTGTGGACTGTAATTAGAATAGAGATTCTCTGGTTCTTTTGGCTTGAAAGACTAGCGGCCTTATACAATGGCAGTACTCGGAATACTAACACCCTCAAAAGTCAGCTCACCTCAGCTGGAGAGAGATTCTACCTGAGGAAGCTCACTGCCATTGAGACCAAAATTTCAAGAGCTAAAGTCCAGATTGAAAGGTCGGCCATGAACATTCAGGCGAAGATAAAGCTACTACAGCTACAAGAAAAGAGAGAGCAACTCGTCAAGATTGATCTCTCCTATGTTCTAAAGCTCCAGTACCTATAGGAAACTTAGGTATGATATAGAAGCCATCTTGTAACTCAGTACTTTGGTAATCTGTAATCCCCCATGAATCCCGGTATGTAAATCAGTACTTTGGTAAATTGTAACTCCCCCATGATTCCATGTATCAAGAGCTAGGCCAAAGCTAAATCTCCGACTCTTGTAACCTGTATTGTCTTTTTTCAGTAATGAAAATGCCTTTTATTGAAAAAAAAAAAATCCCCCCAATCAAAGCCTTGCTAGATGCCTCCATTTCTCCCTCCCCGCTTGCTTGTGGCACTGCATGCGACGGCCAAGATGTGGGCGGTGGTCTTGAACGTGCATGGGCGTTAAAAATCAGTGTCTATGCAAGGTTGTGAGTGACCCTATTATCCGTTGAGAAGATTTATGCATGGTTAAGGAATGCTGTGCGAGTACAGAGGTCTTGGAGGAATACGATGCAAGGGCATTCGCTGGCGAAGCTTGTGCACTCATCCTCACTAGAGTTGACATTGATTACGTATATGTATATGAGCAGACCAAAGAGCTTAATTTGAAGTTGAAGCGCTCGTTCTTGTATGCTCAATGGTTGGGTGGTGTCCTCTTCCTGTGTTGATGTTTTCATTGAATTATCGGAAGAGGTATTTATTGTTGTATTCTTGGCAAGACTCTGAGGTTGATCTGCAATGGTGATTGAGTCTTGTGTGGGTATGATCTCCTCCATGACCATGTGTTTGAGGGTGACCCGTTTCTTGCTTACTGTAGGCTTTTCCGTACTATCCATCTTCTTCTTCCAAATGAGCATGAATTGCTGAGTGGGTGAAGAAAGTGTTTGTAGTGGAGCTTGTTTTGGAACCCACTTAAAAGTTGTGCTTTGCGGCGGGTTTGTGCTTTTGGATACCCAACATTGCCGAGTCTGTTGTTTAAGCTCTGTCACTGGGGTTTCTATTGAGTGTAACCGTGTCTGATTTCTGGGCCAGGGCTTTTGGTAACCAAATTTGTGACTCTCCTTCATAGTAGCCCTGTGCAATGATGAGCTCTTGGGGAACAACCCATTCTTTGTAGTCATGAGACTTTATGTTATGGGCACAGATACGAACTAAGTTCTTGCTACCATGAGCAGACATCTGAGTCAATTTTTTCTTGGGAATCCATGTCCTCACAGAGTATCCATTTGCCTTTTGTCGTCTATACCTTTGCTGCCTCTTCTTTTGCGTTGATTTTCCAATGGATGTCCATCGACTTTGGGGTTTCTCCATTGCATTTACTTCTTTGGAAGGCATCTTGTAAGCTTGAAATTCTGGTTTTGGCACCCAAAGCTCTCTATTACCTCGATGAAATCCCTGTGCTTCCAATGACTTGTGACTGGATAGCCATCCACTTGATTTTAGGCCTGTGGTCGCCTGGCATTCTACCCATTGATGTTTGTCTCCATCACTTAGTTTGCGTGCTTCCACTATTGGTTTTGGCACTAGAACTCTTCGTGGTTGTCGTTTGCGCGCTCTTGGTGATGGATAATCTGGTTGGTAGACTTTGCTACGTTGATGGGATCTTTGTTGTGTCCCTGTTCCTCCTGTTACTGTGAATTGGAGGCTTTCTCCTTTGTGAGCTTTCCTTGCGGCTTAGTTGAGGTTGTCACTGTTGCGGCATCATTGTCCTCTAATTTGGCTTTTCCTTTGCCAAGGTAAGTGCTAGTGGTGTGCATTGGTTTGCACGCTTGAGATTTTGAAGTACTTGAACTCTCAGACACTGCTACTTGACCGTCTAGCACTAGTGGTACACTAATGCTGAGTTCATTGCTTCCTAGGATGGACAGTAGAAGCTTCGTTGTTCCTCTATAGCATTGGCGTTAATGAGCCATCCAGTGGCGGCTAAGAACAACTTGTTCACTTAGATACCCTGTTGTCATAACAGAAAACTTCGCACATTTGGAGTGAGAGTTTAAGCTCATATCAACAGTTAACGTTCCAATACAATTACCAGCATGGTTATTTAAATTTTGTACAGACTTGGTCTCTAAATCAAGGTTGGGCTTACCTAGCATACGCCAAGTATGATGGGACATCAAATTCATCCCGATACCCTTATCAAGTAAAGCTATACTCTGAATATGTGTACCTTTCTTGCCTTGAATGTTGATAGCAATTCTTGCTGGTGGGACATGCACTTTGACATGCTTTTTTGCAATGTTTGCATCTTGTTGCTGATTCGGTTGTGCTTGCTCTTGATTCGTTGTTGGTCCTGCACCTGCTTGTGAGCTAGCTCGAGTCCATGTGTCTTTCAACATTTAATGGTGGACTCTATGAGGCAGGTTCTTGCGATATTGGAGACCCATTAGCACTTTTTGTGTGCCCTTCATCAATGTTGTTGATGCCCTTTGTACCTGTCTCAATCAAATCACACAAACTTGCATATTCGTCAATAGATACAGACTTTGAGGTTGACGCCTTCTCGTTGGAGTTTTTACCTGAGCTGTGGCCTGAGTTTGATGTGGTCTCTACTGCTAGAGCATTTGGAGGTTTTCTACTCTTAGCTTGGTCTATTTTTGCATTCTGCTCCTGAGACTCTATGATTTGGGATCGAATGAGATCCGTAGTCATTTGGGGCAAAATTTGCCTTTGGGATGCTGATCTGGGAGGTGATTGTGCCTTAAGCAATATTGTCGTGCTCTGGTCATTTTTCGTGCTACCCTCTGATTCTTGAGGTTTTATTGGATTGTCTTTTAATGGAGAATCTTTGATGAGGTGGTCAATTGCATATCTGGCACAAGCTCTTATGAAGGGAATTGCCCTTTCCTGTAGAGTGGTCATACCTACAAGATGTGGTCCTTGCCTCTCAGATGTATGTAGCAGGGATTTAATATACGTGATCACAAGTTTTTTTGTGATAATAACACATGTGAACAAGTTATTCACATGTTCTCATGTTACCGTTCATAAAATAACAGGTCACTTGCCATTTGGGAACCCCTTAAAAGCTTGGCTACACATGGGAATAAGCTATTCACATGTTCTTATGTTACCATCTTCACATAATAGCAGGTCAGTGGCCACCTAAGAAGATTTTTTATGCTCGACAAAGATAATTTTTTAGGCCCTTGTGAAAGCTTTGTGAATATAACATGTGATCACAAGATTTTTTGTGTTATTAACATATGTTATTAACATGTTCACATGTTTTCGTTTACGTCAGTGAAATCCCTGGTATGTAGATGAGGGATCTCCTTGGTACCAATCTCGAGTGAGCTTTCATGCGTCATAGACTCTTCTCTAATTTGCATGGGTTTTGAGAGCAGCTTGGGATCAAAGCCAGGTGAGTAAGCTTTGAAGCTTGTTTACCATTGCTGGCAGTGGTAAGGCTGGTTGCTCTTCTGTTGGAGACTTGATTTGCTCTTGAGGTGATGAGCTATCTGTGGAAACAAAATTTGAACTCACCTCATTTGAAGATGCGCATATGTTGACTCTGGCATCTATAGGCTGTGGATTGCTGGTAATCAAACTAGAGCTCTCTTGACTTAAGCCACTCACTTGGTGTGCGGGTGTTCTTGTCTCTAGTGCATTCAGTCTCAGATTCTGAGAAATGATCAAAGCCTGATTGTTCCTCAGATCCTTGCGAGATAAGTAAAGGAACCAACCCTTGGCTTCATCATCAGATAGGTTTGGTGGAGGGATGGACCTATAGAAATTCTGATTCAGATCTATGTATACAATGATCTTGCTCTAAGGTTCCTCAAACATCCTTAAGAACGGGCTTTCACAGACAAAGTTTGGAGGATTTGGTTGAATCAATTCAAATGCATTGCCCAAAACAGTTCTGAACCATCTAGTGCTGCCATCAAGGGATAGTAAATGGCAAATAATTGCAGCATCTATTTGTCTAAGTATGCATATTCAATTGTATTTTTGTTTACTTTGGACACTACTCTTCTGAATCTGAGATTACTTGAATAGTACGGATTGGTACTACACTGCAATCCTCATCATGAAAGATTGTTTTGTCTGTGCTGCGTTTCTTGTTCGAGCTCTCATCGTCTGATGCTCCACACATCCACATATGAATCCTTGAGTTGACCCATGATGGAACCGAGGATTTGTCTCCACCTGAGGTTGACAAAGTCTTCTACTGGCATTCTAGCCACATCTTGATAAGAGTGATCTATCAAGTTGATGCATGTAACAGCATTTTGTTGCCGTAAGTAGATGTAGTTGGAACCCCAATCTTGAATCATTTTGAGTTGCCGCATGAACGGTCGTCCAAGAATGATGTCATAATTTGGGTTCTTTCCAAAATTTACTACTGGAAACATATGTTCGTATTCAACTCCACATGAGGTGATTGTGACCTTTACTGGGATTCTAGCCACATCTTGATAAGAGTGATCTATCAAGTTGATGCGTGTAACAGCATTTTGTTGCCGTAAGTAGATGTAGTTGGAACCCCAATCTTGAATCATTTTGAGTTGCCGCATGAACGGTTGTCCAAGAATGATGTCATAATTTGGGTTCTTCCCAAAATCTACTACTGGAAACATATGTTCGTATTCAACTCCACATGAGGTGATTGTGACCTTTTCTAGAAGCTCGATGGGCCTCTCTATGTATCCATCAGCCAATTGCAGTTTCATGCATGTTTGGCTTAAAGCTGGCCTTCCCCAAATTTCCCATATCTTTTTTGTGGCAATTGCAACCCCTGCTCCACAATCTAGGATAGCTGGACTGCTATGCCCTGCATATTGTATTGGTAGGCTTGTGTTTCCATCATCTCCCTCGTAATATTCCCCTACTCTGTTTAATGGTACAGGCTCAAAGGTATGCTTCTGCCCTTCTTTTGCTGACTATTCTTTTTCATTTTGTCTCTTTTTGCTTGCAGCTCTTCTAGCCCTTCGTGCCTTCCAGCTATTTTTGTTGCCCTTATTGCTCTCACTAGGGACATCACTTGGTTTTCCCATATCTTTCTCCTTGTCTTTGGTTTCAGCTCTAGCTCTAGTTATGACCTGAACAGACACAACTTGTTCTGTTTCTTTTGATACTCGTGGCGTGTGAAATGATGGTGTGTGTAGTGGTCCGGTTGGCCCTCTACTAGCTAGATGACCACTCATGGCATGCGTGCTCACTGCACCAACTGGTCTTGATTCAAATGGAATCGTTGGCGCTACTAGTCTTGTCATAAAAGACATTCTTGGAGCACTTGGTGCTGGACGTGGTATAGCCACCGGAGTTATGAAATTTGAAGTGCTAGCTTCAACTCTTCCATTCATGGAGATAGACCTTCCTTAGTATGTGAAGCCCCTTACTTCGTTTCCTAACAAGAGGTTCCATTCTTGGCCATACTTATCCATAAAGATTACGGACTGATGATAGCTTGCAGCCTTATTGAAAAAAACATAAAGCACTTTTTCATAGTATTTTCACATTCTAACTTTACAGGGAAGTTTATACAAGTCCTAAGTTAAGCACTGATGGTCTCAATTGATTAGGTCGGGCTCAGCCGCCAAGATGAAAAACGTTTTTTTGCTCTTCACCCCCCAAAAGATGATTTGATGTGCCCAGCCTCTATACTACACTGCTCAAGTCTCAGAATGTGATATGGATGTTTGGATCAACTCAAAATTGCCAAACAATGCAGTCAAAAGGTAGTTTCACTTGAGCTCCGATGAGTATTTTTTGATTCTGTCAAGATGGGGTCAGTTTGAGAGCCTGCTCTACAGGCCTGTCAAGTCAAAAATAAAAAATTGTCCTCCTAGCTGGTACCAAGATCAAAAACGCATTTTTGATCTCTTTTTTTTTGCACATTTGAGGTCAAAATTGCTATGTGAGGTTATGGGTAGTGTGACGCGTTTCGTCAGTTTTCGCCGTTTTGGCTAAAAACAGCCAAAACGGCCGTTTACCGTGACGCGTCGCGGGATTTCTATCCGGAGGGACATGGTGCCCGAGGGGTATGCTAGACCGCCCCGAATATAATGCATCTATATGGGGAGGAAGTGCTTGGAGGGGCAAAGCATGGACCCATGGTAGGCACCAAGACGCACTCACGCACCGGGTAGGCACGTTAGGCCTCCCGCGTTGCGAGCGGTGTTCACGGGAGCCGAGTGCCTCCGGGGGATGCCCTCCCTACCTTGACGGAGTCGGGACTGAATGAGCCGACGGGACCGTGGACGGTGGAAAAACGGCCGCCGACGTGGCCGGAGGGCCGGGCCGTGCCGACGGGGCCGCGATGGACCCTAGGCCGGCAGGGCATGGATGGAAGGCAAGACCCGAGTGAGGCCCCTGAAGAGCCGAGCCGGGCATGAAGGGCAAGTGAACGGTGAGACCCGCAAGGCAAACGCGCGCAACGCGCTCGACGGGCCGGTGGAGCCGTCATGAGCCATCAAGTGGCCGCGTGCGGCAAAGACGTGGTGTTTCGTGCCGGACGTCCGCTCGTACTGGGCTCGCGTCCGTACGGCCATCACACTTGGTATCAGAGCCAACATGGGCTTCAGAAGAGAAAAACGGCGGGACCGTCAGAAACGGCAGAAACGTCAAAAACGGTAAAAACGGCCGAAAAATGGCGAAACGGTGAGTCGAGCCAAAGTGACAGCCACGAGCCGAAAACGGCACAAAACTGCCAACTGAGATTCGGGCCTCAAGACAGCGGAATTTGCCCGTCGTGACCTTTACCGATCTCGTGGAGCAGGGTGAAGGCTACAGGATGGCATGGTCGGCTGGACCCATCGGGTCCCCGAGCTGACGGCGCCTGGGGGGTGGACCGTTCAGTTCCCGTTTGGGGGTCAAGACGAAGGAATTTGGGGACGTGCTATATATGAAAAATGATCAGTTTTTCGAGGGGATCACAACCGCGTGGTCCTTTCGGAGAAATTCCTAAGTTGGCCGACATGTTTTGGGGTCAGTGGACAGTTGGGTTCAAAGTAAGGTGAGGTCACAGGTGCAAAGACCCAACATACGACGTTGGCAATGAGCTGATCGAAGGAAGAATCAACTGGATCCTTGTGGGGGCCGTCAGCACTTTCAGCAATGGAAGACAGCGGGCTTGGGGATCTCTTAGAGTTACCACTAAAAGAGCTGTCAATGAAGCATCTACTTGATCCTCGTGGGGGCCGTCAGGCTTCGGGATCTCTCAGAGTTACCACCAAAACAGGGCTGAACGAAGGAAAGAATCTAGCTGATCCTCGTGGGGGCCGTCAGGCTTCGGGATCTTTTCAGAGCTACCACCAACGCCAAAGACAAGAGCTTAAAGAAAACGGCAAGGCTGGCAAGACAAGGGTGGCATGCGGACCAGCAGCACCTCAGATGAGGACCGCGGGCTGGAGGTCACTCAAGGTCAAAGAGAGACAAAGACAAAGGGGCCACGCATGCGGAGGCAGCGCCGAGAATGGGACCGGGTCCGCTTATGCTAAGAAACTTGAGGCGGCGGCGGCGGAATGGGACGTCGTCTCGGTGTGGTGCCCATGAAGAGCTGAATGAAGCCGCTGAGCCAATCTCATGAAGAAGACAATCGGCAAAGGTGCCCGCTAAGGCCATGGCGAGCCTCGTGGCAAAGGAGCCACCCAAACCTCACCAACGAAGAAACGGGCTAGGCAGGAGAAGCCGATGCCCTTCCAGGTCATCAAGGATTGCGCCTTGGGTGGATGCAGCAAAGCTGAAGCCCCAACTTCTCCAAAGTGCGAGAAAGAACCTCGAGGTCTAGGCCGGAAGGAGCCGAAGCCTCTTCAGATCATCCAGGATCGTCACTCAAGGGTGAGGCAGGAAGGCCGAGCCCGCACTCCTTCCGCAGTGCAAAAGCAGGGTGAGAGTAGAAGGCGTTAACATCGCTTTCAGGCCATGAAGGGCCATACACTCAACCTTCGCGATCCGCCTGGGGTGAGGCTAAGCCCTATGGAGAGGCACCAAGAGCCCTGGGTTTCTTCTCCTCTACTACTCTGACGTTCCGCCCGGGTGAGGGTAAGTCCTAAGAAGAGGCACCAAGAGCCCTGGGCTTCTGGCATGCGGTTGAGGGTAAGTCCCTTCGATGGCACCAAAACACCCATGACCCATTCACCTTCTTGTGGCCGTGCCGCCCGCCGAGGCCAGCGCGCACGCGTCACCTTCTCCTCCGATGTACCGAGCCGGGTGAGGGTAAGCCCTAGGAGAGGCACCAAGACCCCGTGGCTCCCTTCGTGGCCGTGTAGCCCGCCGTGGTGCACACGTCACATTCTCCTCCGACGTCTCGCCTGGGTGAGGGTAAGTCTGCGCGCGGCGCCAAGAGCCCTGGGCCTCCCGGAAAGTCCAAGGATTCATCGTGCCGAGGGAACACCCCGGCCCGAACTGGAGCAATCCGGGGAGGGCCAAGCTGAAGGAACGTGCCATATCAAGCCGTCAAAGGGCTGCAGAGGCACAAGAGCTATGTGATTTAGGAAAGCAGGTTTGAAGAAGGGGACTATTTGGGAGCTCTGGATCGCAGCCTAAGAACCGTGGTGCCGGGCAGATAGCACTCTGGGTGAAGGAGCAAACGGGTATAGCTGGACTCACTCCTCGTGGACTCAAGTTGTGCGGCTCACGAGTTGAAGGGCTGTGGAAAGCGAGCTTGATGAAGGGTCCACTACTTGTGATCGCTCGAGTTCAGGACATGGAACCGTAGTGCCGGGCACATAGCACTCTGGGTGACGGCGTGATCTTGTACAACTGGAGTTGGGCAAGTGGACCGGAGTCGTTTGGCTCTCCAAGGTCACTCCTGAAGATGGAAACAGCTGGATGTGCAGGTGGCAATGTGCATACAGTTGGGTGGGTCAAGGTGGCAGCTGGCTCACTGAAGTTTGAAGGCGCGGCTTTGGACCAGGTTACCAAAGGATGGAAACAGCTGGGTGTGCAGGTGGCAATGTGCATTCAGTTGGGTGGGTCAAGGTGGCAGCTGGCTCACTGAAGTTTAATGGCAGCTTGGATGTGGAAAGCACTCAGATCTAGCCATAAGGGCAAAGGGGTGCAGGAAAGAAGAACCGGCCCGAGGCGAAGTTAAAGCAGGTGAAGCTTGGCTCCTAGCCGTCCAAGTAGAGCTTGTGGCAATGACGTCAAAGAAGACTAGAACTTCACAGTACGGCATGACACATTCAGAGCGTCCAAGGCTCAAGGTGATGGTGCAGAGTCAGGAAACGGAGCCGTGTGAAAGTCGTCATGGTGTCATGGGGGCTTGAGCAAGACGAAGTGGAAAGACTTTGCGCCTTAAAGAACAGGAACAGGCAGACGCTGGCTTAAAGGTCAAAACCGCCTGAACAGGTTGAGGGACAGTTTGGCTGGAGCATGGCAAAGCAAGTCTTGGGGTCAAGGCAAGCTAGGGCACTCGAGTCAGGTGAATCGAAGCCGAAGAAGTGCAGAAATTCGAATGCCAAAGGTTCGCGGTGGTTTTCACTTGGTGTCAGGTGGGGCCAAGGCACTTTGTCACAGAGATGGATGCACTTATGTACTCAAACAGGTTGATACAGGGCATAAAGGTCCAAGGCAACAAAGTGCAGGACTTGAAGTGGCACAAGAAGGGCAAACCAAGCTGGCGTCAGTGAGGTGGGCAACTCTTGTCCATTAAAGATTCAGCACAAAAGAGCTCACGGGGCATCGCAGAGCGTCAAGGCTCACTACAACGCTCCAACAACAAGGAAGGTGAAGTCAGATTTGAAGTAAAGATCTTGCAAACCAAGTTGGCGTCAACTCGGCGAACAAATCTCCGCTTCCATGAAGACTCTTACTTTCCGGGCAAAGCTGCATTGCTTAAGGTAATCACTCTTACTTGGCTCAGACAGGAGCTCCGGCGAGACCATGCAGTAACCTCGCCACTTTTGTTGGGATTGGGGGAACTCTCGAGCGGGGGCTTGAAGTTCCAACCTTATATTGAAAAAAGCCAAAAAAAATTAAAAAATGGCAAAAATACAAAAATATGCACCGTTTTTCTTTTGTAATCAGGTTAGACACCTACTCTGCTCATGGCTATAAAGCAGGGTAAGGACCTCCCGTCCTTCATTTATTAACACGTTGCACAGATGCGTTATAATCAGGTCATGCACTCAACCTTTCGTTTCAAAGTAATTGACGAGGGCGTCAATTCTATAAAGGGGGGTGTATGTGACGCGTTTCGTCAGTTTTCGCCGTTTTGGCTAAAAATGGCCAAAACGGCCGTTTATCGTGACGCGTCGCGGGATTTCTATCCGGAGGGACATGGTGCCCGAGGGGTATGCTAGACCGCCCCGAATATAATGCATCTATATGGGGAGGAAGTGCTTGGAGGGGCAAAGCATGGACCCATGGTAGGCACCGAGACGCACTCACGCACCGGGTAGGCACGTTAGGCCTCCCGCGTTGCGAGCGGTGTTCACGGGAGCCGAGTGCCTCCGGGGGATGCCCTCCCTACCTTGACGGAGTTGGGACCGAATGAGCCGACGGGACCGTGGACGGTGGAAAAACGGCCGCCCCGACGTGGCCGGCGGGCCGGGCCGTGCCGACGGGGCCGCGATGGACCCTAGGCCGGCAGGGCATGGATGGAAGGCAAGACCCGAGTGAGGCCCCTGGAGCCGAGCCGGGCATGAAGGGCAAGTGAACGGTGAGACCCGCAAGGCAAACGCGCGCAACGCGCTCGACGGGCCGGTGGAGCCGTCATGAGCCATCAAGTGGCCCCGTGCGGCAAAGACGTGGTGTTTCGTGCCGGACGTCCGCTCGTACTGGGCTCGCATCCGTACGGCCATCACAGGTAGTGTTCTTATCCTCTGTGCAGGTGTCCTATCACATCAAATGCAAAAAATCACTTTCCCAGCTCAAAATCACATCAAAACGCGTCTTTGAACATTTTTCTCACAGATAGTGAATTTTGCACTTTTGAAGGTCCTAGATGGTTATACAATGTCTGCACAGCTCAGCTATCCAATCAAAATCAAATTTGGACTTTTCTAAGGCCCTCAAATGCTCAAAATCAGCGTCAAAAATACACTTTTGCTCGAGCGCTCAATTGGCTTGAAATGGAAACTCTTGACATCGAAATTCTTTCAAACTTGGTGGGGTTGCTATTTAATGCATGTACAACAGGGCTATGCACTCACAATGTCAGAAAAATGCACATGCAGGGGGGAGGTGAAATCAAAAACGTGTTTTTGATCTCAAATCCCACCAGAAATGCGATTTTTCAGATTTGCTTGTTTCTCATGCTGGTACAGGGTCTCAATAGCTCCCATATGCATCAGAACTAAATTTGGACTGAATTTGAGTCTGCGGCCGGATGCTCAAAATACACACACAAAATGATTTAAAACGTTGTTTTGGTCTAAGTGTGTAAACGAGGTGAATCAGTAGGTTCAGTGGTGTTTCTACTTACCCTACTCCTATGTAACATAAAAACAAAGCTAATTTACAAAAAAATACAATGCAAAAGACAAAAGGAACCAATAAAAACGCTAAAATGCTCAAAGGTGGCCTAAATCCTAAACATGCGCTATGAGTCGTATCACTGAGCCGACATGAATGCCAAATCCCCCTCAATCTACGCCCCCTCAATCTACGCTCTCCTAACCTAAATGAAGGTCCTTGGTGGGTCGTCGCCCCCTGGCTACGCTTGAGAGCCTTGGAACCCACATTCCAACCTCTCAACAAAATTAGGCTAAACGTAAGTGGAAAGTGATCCTATCCTATCAGCAAACACATCCAGTGCTAAAGGTGGATTCTCTAGTCTAGTCCCGCCTCCCGGCAATGGCGCCATTGTTAGCGGATCGCCGCGACGAACGGAATAGTATAGCTTGCGATCACTAACACAGAAATGTCAATATGTCAATACTGGGGAAGTGACCCGACTAGTGCATGGAGGCTACGTGTGCTTGTCAGGCGACACGACATCAACACCTACACTCCTATAGAAGCGACACTCACGTCGGAAGCATCAAACGCAAACGCACTAGCAAGCAAGCAAGCATAACCCGCAACCTTATCCTATGTCAAGAGATGGAAATACTTGAGCGTAACAAGCAATGGGCTACTCCGTTGGACCAAGGAAACATCAAGGGACAACTCTCTATCATTCGTTAGCACTTAAACACACATAATGGGCCGGTATCAAAAACACGTTTCTGATCATTCCATGCACCAAAATTGGAAATAAATGATATGGGAATCAAGAGTAGACTTATCTAATCCCTATCAATAACTTAAACACATTGGAAGCATTCAAAATCACTTGCAAATCACTCAAATACACACTTTTTCAGGGGAGAAAAACCACGTTTTTGAACAGTCCACAGCAGGAAACAGAGTCAAAAAGACATGGAAACAATGCTTAGAACAATGCTATTGCTTACTGATCATTAGTGGAAAGCAATGATACAACCGTTGAGCATGGGAAGCTTTGCAAAAACCTTCTTCTCTAGGTAGCTCTCTGTTGATGTGACATCACGGTGGATAGAATTGGACCCTCACCCAAATCCCTAGAGTTGGCTTATATACCTAGGGCTTTGCCAAAATGATTTTCACAACCCACTTTGGGTAAAAATGATACAAGCTGGAAGCTCGAGGCCCCAATCATAGGCTTGATTTTACAATTATATGGGCAAAATTAGAATAATGGGTTTGATGCCGAAAAATAATAGCCACTTGTTGCTACCGCATCCGCTTCTGTTTGTAGTCCCACATGATCTTTTTGTTCTTTTGGAACATTGTGCATTGTGCAAAGTGCCAATGCATAGACTGAATCTCATTTTTCTCTTCAAATGCATAATTCTTTGCAAAGTCTACATTGAGACAACCACATAATCTAGGAATTTGAGAATACAGTACTTAAATTGTTGAGCCTATCTCATTAAGTGACATAATTTTATCTGATGAAAACCTTCTTCTTGGTTTTAAGAAATTGTAAAAATTACCAACACTAGATATTCTTATTTAGGAGATATTTTCTCTTCTTCTTGGTTCCCTTTTTTCATTCCATTTGCACAAATTCGAAAACTTTCACAATAATATTTGGCCCTTGCTTACTAGTCTCCAATGGGCAACATGAAAAGTTCTTGACACCACAATTTTTACATTCCCCCCATCAAACACTTTTGATTGTGGAAATTTGCATCCTCTTTCTTTGGACAAATTACTAACTCCCACAATTGCATGACACCTTTAAAAGTATGGGATGAGACTAAATAACCTTTGCTTGAATCATGGTTGCTATAAACTTTACATTTGTAGTGACATCCGGCTACATGGATGCCAAAGCTACAAGAGCGCATGTGGTTCAATGCATCTTTTAGTAAGGACATTTAAACATGGTATTTCATAGCAACATATGTACACTTCTAGGATTCTACATGTGCTTTGTTTCCATACCTATTCCACTAGCCATGCATGCATGCATCACAAAAGCATGCCAATTGCCTAGTTGTTCGAGTCCCATTGGATCTCACGGCTTGTGACAACAAAAAACATACATTAAATGTGATTGCTTAAGAGTTTCACAATTTCACTTTAGCTCCCTATGTGTGCATCTTGCACTTTGACCTCCCAAAATTCCCAAGCACATTCTCTTTGTTTTGATGGACAACCAAATTTAGCTCCCTCAGACAGCTTCTACTTGTAGAAATTGACTACATCTGTAGCACACTTCAAAGGTGCCCCATTAGGCTAAAATTATTTCTGGGTTAATGCCCTCTTTACAATAGCCCTTGCCTCATCATGCTCTCCCTTATCATGCCTTGATGCAAAGAAGAATTGGCTCATCTCCATCCCTGTCAAGCTTTCATACCTTGTAACAAAATAGAACATGTATCTCGCAATGGAGAAACAAAAAAAGGCTTAAGCAACTCAAATGATCTTAGCTGTATCTTGCACTCTGAATATATGCTACTTTGAATTGATGGAAAAAATCAACCTACTAAAAAAGAACATCTAGAAAATGAATTCAGTGAACAAGAATTTTTATAATGAAGATGCTATGTAGTAAATATCAAAAATTTTTAGGTGCTAACTTCTACAAAGTGGACTATTTTCATGTGTTTTAGTTGTATGTATAGATGCATTACAAATTCCTATATATCTTACATAAGATGGAAGTAAGAGGTGGTAGTGTAACATGAAAAATTGATATCTTCCATTTTCAATTTTGTACATATTTTGATGGTTTCTCCTTACACCACTGGCATGGTTGGTGAGATCTTGGGTGATATGCGGCCAGTGGGATGATAGGCTGTGTGGACAGCCATTCTAGAGACTGGCATAGTTATAGCGCCAGCTCATTTAGTCGGGTTCACACTATAGAGAACCCGTGTATGTATTGGTTGAGTACCTTTTATATTATTGAGTACTCTTATCTTGTATATGGAGTGTTGAGTGTTGAGTGAAGAAGAAAAAGATTTTCAGCCTCTCACCGTGTGTGTTCTCTATTAGGGTTATGTGAGTGTGTGTGTGTGCTTGCAAGAGCTCAAGCTCTCTTCCCCCCTGCATCTTTTCATGGTATCAGAGCCTGGTTTGTACTAAGGGCTGAGCTGCAAGCAAGAGAACCACAGGAAGCGGTACGAGGGTAAGAGCTTCAACTACTCTTCCCTATTTGTGTTTGTGACTACACCCTTGTCGGGAGCTCTACGGGAGGCACCGGCAACGATCTCTGATTGAGGAGCTTTCTTCGCGGGAGTAAAGCTATTGGGCAACTATATTGTCCTATCGGTCCTATCGGACAGTAATTTCTGGGCCAAAAATGCGTTTCGGGCGCGTCTGGACCTCCGTTTTTCAGAAAGCAGGTGATTTCGAGCACTGCGGGTAAGTCATCGATTCTCTGCAGAACCCTGTTTTAAGAACTGCAGGAAGACAGATTGACTGTGCAGACACTGTGGGTGCTGCAAAGAGGTCTACAGTTGCCATTGGGTGTATGTATGCACATTGAAGTCACTGGTTGTAACATTTGAGAGTACTACAGTACCGCTGTGCAGAAAATACAGCAGTTTGTGCAGAAAAACCAGAGTGCAGTTTCTGGTAAAATTGTGTGTTTGGCAAGATGTCTAATGATGGCATAACACAGATTGTGGCTAAGTTGGATAAGAATAACTTCCATGCTTGGAGGTTCAGGTTGACGAATTTCCTAATGGGAAAAGGCTATTGGGACTACATAGAAGGTGAGCATGAAGAGGCACCGAAGATACCGGATATAAATCCGACTGCTGCAGATGTGAAAGAGTTTAAAGACTGGAACCAAGGAGCCAGGAAGGTTATGTATTGGCTCTCCATTAGTATACAGGACACCATGATTGGGCACATTTAGGATGCCAAGTCCCCCAAGGAGGCGTGGGACACCTTGGTAAAGCTTTATGAAACAAATACCAAGGCACGTAAGATACAGTTGAAGAATGAACTTCATACTGTGGTGAAAAAGAGCATGTCTGTGAATGACTATGCGTTGAAGATAAAGGGTATTGTGGAATCCCTTGCATCTATTGGTGTGTTAGTAGATGATGATGACAAGGTGGAGGTCTGTCTACGTGGTCTCGGGCCACAATACAAGGCGTTCAAGACGTCCATTTAGACTCGAGAAAACAATCCCAACTTTACAGATTTGGTGTCTATGCTGATTATCGAAGAGAAGAGCTTGGGTGAAGACCAACAGTCTTCACAAAGCAAAAACAATTCAGAGCAACAGTTCAGAGCAACAGGCCTTCTACACGAGTTCAGGAAGAGGACGAGATAGAGGAGGCCGTGGACGCGGTCAAGGAGGTGGCCGAACAGGTAATCAAAATTATGGCCAGCAGCAGCAGCAGCAACAACAACAGTCCCAGAATCAACAACAACAACACGCAGGTGGAAGAGGCAAATTCAGAGGCAGGGGGAGTCATAGAGGCCGTGGAAATTGGCAAAGGCAGTATAATGATGCACGTGAATGCTATTATTGTGGTAAGCCTGGACATGTGCAGGCAGAATGTTATAAGAAGCAGGCTGACATGTAACAGAAATATGCATCCTCAAGCAGAAATAATGAGGATAATGAAAGGTTGTTTGTTATGCAGCATGTCGTGAATGCCATGTCTGAAAATGTTGATGCAGCACAAAAAGTTAATGTATGGTATGTGGATTCAGGCGCTTCAAATCACATGACAAGTCATGGAGAGTGGTTCAAGGAGATGAAAAACTCGGAAAGACCAGGTTTTGTGGAAACAGGGGATGACACTGCTCATCCAATTGCCCACGTTGGAGATGTGCCATTGTCTATGTAGGATGGCAAAGTGAAGTACCTTGCAGATGTACTTCATGTACCGAACATAACAAAGAATGTGGTTTCAGTTGGCCAGATGATTGAGCAGGGTTTGCAGGTTCGGTTTAACCCTGATGGATGTTATGTTGAAGATTTTAAAGACAAGTGCAGGTTGGTTGCAAAAGGCAACAGAGTGGGCAGAATGTTTACGTTGAATGTAGACATGCCTGAAATGAGTGCTGCGATGTTTGCAAATGGTTCAGGAATTGTTGCAGACACAGACATTTGGCATAAAAGGATTGGACATGTAAATGTGCAGAGATTGAAGTCTATGTAGACAAAAGGAATTGTGACAGGGCTGCCAAAATTTAAAGTGGAAGGTATGCAGAAAATATGTGAAGCATACCAATTTGGGAAGCAAACAAATCATGTGTTTCCACGTAATAGATATGTGAGCAGAAATGCACTAGATGTTGTGCATTCAGATGTATGGGGTCCTACGAAGACCATATCTATGGGAGGCTGCAGGTATTATGTGACTTTCATTGATGACCACACAAGGAAAGTGTTGGTATATTTCATGAAGGAGAAGAGTGAGGTGTTTACTCACTTTCAGAATTTCAGAGTTTTGGTTGAAAAGCAAACAGGGAAATATGTAAAGTGCCTAAGGTCAGATGGAGGGAGAGAATACTTCTCCAATGAGTTCTTTAAATTTTTGAAGAAGAATGGTATTCGGAGACAGTTTACATGCAGATACACTCCGCAGCAAAATGGAGTTGCTGAGCAGAAAAACAGGCACATTGCTGAGATTGCGCGGGCATTGATGGAAGAGAAAAATATGCCGCATAGCTATTGGGCTGAGGCTGTTTCTACAGCAGTATACATCATGAACAGGACTCCGACTGCAGCCATACATGATGTAACTCCAGAGGAGAGGTTTACTGGCAGAAAACCAGATTTGTCTCGTCTGAAAGTCTTTGGATGCATTGCATATGTGCATGTGCCAGATGAGCTGAGAACTAAGCTGGACCCGAAAGCTGAAAAATGTGTGTTTATTGGATATTCCCTTCAGCAAAAGGGATACAGGTGTTATAACCCTGCTACACGTGAGCTGAGGGTAAGCAGGCATGTTGTGTTTGATGAGATGAGCAGCTGGTATGTTGCTGAAAAAGAAGCTGTTGGGGCTGCTGTGAGTGGAAGTGTGGTTGCACAGAATGCAGGTCAGCAATCACAGTCTTTGAGTGGACCAGGAGAGTCCTCATCTAGTGGGTCTGTTGATAGACCATGGAGTGGTAGGCTGCGTCATAATACCAGTCCTGCAAATGTGATTAGTACATCACGTAAAGGAAAAGAGAAAGTGGTTGAGCCCCTTGGTATGCCTGACATTTATGCAGGACATTCTCATGTTGATGGAGAGTCTAGTGGCTCAGATATGAGCCTTGATGAGGAGCTTGGGATCCCAGCTATGAGAACACCTGGTGTAAAGAAGGCTATGGAAGCCATGAATGAAAAGCTGCGAAGATCAGGGAGAGTGAAGAACCCTGTGCAGAGATTTACATATGATGGTTATGTGGCACATCACTATGCATATATGGCAAAGGTTGTACAGGTTGTTGAGCCCACATGCATTGATGAGGCTGTTGGAAATGTGTGTTGGGAGAAAGCTATGGATGAGGAGATGGATGCATTATATGAAAATGAAACTTGGGATTTAGTGCAATTGCCTGAAGGCAAGAAAGCCATTGGATGCAAGTGGGTGTACAAAGTTAAACATAACAGTGATGGAAGCATAAACAGATACAAGGCTAGATTGGTAGCCAAAGGATATGCGCAGACATATGGGATTGATTATGAGGAAAGTTTCAGCCCAGTTGCCAAGATGGCAACGGTGAGAGTTGTGATAGCAGTGGCTGCGTCAAAGCAATGGTCTTTACATCAGATGGATGTAAAGAATGCATTCTTGCATGGGGATTTGCAAGAAGAGGTGTATATGTTGCAGCCACCTGGTTATGAGGATGTGGGTCACCCCGAGCATGTTTGCAGGTTGAAGAAAGCCTTGTATGGCTTAAAGCAAGCACCAAGAGCATGGTCTGACAAGATTTCTGAATATCTTGTCACTATTGGCTTTCATGTAGCCAATGCAGATTTCTCATTGTATGTGAGACGACATGGTGATAGAGGAGTTGTGCTTGTTGCCATCTATGTAGATGACTTGATCATTACGGGGGACCATGATGCAGAGATCTTTGATGTAAAGATCTTGCTTAGACAGAAGTTCGAAATGAAGGATCTAGGGGAGCTCAGATATTTCTTGGGCATTGAGGTGATTAGGTCACCACATGGTATTAGATTACTGCAGAGACAGTATGGCTTGGACATGTTGTCCAAGTATGGTATAACAGGCTGTAAGCCTATTTCTGTGCCATTGGATCAGAATGGCAAGTTGAGTGCAGATTCAGGAGAGATCTTGGAGGATCCTCCTATGTACAGGAGCATAGTAGGAAGTTTGATCTACATGACGATCACCAGACCAGATTTGAGCTATGCTGTTGGGTTGGTGAGTCAGTTTATGCAGGTTCCACGAAAACCGCATTTGGATGCAGTGAGACGCATACTGAGGTATGTGAGGTCTACTTTGCATTGTGGACTATTCTATGAGACTGGGACAGAGATATGTGTACATGGGTACACAGATGCTGATTGGGCTGGTAGTATCTCAGATAGGAGATCTACTAGTGGATTCATGTTTTCTTTGGGGAGTGCTGCTGTGACTTGGAGCACCAAGAAGTAGCCTACGGTTGCTCTATCGAGTATAGAGGCCGAGTACAGAGGAGCTGCTATGGCAGCATGTGAGGTAGCTTGGTTGAGAAAGCTACTTGCAGATTTGGGTCTATCAGTGGATAGACAAGTTGTCGTTTTCTGTGACAACATTAGCAGTATACAGTTGGCCAGGAACCCAATCTTTCATGCTCGTACGAAGCATATAGAGGTCCACTACCACTTCGTCAGAGAGAAGGTCTTGGCACGAGATCTTGACCTTGTTTATGTCAGCACAGAGGATCAGGTAGCTGACATCTTCACCAAAGCATTGGGTACAGAGAAGCTCCGCAGATTCAGGGCTTCGCTTGGTGTACATGAGATGTAGTTGAGCTCGAGGGGGTGTTGAGATATCGAGCTCGTCTAGTGAGGCGGTGGACACTGATGACCCGCCTAGGGGATAGGCCCCACAGTTACACCACTGGCATGGTTGGTGAGATCTTGGGTGATATGCGGCCAGTGGGATGATAGGCTGTGTGGACAGCCATTCTAGAGACTGGCATAGTTATAGCGCCAGCTCATTTAGTCGGGTTCACACTATAGAGAACCCGTGTATGTATTGGTTGAGTACCTTTCATATTATTGAGTACTCTTATCTTGTATATGGAGTGTTGAGTGTTGAGTGAAGAAGAAGAAGATTTTCAGCCTCTCACCGTGTGTGTTCTCTATTAGGGTTATGTGAGTGTGTGTGCTTGCAAGAGCTCAAGCTCTCTTCCCCCCTGCATCTTTTCATAAAAGACTTAGCCTAAGCGGACAATTGATGGTGACGTCTACCCTTATGTCACTGAAGGGTTGAAAATTTTTATGTTGTAATTTGTAACAATGGAAGAGAGGGTGATTCTCCACCTATAAAAGGAGCCCTCCTCTCCCTTTCAAATAAAGGAATGAAGCCTCCTCAATTGAGCATTTTGTGTCATTGCCATTCTCTTATCTTCAAACCCTTATTCAAACACTCTCTTTATATGTGAATGTCTCATTTAGCATTAGCTCCTCATGCTTAACCCAATTTTGGACCTCTTTGATGGTTCATGATAAGTGGGATAAGGAGTTATTATCTTGGTGGACCTGTAGCCCTTGCCTTATTTCCGCCCTCCTTTGGAGGTACCAATGGTTTTAGCGATAATGAGCATGTAGAAGACTTTGGGGACCATAAGTAAATCTTTACGATTCTGCTGAGTAATGTTAACCCTTACCCTGTAGCTTGAATCATGAAAGAGATGAAAGGTAAGAGGCTATGTGAAAATCGAGGTTTTATGCAAAGAGAGAGAAGTGCAGTTTTCTAGTCTAATACCCAAATTTCAACCGGTATTTACTCATCACTCGGGTATTGGTTTCTAAAATTGATCATATGGCTAGGAATCTCTTTATATGCTCTTTCCACTCGTGTAACTAATTTATTAATCCTTTACTTCATTGATGATCAGAATTTCTCCCAAAGTTGCTCTTTTAGGCGAATTTTGACAGTTTTATAGTCTTGTAGTAAAATGTTCATAACTTTTCGCTCGATTGTCCGTTTTCAAAAGTTTTTATATAGGCGCAAAGCTCTCTTCAAGCTCTACGTACCTCTGTAATCATCTTTTGTACAATCTATATGGATCTAAAATTACAATTCTCTGTGTATCTCTATTTCTATAAACTTTTGGTGGCCATTATTTCTTCTTAATAATGATTAATTTCTCTTAATCTCTTATCAAAAAGCAAATCCTATGTATCTTATCCTCTTGTAAGTGATTGTTATATTCTTTTACTTTAAGATGTTCCGTCCAAATCACCCAATTCGAACGGATGAACCTTATCAACATTCCTAGCATATGTTTCCGTTCACATAATCCTGAGTCGGAAGATTTTCTTCCAACAAAGGATCGCCCTCTTGTTTGGAGCTGCAAGACTGGCAGAGATTCTTGCTTCTCCTGAGCCTTTCATCTTTTCTTCCATGAATTATGATCTCACCTTTGATGTGTTTATCTTTATCTTAACCTAGGGAGAGAAAGGGAGGTGAAGAGGCTGTGAGGTTTCATACAAGTGTGTTTTGATTCTAAGAAGTGACCGAAGCCAAAACCCCAACTTTGTGTCACATCTTTTAGTGGAGACGGCCGGCGGGCAGGTTTTACTTAGAATTATTCTATTTTAACCTTAAGGTCCCGCACATGATTTAAAGAAAAGGTATTTTGAAATAAGTAAATTTCCCTTGTTGTTGCTACTCATCTTTTGGTGCAAGATGTTCAACATTCCGGTGTTCCAAGGAATGGAAGGAGAAGACTCGGGGAGTTATCTCCAAGAGTTTAACCTAGCATGCCGCTTGACGGGTTGGTCTATGAAGGAGAGGGTAGAAATACTTCCAGATTTCTTAGAGGGTGTGGCCTTAACTTGGCATGAGGCTTTGCCAGAGGAGTCCAAGAATGATTGGGAAAGGTTGACCAAAGTAATCCTTGCAAGCACACACACACACACACACACACATACAATGAAGAAGACACAAGATATGGAAGGCTGAACTTCTTCTTCTTCATTACTCAAAAAGATAACTCACAAATGGGTGAAAATATAACATAAGTACTAAAGTACTAAAGTACTATGTACAAGCTGTCCATAGTGTGAATCAACTATGAGGTGAGCTGGCATGATAAGTATGACATAACTCGATGGGTGTACTAAAGTATGTAGGCTAGCTGTAGAGAATCACTGACGAAGATCTCCGTGTCGATCACCAAATGCGCCAGTGAGTAAATCCCTCAACGTTCACCGAGGCCATGTCGTCATGAGTGTCAACTCATGGTGTTCTTGACATCTCAACACCAAGTTTCTAGGGTCATGGTGGAGATCTAAGCCTCCATGGTCCAATGTATGAAAAACTCAAGCTTAGTCTTCTTGTGAGCTCTAAGAGCATGAGTATTTCAATGCCTTTCAAGGGGGGGTCAGCCTCATGAAATTCAACCCTCATCACTGTGTCAGTTATGCTTTAAGTCTTTCCTTAAAATTGATTCCAAGGATGCTAGTTGTTATGTGTGAAATTGTCATTTTCTTTATGCATTGTAGCTATGGTTATTCACCGAATTGCTACCAAGTTATAGAAAATTTCTTAGCCTAACTAGAACTAAGTGCTAATTGCAAAAGGGATCAAATACTAAATAAGGTTTCAAGGCATACCAAAGAGTGTTAATTATCATCTATAACCCATATGCTACTTTACTACTATGACACAAAGTTGGGATTTTGACTTCCGTCACTTCTTAGAATCAAAACACACTTATATGAAACCTCACAGCCTCCTCACCTCCCTTTCTCTCCCTAGGCTAAGATGAAGATAAACACATCAAAGGTGAGATCATAATTCATGGAAGGAAAGATGAAAGGCTCAAGAGGAAAGTCAGATTGTCTAATTTTTCCCTAGAGACGACTTCTTCTTCTTCTTCTTATTTTTCTCCTCTTCTTCAGATTTATCTTCTTGTTCTTCTTCTTCCTCGCTCCTAGTTTTACAACCCCTTTTTGCCATTAATGGCATCAATGTTTCCTCTTCTTCTTCTGAGCATGTTTCCTCTAAAAGTGCTAAACTTTTATCCTCTCTTTTCCTCAATTTTGGACACTCAGTGAGATAGTGTCCCTTCTCTTGGCATTCATAGCATGTGACACTACTTCTATCCCTAGGTTTATCCTCAACTCGTGGAACCCTAGGTGGCCTTCCGTTGACTAAATGTAACTTCAAATCAACAAATTCTACCATAAGTTGTGCAATGTTATGATCCAAGGATGGAGCTTGTACCTGAGATGTTGAGGCTTTCTCTACTCGTGTGGTGGGGTCGGCACACTTGGAGAAGATTGGAATGTTGACTCAATATGAAGAATGGACTCCTTCTTCAAAGCGATGCAAAGAGCCTCTTTAAAATTAGTGGGATCTTTGCTAAGAACTTTTCCATGCAAGCGGGGATCCAAAGCCATGATAAACTTGCTCATCTTAAGGTGCTCCATTGCTAAAGAACTCTTTGAATCTCCCATAGAAGGTGAAGAAGAAGAAGCAACATGTAAAGCAGCTTGTTGATATTTGATGAACAAGGCTTCATACCTCACTGAAAAGGCAGAAACTGACTCTCCTTCCTTTTGGAAAATCTGATCCAATTGCAATAGTAAAGCATTTGGTGACTCCACTCTCCCAAATCTCTCTTTCATAAGGGTTTGCAAGTACATTTTAACCTTGATGGTTGCTATGTAGAGGACTACAAAGATGATTGCAGAATAGTTGCAAAGGGAAAACATGTAGGAAGAATGTTTAGATTAGATGTGAACATGCTTGAGGTGAAAGCTGCCATGTTTGCATAGGGTGTAGGAGTTGTGGGTGATGTTGACATTTGGCATAAGCGCATTGGCCATGTGAATGAGCGGCGATTGAGGTCTATGCAGTCCAAAGAGATTGTGACAGGTTTGCCTAAGTTCAAGGTGGATGGAATGCATAAGGTATATGAGCATGCCAATTTGGAAAACAGAGACAAAGAATGTATTTCCACATGAGCATAACATATATAAGAAGCCACTTGAGGTGGTGCATTCAAATGTATGGGGGCCGACGAAGACTACGTCTATGCGTGGATGCAGGTATTATGTTTCCTTTATTGATGACCACACTAGGAAAGTGTGGGTGTAGTTTATGAAGGAGAAAAGTGAGGTGTTCTCTCACTTCAAGAGTTTCAAGTCTATGGTTGAGAAGGAAACACGTTTGCAGATTAAGCATCTAAGGTTAGATGGAGGGGGAGAGTATTTCTTCAATGAGTTCAGTGGTTATTTACAAAAAAATGGAGGTCAGAGGCAATTTACATGTAGATACACTCTGCAGCAAAAATAGTGTTACTGAGAGGAAAAACAGGCATATTGCAGAGATTGCGCATGCATTGATGTCTGACAAGAATTTGCCTCATTGCTACTGGGCTGAAGTAGTTTCTACTGCTGTTTACATTATGAACAAAACCCCCATAGCTACTTTACATGATGTTACTCCAAAGGAGTAGTTTAGCAGCAGAAAAATAGATTTGTTACATTTGAAGGTATTCGGATGTATTGCTATGTACACATTCCAGGTGAGTTGGGTAGTAAATTAGACCCGAAGATTGAAAATGTGTGTTTGTGGGCTACTCCCTTGAGCAAAAGGGTTATAGGTGTTACAATCCTGCTACACGTGAGCTAGGAGTTAGTAGGGATGTTGTGTTTGATGAAATGAGTAGTTGGTATGTTGATGGGCTGAATTTAAAGAGCAGGTGGTTGCGCAGAAAACAGGGCAGCAATCACAGACTTTGAGTGGACCGAGAGAGTCACCAAGTCATGGGTCTGTTGTTGATAGACCATGGAGTGGCAGGTTGCGTGGGAAAGTCACTCCGCCGAGTACGTCACATGTATCATGGAAAGGCAAGGAGAAAATGGATGAGCCCCTATGTATGCCTGATGTAACTTCAGGGTACTCGTATGTTGATGTAGATTCGGATGATCTGAAGAGAGTATTGATGAGGAGTTTGGTATTCTGGCTATGAAAACACCTGGTGTGAGGAAAGTACATGAGGCGGCAAAACCGCCTCCTAGTGATCCAGGGCCATGCAGGTCAGGTAGAGCCAAGATTCCTATGATGCAGAGATTGACTTATGATGGTTTTGTCGCTTATCACTATGAATATATGGCAAAAGTGGTATAGGATGTAGAGCCCACATGTTTGATGCTGTTGGAAATGTGCATTGGGATAATGCAATGGATGAAGAAATGGGTGCGTTGGATGTGAATGAGACATGGGATTTGGTGCCATTTCCTGAGGGCAAAAAGGCCATTGGATGTAAATGGGTCTATAAGGTGAAGCACAAGGGTGATGGGAGCATTGAAAGATATAAGGCAAGGCTGGTTGCCAAAGGATATGCTCAGACATATGGTATTGACTACGAGGAGACATTTAGTCATGTTGCCAAGATGGAAACTATGAGAGCTGTCATTGCAGTGGCTATAGCTAAGGGATGGAAACTATGAGAGCTGTCATTGCAGTGGCTATAGCTAAGGGATGGATTATGCATCAGATGGATGTAAAGAATGCCTGCTTGCATGGTGAGTTGCAAGAAGAGGTGAGTTGCAAGAAGAGGTGTATTTGGATCAACCACCTGGCTATGAGGATTTGAGTCATCCAGATTATGTATGCAAGCTGCGTAAAGCCTTGTATGGATTGAAACAGGCATCGAGATCATGGCATGACAAAATCGCAGCACCATTGGCTTTCATATGGCGAATGCAGATCACTCACTCTATGTACATAGGAGTGAGGAAGGTATTGTGGTCATTACCATTTATGTTGATGACCTTATTATTGCAGGTGATAGTGATGTAGAGGTTGAGAATGTAAAGGGTCTCCTCAAACAAAAATTTGAAATAAAGGATTTGGGTGAGCTAAGATACTTTCTTGGCATTGTGGTTATCAGGATGCCTGAGGACATTTGGTTGTCGCAGAGACATTATGCATTTGGTTGTCACAGAGACATTATGCATTGGACATATTGTCCAAATATGGTATGGATGGCTGTAATCCCATTTTTGTGCTATTGGATTAGAATGGCAAGCTTAGCGCACATGCAGGCAAGGTGTTAGAGAATGCCACTATGTACAGGAAAATAGTTGGGAGTTTGATCTACATGACGAGGCTGGACATGAATTACACACTTGGGTTGTTCGACCACGAGGCTGGACATGAATTACACACGGGTTGGAGAGCCAATTTATGTAGGTTCCTCGGAAACCACATTTGGATGGCGTGAGGCGCACACTACGCTATGTGAGCTCCATAGTGGATTATGCACTCTTCTATGAGGCTGGTGTACCATTAGAGTTGTGTGGTTACACATATGCATATTGGGCTGGTAGCATTGCAAACAGGCGGTCTACTAGTGGATTTCTGTTTTCTTTTGGGAGTGCAGCTGTTACTTGGAGCATAAAAAAGCAGTCGGTATAGTGGCCTTGTCTAGTACAGAGGCAAAGTACAGGCGTGCTACGATGGCAACATTTGAGGTAGCTTGGTTGCACAAGTTATTGATGATTTGGGGCTGCATGTGGACATGAAGGTTGTCATATATTGTGACAATATTAGTAGCATTCAGTTGGCTAGGAACCCAGTGTACCATGCGAGGACCAAACACATAGAGGTCCATTATCACTTCATTACGGAGAGGGTCTTAGCAGGTGACATCGACTTGGTCTATGTCAGCACGGAGGAGCAGGTTGCAGATATCATCACACGAAGGCCTTGGGAGTTGAGAAGCTTTGCAAATTTTGGACTATGCTTGGAGTTCAAGCGATGGAGTTGAGCTTGAGGGGGAGTGTTGAGATGTCAAGCTCACCATGAGCTGACACTCATGACATGGCCTCGGTGACCGTTAAGGCATTTACTCACTCGTGCATTTGGTGATCGACAGGGAGATCTTTGTCAGTGATTCTCTACAGCTAAACTACATACTTAGTCCACCCATCGAGTTATGGCATACTTATCATGCCGTCTCACCTCACAGCAGATTCACACTATAGACCGCTTGTACATAGGACTCTAGTACTTATGTTGTATTTTCAGCCATTTGTGAGTTATATTTTTGAGTAGAGAAGAAGAAGAAGTTCAGCCTTCCATATCTTGTGTCTTCTTCATTTTGTGTGTGTGTGTGTCTGTGTGCTTGCAAGGATTCTAGGTCTCCTTCTTCCCCAAATCTTTTCACTTGGCGGCTTCTTTCTCCTTGCACTTGTCGTTGTCCTCTTTTCAAAGCCTCAATGGCTATTCGAGCCAACCCCCCTGCGGAGAAAAAGAGTGAATTTCAAGAGGATTTGGTTGGGAGCTTGATTTGAAAGTGCTCCATAACTTAGTACATAGGGGATAACTAGTGTATGCACAATACGTATGTGTATCTTGATCCATATTGATCTCTAGAAATCTAATCAGATGACCTCTATAAACTCAGATTTAGATTTCAACCTCTTCTGTAGAATTGTAAATCTTGAAGTCATATTTCTTTTGATAAATTTTTTTTTGGATTTCGATCACATATGAGCAAGTTATGGTCATCTTAGTGCACACCAATTTAGAAAGGGTCTTTCCCAACTTTAACTCTTCCAAGAGGTGGGAAGGTTCTAATGCATGGGTATAGGAACATGTAGATTCAGCCCTCTTTTGGAATTTTTGAAGAGCATAATTAATATGCTATGCCTTGACTCATCCCTCCTCACCTCGTGCCCATATTAGCCCCTGTTCCCACTTATCATAAGCCGTATTTTGCACTTTTGGGTCCGTCGGGAGCCCGTTTGAGCCCCGTAAAATCATGATGAGATCTTGGAAAAATTTCCCATGCACTCATGAAGTGTCATTCACCTTTTGGCACTACCCCGGCCATAAATGAACTTCCTTGCATGCCTTATTGTCCCATTAGACATGTGCTTTCTTATGCCTTCTCTCTCTAGAATGGCCCTTTGAGAGAGAAGGAAAGACTTTGATGAAGTTTATTGAAGTTGTATTCATCTTTTGGCACATTCCTTGCCATGAATAGACTTCCTTTCATGTCTCATTGTCCATTGACCATTGCTTTCATGTGCTTTCTCTCTATAGGATGGCCACATTTTAGAGAGAGAAAGGCCTTGGTAAAGCATAAAACACATCAAAATTAAATTTTGATGACATACCCCTCCATTGAAATCATAATCATCCTTGACTATGCTTTTATCAAGCGGATGGAAGCCTCATTTTTGCTTGGGATCCACATTTAAGCGAGAATACCTTTCTTGAACTAGATGGCAAGTCTAGTAGGCATTTAGGAGACGTATTCATCGCTAAACTATTCCTTGAAACATTTGTGTACACACAAAACATTTCAATGCACATTAACTCGTGAGAGAAATAAAAAGAAACATTGCATTGAATCATTAAAACATTTTTAAACATCGATGTCTTAGCTTACACTTGAGCCATGAAGGAACTTGTAGTCTTGCACTAAAGCAAGAGAATCCTTCAATTGGGGTTCCTACATCCATTTAGCATCATGAAGTGGATAATTTTTAAGCTTAATTAAAAATCTATGTATTACCTTGCCACTTCACAGGACATTGTCTTCATGCTTAAGGATGGCCTCAGGCTGTAGGGTCTCCTCTTGTTCATCAAACTCAAGAGGATCCTCTTCCACTGGCTCCTTGGCAAGCACACCCTTAAATGGCTTCAATAGACTCACACGAAACGCATTGTGAATATGCCAATGGTCTGGCAACTTAAGTCTATAAGTCGTCATGTCATTGATCCATTGGAGAATCTAGAATGGGCCATAATACCTCTTGGTGAGTTTAACATAGAATTTTTGATGTCCTCTGGGTTTGCCTTGCCAATTTCTGCTGGTCTTTTGTCTTAACCAAGCCTTGGGGAATTAGAGCAAAACCCATTTGTTCTCTTTAAGCTCCATAGGTCTTCTATGCTTATCTGCAGCTCTTTTTTGCTTTTGTTGTGACATTTGTATAGCTTCTTTTATCTTTTGAAAAGCTATCTTGATGTCATGAACACACTCATCATCTTTTGCAAATATCTTTTGATGCATTTTCAAGATAGGTGGAGGCCATGTGATGCGATTTAATAGTCTTTTTAACAGGTATGAAATGAGCTTGTTTACTAAATTGATCTGCTACTGTCCAAATCCTCGTATTTCCATGTATGGACCTTGGTAATCCAAAGATAAAGTCAATTGAAATACTCTCCCATGGAGCTTTTGGGATTGGCAATCACTCCAACAACCCAAGGGTCTTGTGCCTGTGAAACTTGACCTTTTGACACATCTTACATTGCTCAACATATTGATGTATGCCATTGCGCATAGAGGGCCAATAAAAGTAGGTTTCTATGGCTTGCATTATGGCTTGTATTCCATGATGACCCTCATATGGGAGTGCATGTGACTCATACATGACTTTCCCATGTAGATTCTTGGTAATGCATAGTCGATGACCATGCAAAAGAAATCCATCCTTTAGTGACAAAGGTTCTTGGGTCTTACCATTCTCCAAGTTGGTAATGATACTTGAATAGTCTCCATCTTCCGCATACTTGCCAATCATGCTTTGTAAGATCATGATTGTATGCTATAGAGAGACCGCATTTATTCTTGACCGACGAGAGAGTGCATTCGCCAACTGCGTTTTGCTTTCCTTGTATGTGGGCAATATGAAAATGAAATTGTGAGAGGAAATTTTCCCACCTCATTTGCTTATCGAAAGCTTGGATTGATGTCAAAAAGTACTTAATACTTTGATGGGACAGTCCTTATTATGAAAGGTGTTCCCAATAAGGAATGCTTCAAGGAATCTAGTGCATGAACAATAGAGAGCAGTTCTTTTTCATAGATTCCAAGAACTTGTTCTTGGGTGTAATCAACAACTTTGATAAGCAATAGGGTGTCCCTATTGAGAAAGGACGGCCCCAATGCTATCACTGCTTGCATCACAATGCACATCAAAAGGCTTAACAAAATCTGGCAACTCCAAGGGGTTGCGTCATTAGCCTTTTCTTTAGCTCATTCAAGGTGTTATTTTCTCTAGCGGTCCACTAAAATTTAATTTTCTTCTTAGTTAAATTGTGGAGCGGACCTGCAATGATAGAGAACTCTTCAATAAAGTGCCTGTAGTAGGAGCACGTGCCAATAAAGCTCCTTATCTCATGCAAATTCTTTGGTTGTGGCCAGTCATCTATCACTCTAAGATTTTTTGGATCCATTTGGATGCCCTCTTTAGAAATGATATGGCCGAGATATCTTATCTCCTTGAGAAAGAATTTGCTCTTCTTTTCATTGACATAAAGCTTGTTAGCACGTAGCTCTTCAAAAACTGCTTTTAAGTGCTCTTTCTGCTCTTCTAATGTCCTTGAATAGATGATGATATCATCAAAGAATACACCCGTATATAATCTATGGTTTTGAAAGATCCTTTCCATCAACTTATTAAAGGTTGCATGAGCATTGGTAAGGCCAAAGGGCATCACCATATATTCATACAAACTGAATTGCATACGAAATGCGGTCTTGTGTATGTCTTCGAGTTGATGATAGCCGCTTTTAAGGTCTATCTTACTGAGGTAAGAAGAGCCTTGAAACTTATCAAATATAGTAAGAAGAGCCTTGCAACTTATCAAATATGTCCTCTATGCAAGGAAATCGGAACCAATTCTTTATAGTGTTCTTATTTAGTGCACGCGCACATGCGGCAGGACCCATCTTTATTTTGCACTAATAACACTGGTGAACAAAAAGGAGAGAAGCTAGGATGTACCATCCCCTTTCCTAAGAGTTCATTGACTTGGGAAAGAATTTCCTCTTGTTGTGCATGAGACACACAATAAGCTAGTCTATTAGGAGGTGCACTTCCTGGCACTAACTCAATCCTATGGTCATCATCCCCTCTTGAAGGAGGTAACTTGTTAGGGATAGAGTCAACAAAATAATTGCTAAAAGATTGAAGAAAAGACTCTTGACTTATTTCATCATTTTAGAGCACATGTTAGTATTAGACTCTTGGAAAGTTGGGGTTCCTGAACAAAAATCATATACAAGAAAAGAGAAGACTTTATTGATTTTTGTATAGCAACATGTGCTACAACTGGGATAGTACTCCCCTTCTCCCTTGTGCTGCTAAGACTCACAACTCTTATCTTTATGATGAAAAGTCAAGACCCTATCAGGAAACATGAGTTGAGCGGCCATGCGATGAAACCATGGCGCTCCTAATATGACATCTTCATGCAATAAAGGAGAAACGTAGAACTCCTCGATCTACATAGCCTTGAACATGGAGCCTTAGGTTTCCAATCAACGGGGTGACTGGAACTTGTTGTTGCGGTCGCCTGCTCAGCTCGCTCGCTCAGCTCACCTTTCTCTTTCACCTGCTCCTTTCAATTGGTCGCCTGTTCGCACATCGCCTTCAGCTTAGCTCAACTCGTTGGCTTGCTCGGCCTCGCTCACCTGGTCCTCGCCCGCGAGCTTCTCAGCAAGGTGTTTTTTTTCTTACTTCAAATTTTTTTAATGTAAATTTTTCACTTCAGGTTGTATTTTGAATGTAATTTTATTTGCACTTCAAATTTTTTATATTAAATGTATTTTTTATGTCATTATTTATTTGATTATATATATATATACATATATATATATAACAATTTTAGTATATGTATATAACAATTTTAGTATATATACGTAACAGTTTTAGTATATATATGTAATAATTTTAGTATATATATATAACAATTTTAGTATATATATGTGTGTATATGTTTTGGTATATATAATAATTTTAGTATATATAACATATGTATATAACAATTTTAGTATACATAACATATGTATATAACAATTCTAGTATATATATAATACATGTATGTATATACATATATATATGTATGTATATTTATATATATCTATATATATATGTGTATATATATATATATGTATGTATGTATTTACATATATACATACATACATAAATACATATATACATATGTATATGTGTGTGTGTGTGTGTGTGTGTGTACATACATACATACATACATACATATATGTATGTATGTATGTACAATTATGCCTATATATATATATCTATCTATAGATATATACACATGTATATATAGACATATATATTTATACATACATGTATATATAGACACACATATATATAGATAGATATACATGTATCTTTAGATATTTTCATGTATATATACATGTATCTATGAATATATACACATATATATACATGTATGTATATATATGTCTATATATACATGTGTATAGAACCATTTTTATATTTTCATTGAAAAGAAATGGTTATATATATATATATATGTCTATATATACATCTGTATATTCTTTCATTTAAAAGAAATGTTTCTATATATACATTTATGTATATGCATATATATATATGTATGTATAAATATATATGTCTATATATACATGTGTATGTATATATATATATGTGTGTGTGTGTGTGTGTGTGTGTACATACATACATACATACACACACACATATAT
>NC_141049.1:11623930-11718930 GCF_041138505.1 Cibotium barometz | reverse complement strand
CAAATGAAATGTTGGTAACATTGCAAAGCATTTCAGGTCAATTCAAGAGATGTGCAAGCGCACTGAAGATAAGCATGTTGTTAACACAAGATATTTAAACTATCTATGCAGTCAGATCCATGGAATGAGTTCAGATGGTACAAGGACATCAAGAGAGAACATGGAAATGTCCTCCGAAACTCTCATTGCCAACACTACTCAAATAGGACATGATGTAAGGGATGGTACGAGGAAGTTGAGAGAGGACATGGAAATGTCCTCTAAAACTCTCATTTGCCAACACTGCTCAAATAGAACATCATGTAAGGGACATGTATGGGTATATGGAGGATCTTATGTGGGAAAGCAATGAAGACGCAATTCTGTGTAGCAAAGGGTGTAGGCTATAAGTCAATGCCTTAAAGGAGCAAGTTGCCATGTTGCGCATCGAGGTATCAACTCTTAAAGTCAGTTTAAATAGACTGAATGCTATTGTGATCAAAATGTGTCACAAGTTTTGATTGTCCTACAACGCCTAGCATGTGATATGCTATAAAGACTTCTCTATCTTGCCTTTTTGTACCAATCTGTTCTTCATTATTTTCTAGTAAGAGAGGATACAGGATACTTGGCTATGTGCCCATTAGAGTTTTGTACTCCTAGTCTTCACTCCCTGTTTTGCTGGGATCTTTTAATCACTTTTTTTGTTTTTGCCATGCTCAATTGTGGAAACATGAGACTTACAGCCTGATACGCTTAAAGAGTTATCTATTTTGGCTTTTCGCACTTGGCCCATTATTACGTAAAGTATGATATACAAGAGTTTTGTATATCCTTCTTGGTTGAGACAAGAATATATTAAGCTTTCTATGTTATATCAAAATCAATTTATGAAGAGAGAGAGAGAGAGAGAGAGAGAGAGAGAGAGAGAGAGAGAGAGAGAGAGAGAGAGATTTAATGACCTCAAATGCTTTCGGACTAAGTTGTGCTTTTAAACAGAAGGACGGAGTCAAAATAGAGTATTGGACTCGAGAAATGTTTTGCATTTAGCACGTGCTAACCGGATAAGACAATTGAATATAACGCGCAAAGAATGACGTAATGTTGCTAGGCAAAGAACAATATTAAAAAAAAATAGCCAGTTAGAAACGTAGAATAGAGGGAGCAATATCGAACACAAGAACGTGCTCACCAAGAATGCAATGTGAACTAAGATATTTCTAGAGAAAGGAATGTGATAGACACTCCAATAAGAAGTAGAAGGGTTCAATTAGATGCAACCAGGGCTTCTCACTGTCAATTGCAGTAGAATGAACTTTAGGTAGCAGGGGTGCAATGATAATTAGAGGGGGATACCTCTCTAGTCTACGTCAATTTCCTTTAAGAGAGGACATAAGACACCCGTCTATGTACCTATTAGTGTTTTGCACTGCAACTCTTCACTCCCTCTGGGATCTCTTAATCAGTTTTGTAGTTTTTGCCATGCTCAATTGTGGAAAGATGAGACAAAAACAGCTCCACGTCATGTTGTAGGAAGCCATTGTTGTAAAGCAGGGCGTGTGTCATTGTTGTTGTTTTAGAGAAGCCACTCGAGTTTCTAAGAATTCTATTGCATGGCAATGATTCTAGAAGCAAATTATTTAGAAAGAACATACGGGCATACAATAGTGTCCTAGATTTTGTATCATTGGGTGCTGATATTGATGAAATGTTTTTCAGAAATAGAGGCATATATAACTTTCGAGTCATGGAAATGTATATCATCGTGTTGGAACTTTATTGACTTATGGAGGACAGGAAGAGCGCCCACGTTTTGCACATCTATATGTATATGACACAGAGCATGAACTGCAAAATCGCTTGGATGGCATGCCTGGTTTGGATCCAGGTGTTTTAGAATTGCTGCAGAGGATGATACATGCAATCCATATGCTTGGTTTGGATCCTAGTGTTTTAGAATTGCTGCAGAGGATGATACATGTAATCCATATGCTTGGTTTGGATCCTGGTGTTTTAGAATTGCTGCAGAGGATGATACATGCATGCAATCCATATGCCAAGTCATTGCAAGCTATTGGGGAAGTATTTGGAAGCAATCAACATGCAGATTTAAAGATGATAATTTGTGAGAACCGCTCTACCTCTAGACAATACTTGGTGCCCACAGCTAGTGAGGTTGCTGCTATCATGCCAGGGCAAGGAGATGATGCCGATTGTCGGCTATCGAGACATCCAATTTTTTTTGCGCAATGGGTTTGTGAGAAGAATATCTAATTTGCATCGATCACATATGCCACTCTTATATGTTCTTTTATTTCCACGAGGGGAGGATGATTGGCATATATACATTCCATATGCTGGTGTTCCTGACCATGCATCACTGCATGAGATTCAAAGCTCAAAATGTGCTACTCAAAGATACTATCAGACGTGATACCAATGCTTGCCTTCTACATGGGGGAAGATTATTGCAACAATACATTGTAGATGCATATAGTAGCATGGAGGAATTGAGGCTGGTATGGATATGTAATAATCAAACAACTTTGAATGCAAAAGTGTACCAAGGATTATCAGACATGATTAATGTAGCTGATGGTACAAGAACTATACTGTGCAACACTGTGGTGCAACACTGTGGGACGTAGAGTTGTGTTACCATCTTCTTTTACAGGAGGGCCACGGTATATGTATCAGCTATACCAGGATGCAATGGCAATTGTAAGGAAAAAGGGTAAGCGAGATTTGTTACATTCACTTGCAATCCACAATGGTATGAAATATCTGAAGCATTGCTCTCCAGGGCAGAGTGCGCATGACCGCCCGGATTTGACAACCCGCGTGTTTAATAAAAAAACATAAGGATATGATGAGGTAAATTATAAAGGATAATTTCTTTGGAAAAGTGGTTGGTTACGTTTGTGTGATTGAGTTCCAAAAGAGAGGTTTACCACACTCACACATATTATTGATTTTGGTAGATGAATTTAAGGCAACTGAGATTAGTCATTATGATCGATTAGTATGTGCAGAGCTTCCTGATAGGGAAATGTTTTTTGAGTTATATGAGATTATTAGACAATGTAATGTTCATGGCCCATGTGGTGCACTAAATCCCAATGCTCCATGCATGACTAATGGGAAATGTAGTCGTCGTTATATCTGTGTGCCTTCTCTGAATCTACTATGGTGGGTAGCGATGGCTATCCTATTTATATGCGTCAAGGTGATGGTAGGAACATTCAAGTGAAAGGAGCTATCATTGTGGATAGTGCCATTTAATCCTTTCCTCCATGAATTACAAGGCACACATCAATGTTGAAGTATTCTCCACAATTACAACAATTAAATATTTGTATAAATATGTGTACAAGGGTCATGACAGAGCAACAATTAGAATGCAAACTGTAAATCATGTAGAAAGGCAAGGAGAACTAGAACATTCACAGTGATGGTGTGGTGGATGAGGTCAGTAGGTACTTGGATGCACGTTATGTGTCAGCATTAGAAGCATGCTGGCGAATTTATGAATATGATATGCATGAAGAAAAGCCCGATGTCCAAAGATTACAAGTTCATATTCCCCTACATAATGTCATGTTTCGAGATGATGATGATTTGCAGAGTATAATCGATAGAGAAAGAAATAGAAAAACTACTCTTATAGAGTGGTTTGCATGTAATGTGTTGCACGATGATGTAAAAGATTTGCTTTATAGTGACTTTCCTAGCCGATGGGTTTGGAACACAAGTCTTAAGAAGTGGACTAGAAGAAAGTTATTCAATAGCATCGGTCGCATGTACAACGTTTCTCCATCTGCCTGGTGAGCAATATTTCTTGCATATGTTGCTTACTGTTTGCAAAGGTTGTAAGTCTTTTGATGACTTCCACACTTTTGATGGGCAAGTCTATCCTACTTTTTCAAGGGAGCATGCATAGCTAGAGGTTTATTGGAAAGTGATGAAGAATGGTTTATATGTATGCAAGAGGTCGCGTTTCATCAAACCGGTTCGCAATTGAGACATCTATTTGTCACAATTTTGGTGTTTTGTGAGCCAGCCTCTCCTAGCCTTCTGTGGGAAAGATTTTCATGGACACTTTCGGATGATTTTTTTCATGCATTACAACTAACTAGAGAATTTAAATGATTGTCAGGTAGTGGCAAAGAATGAGGCTCTGTTGCATTAAGAGCGCATTCTTCAGCAACATGGCCGGAGGTTGGTTGAGTTTGAGGGAATGCCTCCTGTGGGGAAAGATCAACTGTGTCCATAGTTACAAATGGATTATTACAAGAAGAGAGAATATTTAATGTTGAGAAGTAGGCACAAATTGCTGATCGAATGAAAATAACTCTAAATGATTGTCAACTAGCAGTCTTTAATCAAATTTTGGATGCAGTATATGCAGGTGTTGGTGAAGTGTTTTTTCTCGATGGTCTAGGAGAGTCTCGGGTCCAGGAGGGTCTAGGAGGGTCTCGAAAGACCTTTCTCTATAATTGTTTGCTCTCTCGGTTGCATGGGGAGGGGCATGTTGCTTTGGCATGTGCATCTTTTGGCATTGCAGCCTTGCTACTACTAGACAATGGTCGCACATCTCATTCACGGTTTAAAATACCATTGGACCTACTACATGCAGCTAGCACCTGTAACATAAAGGTTAACAGTCAGCTTGCAGATGTTGTGAAGCTAGCTAAGCTAATAAAATGGGATGAGGCACCCATGACCGATCGATATGCCTAGGCTTTGGTTTGCTAATGGGGCCTAATTACTACTCTTGTCCCCCTATCTCTTGGGCCCAAACTTAGAGGTCCCCTCACCTAGAATCGCGTAGATTAAAAACCCTAAAAATTAAAAATTTTTAATTTTTTCCCAAAAGTGTGTTTTGTCTCTCAAACTTCCTCCCAACATACTCTAGGTTTGGAAAGCTCATTTTGAACCTCTTTCTTCCTCTTCTAAGCTCTCCATTGCTGCAAAAACTCCATACCTCTCAAGCTCTCCCTCCTTGTCAAGCTCCCTTAGTCTCAAACTCCCTCTCCCTCTTTCTTCCTTTTCTAAGCTCTCCATTGCTGCAGAAACTCCATCCCTCTCAAGCTCTCTCTCCTTCTCAAGCTCCCTTCCTCTCAATCTCCCCCTCTTTCTCTCTCTGAAGCTTTTTCCCTCTCCATTGCTACAGAAACTCTATCCCTCTTTAGTCTACTCTAGGTTCAGGAAGCCTGCTCTCAAACTCTAACCCTCTTTTAAGCTTTCCATTGTTGCACTGAAAACCCTGAACTTTCTCTCCTCTCCACTCCTGTGTTGTAAAACAAGCTTTTCTTTTCCCTTCTTCTCTTTCCTTACCACCATGGCCTCTTCCAATAATGTGAGAAGACCTAGGGAGAAGGTGGAAGAGCTTGTGCTGCATAACACAAGAGATGAGAATGGAGTTTGGGCTCCAACAAGATTCAAGGTTGGGGCTTGGGTCTACATGCAACCAAGCTCTAAGAGACCACATCGAGTGCGTCAAGTGGGGAATATGCTACATCATTGGAAGGGGCGGCGGCTACAAGGCTTTAAGCATACTAAGAAGGAAGGACTGGTTGCCATAGTGCAACATGTGTATATCCTTGGAGACCTATACATTCAAGGCCAACGACCAAGGTTTCCTTCAAATTGTCAATGTAACATAAACACAACTTTAACAACATGCTAATATTGGATTTTTTGTTTCAAATTTTTTATGATTATCCATTTTCTTATGTCTCTATGTAGATATTTTTCCCTCTTATTATGTTGAGGAACAACCACTCCAAAGCCTCACTGGAGTTTTCTATGCTATGCATGCATCCATTGGAGAGGCAATGTTTGTATCTCAAAGCCCAAGTGATCTTGTAGTACAAAACAATATATTTTTCTTTTCTCACTCATATTTTGTAGGTAAAAAACCAGGTTTATTTGGCAAGCTAGAAGAGATCCCCAACCCCCCTCTTAACAATCCGGAATGGCCCAAACCTGTTGCTTGGACCATCTTATGCTTAAAGTTTAAGATGGTAAGTGATATCAAGGCATCACTCAAGTTTTCAAAGGCATCTAGGTCAGCAGGGCTAAATTGGTTTTGTCCCTTACATGTTTTTGTGCACATGTTCAATTCCATGCCAATGCACCAAACAAGAACAATGTATATTTGTAAGGAGGTACGGTCTGACCTCATTCAAGGATTTCTAGGAGAGGGTTGGGAGGTTAATGAGGAGTCACATCAAGGTGATGTGTATAAGTGCAATGTAGTAGATTCTACAGTGTCTTTCAGGTTCTTGAAGGCATGCACTATTTTGTACATGCGTCTGCAGCACTACCAAAGATGGATGTAAAAGCACGGGATATGGACCCCACTTCAAGCCTCAGAAGGAGAAATTATACCTATTGAGGTAGCTGTGATGATGCAAAATGGATGGATTGAGCGAGTGGCGCAAGCAAGCATTGGAGTAGACCTGCGTCAACACTTTAGCATCATGGGCTCTGACAATGTGGAAGAGTCAAGTTTCAAGTTGATGAGAAGAAAGGTATATCTGATTCCACTATATGTCTAGAATTAACCCTTACACTTTCTGGTTATTGTGCCACTTTCTATATTTTTACAGATTGGGAAGCGTAAGGAGGGGAAACCATGGTCTCAGAATCATGGCAAATGGGGGACCTTGAATTTTCAGCACGTGCATAGCCCTACCAACACATAGTAAGCATGTGGAAGAGCTTGAAGATGAACTGAGTATATGGGAAAATAGCCTTTATTTTGATGCACGTGAGGGACAAGAGTTTCAGGATCGAGGTGAAGGCAATGACAAGCTTTCAAGTCAACAAGGAGATGGAGATCAAGATGAAGTAAATGTCACAAGAGGGGCAAAAAATGAAGACATTATAACAATTTTAGATTGGATGACATGCTTGTAATTTTGTAGCAGGATCTTTTTTAACCAATCTTTATTTAATTGAGATCTTAATATTTTTGCAAACTGTAAAAAAATTTTTTGTCTAGCGGTCTAGTGTGAAAAAGCCAAACTTTAAATTTTAACTATAAATAGCCAAAGGTGCCTTCTTTCTCATTTTCATGCGATAGAAACCAAGCACGAGCTCACACTATCTATTTGCATTCACATGGCTACCCACTTTGACAACTTCTGTGAGTTCCTCTCCACCACCCCGTGGTGGGTGGGCAGCAAGAGCAAGCTCTTTGTCATGTTCTCTTGTGAAGTCGACTTTGAAAAGTCGCTTGGCCTTGCGTCCCAACATTATGAGACGCAGATTGCATACATGGAGCAATACTTGGCTCCCCACTCCATCTCCTTTCCCCATTGTCCCAATGATCGATGGGTGCCTGTTGAGCTGCTTCAGTACATTCAACAATATGCCTGTCCCTACATCCAGCACCTTGAATGCTTCATCGACATCTGCATCCCTACAAGAGATTACTGTAGATGAAGAGGTTGGGGAAGGGCAATTTAGGAACTAGGTTCCTCTCGTGGCTCGCCACTTTTGCGTTCCTCATCAACAATGAGGATTTGGATAAGGAGGTAGAGATGCTAACATTGCAGTTGGCAGGGTATTTGAGGGATGATAAGGAAGTGAAGGAAGTAGGAACAAGTGCTAATGTGGAAGCGCAGCTTGCATCAGAGCACTTTCCAGAGGGTGCATAATTTGCAGCTGAACAGCCCACTGTAGTAGAAGATGTGGGGCCATCTTCTCATATGAGGAGAGCAAGGTGCTGTCGGAGCTTGAGATCAATCTCTTGAGCACCATTGTGGTGGAAGGTGAAGAATACTTATTTCTTCATGACTTTGAAAAGGCAGCTGGCTTGAGAATGGATGAATGCTTGGGCATTATATGCATGCGATGTGAGGTGGACCTTGATACGTCCAATCTCGGTCCTCACCTAGATAGTGCTATATTACCCCTTGGAGAATTTATCCCAAAGACAGTTGCTTTGGTCAAGGAAACTGTGGTTGAGACCGCGGAGCAAGCCCTAGTTCCAGAGAAGGAATTCACAACCTTACAAGACAAGCTAGAGGCTGAAAAGGATACCCTTGCTGCTGCTAGAGTGATGGAGGAGACCAAAGCACCAAAAAAGGATGAGGCTAAGTCCTCGAATGACCTCTCCACCCCACCAACACTTTGGCAAAAGAAAACATTGAGCAAGAGGTAATAATCAACCTTTTACAACCTAGAAACATTTGTATAGGAAAATATTTTGATTTTTCCTTTGATTGCAGAGGGTGGTTGAAATTGATGCATTTGCTGGGAGAGGCGACGGGTAGCAGCAGAGACCAGGCCAAGGTCCATGGACATGATGCTGTGTTAGCGCACTATCTTGGTCGACTTCCTGTGGATGGCATCGCCATTATCTATAGGGACTACACCCCTCAATCTGCCTTCACTCTCTTCTTTTTGAAAGCCCTCTCTAAGGTGCTCTGTGTAGCCTCTATGGCACAGACCACCAAATGTATAGTTCTGATTAAAAAATCCCTTGCCTTCGATGTTTTTGGTTCTAGATTTAGGGGTAAGCTTCTTGCTTATATAGGTATAGCCAAAATCATAGGCATAGAGGATCCTCAAGAAATAGTCCAATCACTCCTTGAGCACACTCTGGCCAATAACAAGAGAAGGAAGCTCAATATTGTAAGAAAGCTTTTGTAAAGATGATGTATCACTTCTTATTATAAATACAATACAATTTTTGCCTATATAAGCTTCTTGCTTATATAGGTATAGCCAAAATCATAGGCATAGAGGATCCTCAAGAAATAGTCCAATCACTCCTTGAGCACACTCTGGCCAATAACAAGAGAAGGAAGCTCAATATTGTAAGAAAGCTTTTGTAAAGATGATGTATCACTTCTTATTATAAATACAATACAATTTTTGCAAACTTATTTTCATCAAGTATATCATCGTTTTCTCTAGTTTGTACCATCAATGTTTTTGTGAATGCATCAGAAATGACCCTGGGAGCCTAGGGGAGCAGTGCTAGAACAGTGCGAATTTTGAGCCTGCATTGCTGCTGTAGAGTCCAAATTCTCATTGTTTTGGCACAGCTTCCCTAGTCCTTTCAAGAGTAATTCTGATGCATTGGATGACAAACAATGTAATTTTACACATGATTAAAGTTGTTTTTATCTTATAAACTATTGTTTCTCACAATTAGTGTACTCAACTTCATTATTATAAATGCATCAGAAATGATCCTGAGTGGCTGGGGGAGCAGTGCCAGAACAGTGTAAATTTTGAGCCTGCACCGTCTCGCTGCTGTAGAGCCTAAATTCGCACTGTTCTGGCATAGCTTCCCCAGTCCTCCAGGAGCAATTCTGATGCATTGGATGATAAACACTATATTTTTACACATGATTAAAGGTGTTTTTATCTTATAAACTACTGTTTCTCACAATTAGTGTGCTCAACTTCATGATAAATGCATAAGAAATGATCCTGAGCGGCTAGGGGAGCAGTGCTAGAACATTGCGAATTTTGAGCCTGCACCACCATTGCAGAGCCTAAATTCGCACTGTTCTGGCATAGCTTCCCCAGTCCTCCTAGGAGCAATTCTGATGCATTAGATGATAAACAATGTAATTTTACACATGATTAAAGCTGTTTTTATCTTATAAACTATTGTTTCTCACAATTAGTGTACTCAACTTCATTATAAATGCATTAGAAATGATCCTGAGTGGCTGGGGGAGCAGCGCCAGATCAGTGCGAATTTTGAGCCTGCACCGCCACTATAGAGCCTAAATTTGCACTATTTTAGCAAAGTTTCCCCAGTCCTCCAGGAGTAATTCTGATGCATTGGATGATAAACACTATATTTTTACACAAGAATAAAGGTGTTTTTGGGTATATGCATGAATAGGTGGCACACTAGCTACCAGATTTCAGGGTTGGGAGCTGGAGGTAGCTCAGTTGGTAGCCATAGGAATGTTGGGAATATTAAAAGACTTCAATAAGTTTTTTAATTTATTCAATTCAGGGTGCGACAAAATCAAAGGAGTGGGGGAACTACCTTTGCACCACTCGCAACCATCATGAGGAGTGCCCATCGGTTGCAACAGCAGGGGCCCTCGTCTGGGGGGAAGCTTGCTAGCGTGGAAATGCTAGAAGCTTGAGAGCAACAAGAAAGCAGCCGAGAGGGAGGTCAGACACCAGGACACACAGGGGAAATGCTGTAGGCAGAACTTCCTCTCCCACTTCTTCTCCTGCTCCCTCAGGCTTTGAATCTTCTCCAGAGCCATCCCCAGCCAGGAAATCTCACAGGGTGCTAGCTTCCTCCTCTCCTTCCTCAGCTGCAACAAAGGCTAAAGGAGCTATAAGAAAGGGCCATTATCCTCTTACACCTAAATCACCTACTACACCAAGCAAGAAGTTCAACATGCAGCTGGGCTCAGATGCCACTCCAAGCACAGAGGTGAGCGTCTTTACACATGTTATGCAGCCAATTTTTGTTCAGGTGCGTGGCTTGTGAATTTTTCTAGAGGTGTGTTGCACATGCATGCTAGGGTATTACCATCATGCTATTCGAGGGGGTAATGGAGTGAGTGTGCTCACAATGTCATCCATGAAACAATGTCCCTATACCTTACAAAATAAATTTTTTGCTTCAATGATGACTTCTCACTTGTCGTGTATTGTAATAAGTGTGTTGCATACCAAAACATCCCTTGAAAAATTTAATTTGTGGGCAATAGTGCTTTATTGAGTTTTAGTGACACTATCTGAGTAATTTTCTAACTAATTATCATTGTGTATGTACGTTTGCAGTCAACAAGAGAAACTTACATAAAAAAATCCACTGGAGAACACATTTTCTACACCTTTGATACTCCCACACTTTCTATACATGTGCACAAGCATTGTTAACATAAGGGCCCCTAAGCAAAAGCCTGTTAGTTAAGCTGTGGCATGCAAAGAGCTTCCAATTTCTAGAGATGTTGACTTGGTTGATTCTTCTCCTCCTTTATTAGCAAGAACACCACATGCTTGAGGAGAAAATACAAACATTAGATGGTCTAAAGTTGCTTCTTCTCTATGCATTTGCCTAAACGATTGCATTACCTTGCTTGCTAGGCCTTTATCAACATATGCCCCAAGCGTAGCATTTCATACTATAGCCTTGTGTTTGAGGTGTGTTGCACATGCATGTTAGGGTATTACCATGCTGTTCCAGGGGGTAATGGAGTGAGTGTGCTCACAATGTCATCCATGAAACAATGTTCCAGGGGGTAATGGAGTGAGTGTGCTCACAATGTCATCCATGAAACAATGTCCCTATTGAATACCTTACAAAATAAATTTTTTGCTTCAATGATGACTCCTCACTTGTCGTGTATTGTAATAAGTGTGTTGCATACCAAAATTTGCTGCCACCTACTAAGGCAAGGCTACAAGCTTTGAATGAAAGCATGGAAACTACCAAATAGAGCCTAGAAGCTACCAAGGCAAGCTTGAAAGCTTTCAAGTACAGCATGGAGGCTACCAAGGGAATCTTGGTAGCTGCCAATAGAGTCATGGTAGCCACCAATAGAGTCCTCGTAGCTCCCAGTGTAGTCATGGAAATTACCCTTTGATGCCTAGTAGCTACACTTTAAAGATTGGCATTAACCCTTGGAAGCCTGGTGGCTATCTGGTAAGCCTATCAGCTACCCTTATAAGCTTGAAATGCTGGTAGTTACTTGGTAGCTACCTATAAAATCTTGAGAGCTACTCCATTGAAGCCTGGTGGCTACCTGGTATAAACCCTTAAAAACTTGAGAGCTACCCTTGGAAACCTAGTAGCTGCCTATGAACCTCTTGTAACTACCAAGACATTGACTACCAAGACGAGCTTGAAAGCGTTGAATGAAAGCATGGAGAACGACCAAGTAAGGCATGTAAGCTACCAAGGCAAGCTTGAAAGCTTTCAAGGATAGCATGGAAGCTACCAAGGGAATCTAGTAGCTGCTAATAGAGTCATGGTAGCCACCACTATAGTCCTGGTAGCTAGCAGTGTAGTTAGTTAGTAATTTACCCTTTGATGCCTGATAGGTAGGTACCTTTGCTAATATTAACCCTTAGATTCGTGGTAGCTACCTATGGTAGCTACCTATAAAGGCTGTCAGATGCCTTAAAAGCCTGATAGCTACCCTTTGAAGCCTGATAGCTACTCTTTGAAGACTGGTGTTAACCCTTGAAGACTGGTGTTAACCCTTGAAAGCTTGGTAGCTACCTTCAAAGCCTATCAGCTACCCTTAATAGCCTAAAAGTTACATTTGGCCTAAAAGTTACATTTGGGATCGTGGTAGTTACTTGGGATCGTGGTAGCTACCTTCCAGCTTTTCAGCTACCCTTAAAAGCCTGAGAGCTTCCCCATGGAAGCCTAGTAGGTACCTGGTAACTATCCTTGAAGCCTCTCAATTATCCTTAAAAGCCTGATAGCTACCCTTTGAAGCCTGGTAGCTACCTTTGGAAGCCTAACACCTACCCTTGGAAGCCTAACAGCTACCCTTCGAAGCCTGGTAGCTACCAAGGGATGCCTAAAAGCTACCAAGATATGCTTGAGTCTTCCATGCTAAAAGCTACTGGTCAAGGGATACCAAGATGTTAAGGCATGTTGAAAGCTAGCAAGGCCTCCATGGGAGGTTTGAAGGTAAGTATGATACACTACAAGGGATCGGGCTCATACCTGCACTCCTAGCCATGGAAAATGACTTGTGGAAAAAAAGTAGCAGGCCCGATCAGCGGGTGTATCATCGCGGCCAGAGACATGTGTAAAAGCGCGTGTATAGACGCAGTCAGACACGCTGATACGAGGGCTTATACACGCATTTTGTCATTTTAGATGCGCTTCTACATGCACATTTCACAGAGTATCTGCTTATATACACACAACTTTTACAGAGTTGACGCGTCTATACACGCGAACAGAGAGCAAAAAAAAAAATCCAGAGAGTGCTATTTGGTACGTGAATGCTGTTCCAGCATTCCAGCACCCAATAGCACTCTCTGGATTTTCTTTTGGGTGCATTGCACCATCCACGAGGAAGATTTAGTGCATTGTCATTACACGATTCAAGAACGACATGAATGCATACATTGTCAATACACGATTCAAGATAGACATGAATGCAATACTATCAATTCACGATTCAATATTACTATCAAAATTTTATGTATACACATATATACAAGGTTGTATATATGTGTACACATATATACAAGGGAGTCCATATGTCGAAGTAGCCCATGGCTTCAATTATAAACAAATATATACAAAATCAAATTGGTTTGTCTAAAAAAGCCCATGGCTTCAGTTACAAAAATATATATACAACCACATCCTCACAATATGGAATGTGATACTATAAGTCTGAGTACTACTTAGACCCAGATGATGACCCGCTGCTCCCTCCATGATCAGATGAGCTCACATCGGTATGCATGTCCGATGAGTAGTGCTCACGTCTAGCGCAGGAGCAGTGGCGGTGGTGGGTGGATCATCAATGGCAGTAGCATCAGCAGGTGCAGCAGCAGCAGCTTGTGCCTGTTCAAGCAATATATCGTATATAAGTATATATGTATGCAATTCAACAAACTAAAATCATCAGCAGGTGCAGCAGCAGCTTGTGCCTGTTCAAGTAATATATCGTATATAAGTATATATATATGTAATTCAATAAACGAAAATCATTCGTTTAGAGTTTTCAAGTACCTGTCCACCGTATGGTCTCAGGGCCATCTCAAACTGCGCGTCCGTAATACGTCCCTCGGTTTTGAAGAGGGCCCATGTGTCACGTCTGCTATGTCGACGAGCATACCCAGTATCGGGGGCTGTGGGCTTCCTCCCCATAACCCGTCGTGTAGCATAATCAACACAACTTGTAAGATTAAAACAATCATAGAATCAATGAATTAAGTAAATAATCAAATAAAGTGGCAAGATACGAACTCTGCCTCCCATGACTCGATGCTGCTAGATCCAAAATGCGAAGATCCAATGGTCTCCATCTACATCCGTTGTGCCTCCACATACTGTCTGCTCTTCACCCCACCCTCTGCTCATTTTTTTGCCTCCTTCCACTCGCGTTTGTGCGTAGTGGTAGGTTTCTCGACAGGATAGCCACCCGCAGCTACATTTAGCCCATCATCGTACTCGAGTTTCTTAAGGTGAGATCTTTTATTACTTAAGATCTCCCTTATTCGCGTCCTTCCCCATACATCCGAGAATGTCGCATGTGGGGGATTGGGGTACCGACTATGTACAGCATCTATCACCTCCCCAACTAATCGGCTATTTTGATATTTAAATTTAATAAAACAATTTCTGTACAAGTTTGAAACTACCCCATGCATGTACTCCATTACCTCTTTCCCCCTCGCATCCATCACTACCCCGCCCCTATCCGTCACATCATAGTAAATCACTCCCTCCACCTCTCTCACCTCCTCCTCATCCTCACTGTCTCCTCTAACTCTTCTCCCTCTATCTCCTCTCTCACTGCGTGCCCTACTACCTCCCCCACCAAAGCACCCACCGCATCCAAAGCTCCCACTCTCCCTACTGCGGTGTTTGCTCTCCTCTGTACTACGGGTGGAGTCACGACTGGGGGATTGTGTACGTGACTGTGTACATGACTGAGGCTGTGAGCCCTGACGTGATGGTGACTGTGAGCCCTGACGTGACGGTGCCTGGGAGGGTGTGCGTGAGTGTCTGGGACGAGGAATGTCTCCTCAGTGGGCGTGGAAGAGGAGAAGCTGCATGCCATCTCGTCGGACTCGCAGGCATAGGCGACAGTGGAGTGACATGGATACTCGGGGGTGGGGTGACCATACTAGGGAATCCAGGAGAGGGGGATGGGCATACATGTACTCTGTAAGCTCAACTGGACCAGGATGGTGCCCAAAATGATTTAGCATCTCCATCGTCCAAGTGCCATATGCAAAAAAAGTATATACATGAAGGATCCATGAAGAGGATGGTGATAAGAGCTACTATGAGAGGCGATAATAAAGGGGATGGCGATGCCGGGAAACACTCTATGTATCAAAGCATAGTCGCCATGAAGGGAATCACTCTATGTATTAAAGCACAAAGATGAAGATTGAAAGCACAAACTTTATGCAGCATCTTTAAGGACAAACACAGGCGCGTGTAAAAACCCGTCCAAAAACGCGTGTATCTACGCGTGAACAATCTATGCAAACAGGATACACGCGGACATACATGCGCTCGTACACATGGCCTGCACAAAAACTTTTTTGAAAACGATAGACCACCGACAAATCTTTCTTAAAAAGAAAGCCCAGACTGTCACTATCGTTCATAAAAATACTGAAGCAGGCATGACCAGAGAAGGACGGAGACAATCGCATAAGGAAAAGAGATAATCGCATAAACAAATGGAAGGAAAGAGACAGGACAAAGGACAAACTGACTCACCTCTGGAAAAGTGAGTCTTGTTTTTGGCTGGTTTCCTTCACCCGTTGTCGTGACGTGTGCAATATAGCTAGGAAAGTACGAGACTTCTAGCTGTGAGAGTAGGTACCAAATCTAACAAGGAAACTCGCACACAAAATTTCCCAAGGAGTATTGGACATCTCCATTTTCAATGACATATACATGTGTCGATTCACCTCAATACATCCTTGAATTCATCTTGATGATTGCACAAAATTGCGTATCAAGTGCTTGTCCCTTTATTCACTGACTCCTTTCTCCAAATCCTTTGAACCAATCACATGTAGGCATAACATAACCTTCAATTTTTTCCAACATACATGTGACCATTTACATTCTTTACATCCAGTGCCATCAAAACCATCATTTCAAGATGCTCTTTATCACCTGAAAACCTGCCTTAATATTCTAACATCTCACAAGCAAAAGATAGCATACAGCATAGCTTTAACATACTCGTAATTTCCAAAATTCAATCGAGTAGAAAGTAAGACCAACTTCCCTCGACTTAAATGTATTTTTGATACCTTTTTTTTTTTCCCACAAATCTCCAAGCTCCAAATCCTTTAACTTTTTCTCCAAATCCTTCTACTCATTTCCAAAATCCTTTTTGATATATGAGATATACGATTTTCCTAAATCGTATGGAGTGAAAGTAATTTAAAAAAATAAAAAAAAAGTCACTTAACTGAAGGTTTACAAGCGAAATTTTTCTTGATTTTATTCACTATTCTCAGAAGCCGCTCGCTGCAGACAATTCGATGAAGGAAGCGTAGAAACCAAAAAGCATCTCCTATTATAGTACTCGAAATCCTCTTCAAATCTAACACCTACAAGCCATGAACAGTAGGTATATTCTTGAAATAAAAATCTCTGGTCGATTGGGCACTGGTTCACGTTTTCTGCAGACGTTCCCTCTCTGATATATGCCGCCTACCCCAACTCCGCAACAAATGCGGCGCCTCACCACCTTTTGCAGCTTAAGAATCGGCATTCCATTTCCAAAGGGCTGCGCTTGCTTCCATTTAATATCCAGAAATTTCCAATAAAAAGAAAAACATTCCCTTTTTTATTCCACGTATGCTGCCCCCTTAGTGTAATACTCCTAACCTTAGCATTAAGGTAAGGTTCTCAATGCAAAGTACTTCATCTAATTTTATTCCCCCGCATTCAATAAATTCCCCCGCATTCAATAAAGACTTCGGCACTATAATGTCCATTGAATCTCCATTACTCTTGATGCCTCCATAGTTTATAAATCATCATATCGGCCATGTGATTTATAGAATCCCCAATTGTTCATTCAAGTATTTTCCCATGTCTTCATAAATGCATTCCTTTGTGCATTGGCATGCCCTCATGTTTACATTCCATAAGAGGTATTCACTAATTTGACCCATCGATACCATTAAGAAGCTACTACACATTATGCACATGGGAAGCCATTAACATCATTAATCTATCCCTTTGGCATGCCACTCATGCCATCATATATAACTGGATGTTTCTAACTTGCCCATGAGCTCTGAGTAACAGCAGAACCATCACCCACCACACTCATATACAAAAACTCCTAGATCTGGCTCAGCCTCAGCTCGTCTTATTGAACCTCATTTACAATATGAACATATGTACATGGCATCATATAATGACTCGTCATGGCACTTAACCCCATGCATCTGGATGTGTATTTGATGGCCTCACATGCATGGTTTCACACCATAGACGTGCCATGGCATGACATCCACCCCCTCTAAACCTGCACATCCTCTGGTATGTGCCAAATCATCATCAAGATCCACATATAACTGGATGTCGTCTTCATCTTCTGCATTACCAGGAAGATCATCCTCTTCCTCTTCAATCATATCCATACTACCACTGTCAAGCCTCTCATCCTGAGTCTCTTGTGAATCAAAAGGATCACTATCATGCCTTCTTTTAAATATCTTGATTCTTTTGCCTGGCACAAGATTCTTTATTTCTGTTCCATCAAGCTCACACAGAGTATACGTGGCATTTCCATGCACATGCTTGACAATGTAAGGGCCAAACCATCTTTTTGCAAATTTTCTTTGGACAGTGAATTGGTTGTCAAGGCTACTATCATACATTAGAACCCAATCACCTTCTTCAATAGGTTTTGGCCGGAGTCTGTGTCTACTATCAAATCTTTCTTTATTTTTCAACCTTGCATCTTTCAAGCAAGCTTTAGCAAGCTCTACATCTTCGGGCCTCCTCTCCAACTGTCTTATTCGCAATGCAAGGAGGTCATCTCTGCTCAATCCTTCCACCCAGGGCAATACATTCCAAGTTAGAACTACTTCTTCAACTGGCATCACTGGCTTCTGACCATACATTAATTCTGCAGGCATGTATCCTGTCACTGAGCTATGAGTTGTACGGTCAGCCCACAAGGCATATGGTAGCAGCTTTGGCCACTCTCGCATTCTTTCTCTGCATGCCTTAGCCAAAGCTTTAATGATTGGAGGATGTCCTCGCTCACTTTTCCCATTGCCCTCAGGATTGTAAGCACATGTTAGGGACAGTTTGATACCAATTCTAGAGAAGAATTCCCTTGCTTCTTCAACATCTAGCTCACCCCTATCAGCTGTTATTTTCCCAATACAACCATACCGGCAGATCACATCTTCCAAGAGAAATTTGCATACTGTTTCCGTACTCTTTGTTCTAAGAGCACGCCCTTCTACCTGATTTGTCAAATCTTCTCTTGCAAGTGCTATATACCGCATCTGCCAAATTCCCAAAGGCATTGTAACTAGATCCACTACCCATTTATAGTGCATGGCAGGTGGGTAGGTTGGTTGCAAGCCATCACGATGCCGCACATTTGAGTACATTTGGCATACCATGCATGTTTCCACATATTGGGAAATATCCTTGTACATTCCTTTCCACCAATATTTTTCCTTTATTTTGGTAAAGGTGGCCCACACACTTCTATGTCCAGCCCAGAGACTCTCATGAAATTCTTTCACAAGCTTTCCTTGAGTCTCATCACATATGACTCTCTGTGGCATAGCATTCCTCTGCTTAGGATGCTTCCAGAGGTACCCATCCTTTAGGAAATAACCATATGCTTTTCTGCGGATCCTCTTAAATTCTGAGTCAGACCAATTTTCTTGCCTTGTCAGAGTACTCAAATATTGACCAATAAGCAACCAATCTCCTTCATATATTTCCTCAATAAAAGACTCAAGTGCATTTGATAGGCAAATATGGTCCCCTTTTGCATATGCTGTAGTATAGAATTTTGTACCCACATCATCAATGTCACTAATCATCTCTTTCTCATCTTCATACCTGGCTCTTGATAGCATATCTGCAACTGGATTATCTTTTCCCGCAATATGCTCAAACTCAGGATTTAGTGACTTGATATAAGCAATCCACCTAAGCATAGCAATATCTGGAGTGGTACAACTTGCTATCATCCCAAGAAGTGGCAAGCAATCTGTTTCCACAAGTACAGATGCCCCAATAAGATACTCTTTTTCACATTTTAGAGCAGTGACTATTCCCCATAACTCTCTCTTGATCTGTGGATACTTTCGTTGTCGAAAGCTTAATACCTTTGCTCCAAATCTGATTACATACCTGTGATTATCCTCATCATCTTGCCCTACTGCCCATCCTATCCCAGTAGGACTAGTATCAACTGTAACGATCACAGGCCTACCACACTCATAATCTGCCTTTCTTAGAGTAGGTGATGATTGGAGCAAACATTTCAGCTTCCGCATAGCTTTAATATGTACTGCACTCCACAGAAATTTTTGATTTTTCCTCAAAAGTTGATAAAGAGGATCTGCTACATGTGCATAATGTGGGATCCAAATAACATAAAAGACACATGCTCCAAGAAATCTCCTCAGCTCTGTAACGTTAATGCATGTCTCTTTCATTCTTTGTATTGCATCTATCTTGGCTGGACAAGGTCGGCGTCCACTAGTACTACAAAGATGTCCCACTATTAGCACTTCACCAACTCCAAACACTGATTTCAGCCCAGATAAAGTAAGATTCACTTCTTCAAGCCTGGATAGAATCATATCACAATCCTTTATATGATTTGCCACAAACTTGCGGCACCCCTTTGAATTCAAATCCTCATCTTTGTCTTTCTCATCACAGCCCTTTATGGGCACATCATCCAAAAATGGCATAGTTTTTTGTGGTATGAAGTCTCGTAAGACTTTATTCATTCCATTCATCATATATGCCACTGAATTGGTGGCTCCCTGTGGTAAAGTACACATCCTTACTAGTCCCAAAGGAGTTCTCATTGTGGTCAAGTCCCTGCTTTGTATATCCAGCTGGAACTGATCATATCCCGAATACAGATCACCCATAGAGTATATAGCTTTCCCTGCAAATGCTTCTGCAAACTCATCCACAATTGGACCTGCTCCCACATTCCCGATTGTGACTTTGTTTACAGGTTGCATGTCTTGAATAAAGCGCAATGTCCCATTTTTCTTTGGTACAGTAAACCATCTATTGGAATATGGGGCACATGATGGCTCCAAGATTCCCATCCTGATCTTTTCTTTTAGTAATTCCATCAACTTGGGCAAGAGAGCCTTTGGTACTGGAATTGGCCGCAGGTTCCAGGGCATATGTGGAATAGTAAAGATCACCATTGGTGCTGTTACACTTGGATCAACACAGCCTATCTCATGCGGCTGAAAAGCAAAGGCTTTCCCATGTTTTACAAGCATCTCCTCAAAGCATTCCCTTTTAACTGGCAACAGAAAATCCTTCTCACCAATCTTCAGCTCTTTTAGAGTTTCTTGAGTAAATTTATGCCCAATTTTCTTCGGATCTCTAAGATTTGGTTGCATAGAAGCTTCATCTATCTTCTCCTTGCTTCCTGGTGGCAAGGGCAAGGCAACTGGTTTCACCTTCTTTGCAACCGTTTTGTACTTTGTATCAACATGAGCATCCATCTCGCAATTCATGTTTTTACATTCCACCCCCTCGAATTCCTGGATTATATCATACATCTCCACAGATGACACCTCAATCATTTCATTTCCACCCTGTAAGCATGCTCTTCCCATATCAAAAAGCACATCCATAGTATCTACAAATGACACCTCATCAAGCACCCCTGAAATAAACTCATTCTTCTCCAAAAGACCACACTGCTCAAAACTTTTTTGTTCATTTTGTATATGTTTTCGCATGCCACGCTTCAAATCCTTGCTTTTTACAAAAACCAATGACCCATAGCTGGAGAATCCCTGAAAATTCGCTGAAAAGCTATTTACATTGATTGAGTCCTGCGAGAACTCATTTCCCCTTGTACCATTGGAATCCCGCTTTACAATGGCACCTGGCCAAAATCCCTCATCTCCTTGTAATTCATGAATTCTCTATTTATCTTCGGGAGTGACTGTGCTCGAAGAGACTCATGATTCCTTTCATGGTTAATGCAAACTGTCAAGAACTGAACAGCTTTCTTGCCATCCTTACTCCTTATTCTTGCATATGCCGAGCCATCGTCCAAAACTTTTGTTTCCATCCTCACAGCTGTAATGTAGGGTTGCCCAAGGATAAGGGGATACAATGACATCTCCTGAACAAAGAAGTTCTGATCATCTTTCACATCCCCTATAGTTACCCTTACATTTGGACATGCTGCATAAAGCTCTCCAGATGAGTTATTAGCTGCTTTAATCATCCACCCATGATCCACATCCATTGGCCACTTACATTTGTTGTAGAGATTTTTAGCCATAAGATTTATTTCAGACCCATGATCAATTAGAGCGACATATGGCTCTTCCAAATCACCTATCTTGACAAGGGTTTCAGTGGTTGCTCTTGCCCAATGGCTCCTGGAGTAATGACTCTTTGTAAGAACTTCTTTTTCATCATCCTCTTCCACAAAGCGCACTTGTCATGCCCCATCAGCAGAGTGATTACATTCCACCACATTTTCTCTCTCTTCCTTTTTCTGTACCTGTACTCCATGAGTCTTGGAAGTGCTTGCCTCCCCTTGCGATGGAATAGATTCAATTATGGACTGCCTTTTTCTTCGTATAATATCAATTATCTCATCATGAAATTCTTTCTTTGCAATCCCCAAGACTTCCCCTAGTGTAAATTCCACCCTGCTGTTTAGAATCCTCTCTTCAAGCACCTTTTTGAGATCTGTTGCAGCTTCAATATCAGATTGAAGCTTGTAGAGTGGACTTTTCCCTTTACCCTTCTCCTTCATTTTTGCTGGCACTTCTTCCATTGAAACATCCTGTGGAGGTCTGCTATGCTGTGGAGGCATATGTGATGGCCCAGGATCCTTCTTTTCACTTCCACGTGTAACTCTTTTTGATGGCCCTCCTTCCTCATTTTCCCTTTTACGCTTCTCCTCTACCTGTGCCTCATTATTTTGGCATTTAGCAATGTAGGCATGAACAGATAAAGAATCCACAGGCTCCTCCCAGCCAGTCTCAAGACGTATACAATCACCTGCCTCATGCAAAGCTTGCTTAGACACTTTCTTTGACGCAATTAATTCCATTGTTGATGGCCAAAAATCCTCATTCTCATAATCCTCATCATTCTCAAATCCCTGCTTTAATTGACCAACCTTTAATCCATAGGTTGCTGCCTCAACCATAGAAATGGCATGACTAGCAGCCATATCCTCTACCAGCTTTTTCATCCCTCCTTTCCCAAAGCTTGTACTCAATGGAAGACCAGTCTCTGTAAGATGGATTTTCCCATCTTTGAAAAACACAAGTTGATTTTTAAGAGCTTCTTTATAGCTAGCACAATCCTTCTTTGCATGTTCTGGGTCATCACACCTTCTTTGCTTTGAGGCCTTTGCATGGAAGCCTGCCCCAATGGTAGACCTTTTTCTTCAATCCTGGACATCTTCAATTTTAGGTCACGCATACCCTTGATAAGCTCATCCATCGGCCCATCTACCTTTGGAATTGTAGCAGCTGGTTTGGGTAGATTCTCAGAGGTAACAGCAGTTATGGGGGTTGCAGAGCCCATCACCATTTTATCCCTCCTCCGCTGCCGCTTTGCTAACATGGTGACTGCATCCTCAACATCATTCCAATCACTCTTTAATCCCTGCTCTGTATCCTTATCCTCAAGGAGGATTTCCAATTTCTCTTGGAGATCTTTCCCAGCTGCTTGTAAGAAGAGCTCTGTTTTTTCTCTGTCCAAAGTTGTACGCTCTATCCTTGACAGCTGGGCATAGCGCTTCTCAAACTCTCTTAGCAATTCTGTGGCAGAAATTCCCATTTTAGGTTTTGTGACCCATTCCAAGAAAGTTCGTTTGGTCACTCGCTCAGAATCCTCCGTGAAATATTCATCCTTTAAAGCAAGCTTGAACTCCTCCCAATTTCTGCCACCATGTGCTGTCTGCAATCCTCTTATGCGCTCTCTTATTTCAGGAACACATACCAGCTCGAAACTTCGAACCATATCCTCCTCAGTCACCCTGTTTAGCTCCATCTCCTTTATATAATTGCGCAGGTACTTCGTGATGTCCTTCCCATCAAATTGATCCACCTTTCTCACAATTGATTGTAATGCTTTGGTCGTGGAAATTTGTCCTCTCTCAGCAGCTTGTTGCTGTTGCATGTACATGGTAAACATCTGAAACATCTGCATAACTCCGGGGTCAAAATGAACCCCCTGACCCTCAGAATTCTCAGCCATAGCTTCCCTGTATATTTCACCACACTCTCACCCCAGCAGTTTCACGTCGGGTTCACCAAAGAGCTGTCGTGACGTGTGCGGTATAGCTAGGAAAGTACGAGACTTCTAGCTGTGAGAGTAGGTACCAAATCTAACAAGGAAACTCGCACACAAAATTTCCCAAGGAGTATTGGACATCTCCATTTTCAATGACATATACATGTGTCGATTCACCTCAATACATCCTTGAATTCATCTTGATGATTGCACAAAATTGCGTATCAAGTGCTTGTCCCTTTATTCACTGACTCCTTTCTCCAAATCCTTTGAACCAATCACATGTAGGCATAACATAACCTTCAATTTTTTCCAACATACATGTGACCATTTACATTCTTTACATCCAGTGCCATCAAAACCATCATTTCAAGATGCTCTTTATCACCTGAAAACCTGCCTTAATATTCTAACATCTCACAAGCAAAAGATAGCATACGGCATAGCTTTAACATACTCGTAATTTCCAAAATTCAATCGAGTAGAAAGTAAGACCAACTTCCCTCGACTTAAATGTATTTTTGATACCTTTTTTTTTTCCACAAATCTCCAAGCTCCAAATCCTTTAACTTTTTCTCCAAATCCTTCTACTCATTTCCAAAATCCTTTTTGATATATGAGATATACGATTTTCCTAAATCGTATGGAGTGAAAGTAATTAAAAAAAATAAAAAAAAGTCACTTAACTGAAGGTTTACAAGCGAAATTTTTCTTGATTTTATTCACTATTCTCAGAAGCCGCTCGCCTGCAGACAATTCGATGAAGGAAGCGTAGAAACCAAAAAGCATCTCCTATTATAGTACTCGAAATCCTCTTCAAATCTAACACCTACAAGCCATGAACAGTAGGTATATTCTTGAAATAAAAATCTCTGGTCGATTGGGCACTGGTTCGCGTTTTCTGCAGACGTTCCCTCTCTGATATATGCCGCCTACCCCAACTCTGGTTATTTCCTCTTTTTCCCGCAACAAATGCGGCGCCTCACCACCTTTTGCAGCTTAAGAATCGGCATTCCATTTCCAAAGGGCTGCACTTGCTTCCATTTAATATCCAGAAATTTCCAATAAAAAGAAAAACATTCCCTTTTTTATTCCACGTATGCTGCCCCCTTAGTGTAATACTCCTAACCTTAGCATTAAGGTAAGGTTCTCAATGCAAAGTACATCTAATTTTATTCCCCCGCATTCAATAAAGACTTCGGCACTGTAATGTCCATTGAATCTCCATTACTCTTGATGCCTCCATAGTTTATAAATCATCATATCGGCCATGTGATTTATAGAATCCCCAATTGTTCATTCAAGTATTTTCCCATGTCTTCATAAATGCATTCCTTTGTGCATTGGCATGCCCTCATGTTTACATTCCATAAGAGGTATTCACTAATTTGACCCATCGATACCATTAAGAAGCTACTACACATTATGCACATGGGAAGCCATTAACATCATTAATCTATCCCTTTGGCGTGCCACTCATGCCATCATATATAACTGGATGTTTCTAACTTGCCCATGAGCTCTGAGTAACAGCAGAACCATCACCCACCACACTCATATACAAAAACTCCTAGATCTGGCTCAGCCTCAGCTCGTCTTATTGAACCTCATTTACAATATGAACATATGTACATGGCATCATATAATGACTCGTCATGGCACTTAACCCCATGCATCTGGATGTGTATTTGATGGCCTCACATGCATGGTTTCACACCATAGACGTGCATGGTTTCACACCATAGACGTGCCATGGCACGACACCGTGTTTGCTCCTTGCACTTGGCTTTAGCTCTCTGTTGGAAGAGGGAAGATTTGGCGGCGATGAAGGAGAGGAAAGATGGAGTTTGAAAATGGTTTTTGGAGAAGGCGACGGGTTATGTGTTAGGTATAGACAGGTGGTCGTGTGTTGGAGCATGTGTATAATAAACAGCCGCATTCATACACGCGATTTTACACAGCTAAACACGCTTTTACACGCGATTTAAAATAGTGGAGACGCGCTATTACACGCGATCAACACAGGATATAGAGACTTTTTATACTTTCATTAAAAACTGATTATGATTATGTGTTTGCTCTTTTGTACATAGGATGTCATCAACCTCCTCAAGCAGTTCTGGTGAGGATGAGACAATACGTCATTGTAATCGCGATGTGTGGTTGGGACAAAGGATCAAGTGTATGTGTAATCGATGTCAAGGATGCATTGTACGAGCGCGTCGAATTACCTTGAATCACATCTCCATGTATGGAGAATGGAATCGAACAGGTTTAGAGGCGAGTAGATATAAATTGATATATTTAAATGACTCATGGTGTCCAAATTAATGGAGTTGTAATATATATACTCTAATTGAAACAGGATGTAGTACCACACCCTAACATGGTGCCCTACACGTGGCGAGAGCACGCAAAGCATCGACGAGATGATGCTGGAGCTTCGGGATCTATTGTCAGAGATGAGTGGGAAAGGGATGACAATAGCCCTGCACCCCACGAAGTTGTGGAAGAGGAAGTGTTTGATGATATGGTGCGGTATCTTTTTAGGGATGATCCCAAAGGTATGGACGACGATGATATGGAACAAGAGCATCTTTACAAGGCTTCATCAACAGATGTGAAGAGTTTTAATGTACCTCGTAAAGTCTTGCGACACTTTCCTATAATTCCTCGCATCAAACACATGTTCAAGTGCAAATCCATAGCAGAGCTCATGTCATGGCATTCCTCACATCGATCAGATGATGGCATGTGGAGAATTCCCGTAGACACTCCTGCTTGGAAGCATATTGAAGATGAGTGGCCCTGCTTTAAAACAGAGCCCAAAAACTTGAGACTTGGCCTAGGTATGGATAGCACCATCAATGGCGATCAAGAAGGGACATCTTATGTTATCCCTTCTAATTCCAGGGAAACATAAAGTCAAGCATATGGATGTTTATCTCGAACCGTTGATTGATGAGTTGGAGGAACTATGGAGAGGTGTTGCGGTGGTGGAGATTAGTAGGCCTCCCTCCTCTCGACACTTCGGCTTAAAAGCAGTGTTGATGTGGACAATGCATGACTTTCCATGATACAGTGATTGTTCTGGTAAGAATTCTAATTACCTCCCTACTCTAATAATATTGGCTATATTAATTATAACTATTGACTTTATTATTCTAACTTTTATTTATATTTTAACAGGTTTGAAAACATCGGGTAAACATGCATGTCCTGTTTGTGGCCCTTCGTTAGTACATGAGTATGCTGATGGTTTGTGTAAGACCATATTCGATAATCATCATCGATTTCTCCCATCAGATCATCCTAAATATGTTGCTAGTAAGAGTAACATTCCTCCACAAACACTTCGTGCAAAAGATTGGAACCGTATTGGGAGTCTAAATATGTTCTTCCTCCAGATGGCATGAACAGGTACAGTAATGTTTTTCAATCTTGTTTTGTGTAGTCTCTAATTGGATTAAAGATCACATAGAGCAATCCCTTGTGTAGGTACTCCATTCTTTTTCGGCTACCATATTGGACCCATCTTAAGATCAACCATCTTCTTCATCCCATGTACATCTTCAAGAATGTGGGATCTGGTATTTGGGAACATGTTATTGGTATAACGTACTATTCATTTATTTTTCAGATATGTTAGTTCCAAAGCAATTGATCCAGCCATGTTGGATGATGCCCATGTTATGGCAGTGGAGGTGGTTTGTTTGGTAGAGGATACTTTTCCACGAACCATTCTCACAAGTCAACTACATCTCATTATGCATTTGGTGGACGAAATTGCTTTATGTGGCACTGTGTGCATGCACGTTGGATGTTCTTCCTAGAGCGCTTCATGATGAAGACCTTAAAAGACTTTGTGAGGCAAAGTGTAAGGCCCGAAGGAAGCATGGCCAAGGGTTGGTTGATATACAAGAGTCTCTTGTATATATTTCAGAATTTCTTGGTCAGGTGGACAGCTCTTTGCCGTGACTATGGAGCAATGAAGAGGACTTGAGCATGACCTCTATTGTGCCTCAAGGAAAAGGACAGAGTAAAGTAATTGACAAAACATTGATTGATAATCTCAATTTCACTTGCATCCTTAATAGTGATGCGATGAGAGCAGATGGGTTACAAGATATGAGGATGCAAAGACAAAAAGGCAAGCAGAAAGAGCTCTCTTTCGGAGGCAACATGGCTCTCGTAAGGCGTACCCTAGGCATCTAGCAACACTTCCAAATGATATCCATGTTGATTGGTTGCATGAGGAAATGGAGAGAGCAGAGAGTGGCGAGGGGCTGCATATCACGGTGGAAGAATGGGAGTATACACGAGGATGCATGTTAAAGGTACATAGAACTAATGTTTTGCATTAGTTGTAAGTGATTTACTTTTAATATTTATTCACATTGCTTACACAAATATTGCTTGTATTTTGGTCCAGTGCACTATGTTCAATGCTATATGGTGTGAAGGCAAGCATTTTCGAACACAAAGAATTGATGAAAAGAGGAATACACAAGATTGCGGTGTCATTAGTAGCTTTGAGGGAGCCAATGGAAAAATGGATGATTATTGTGGCACAATCCAAGACATATTTAGGCTTGACTTTTGTCGCTTCTTTGTGTATTTTTTGGATGTCAAATGGCAAATGAACGTAGTGGAAAAAGGGCCTAATGCAACGATAAAATGCCATGCAAGTGGCTATGTAACTATTGACTCTACAAAGTTTTGGCAAACAAAGAAAGATAGGCTCGTATTGCCACAACAATGTGAGTAGGTATGCATTTTTTTACTAATGTGTTTCATGTACATATATATCTAAGCTCGCGTACCCCTTGACTTTTGATATGCTAATTAATTCCTACAGTATGTGTATTTGAGTAGGTTATCTATCTGCCAATGATGCATGACATTAAATGGTGGTACATCATCCCTATTGCACCACATTCCAAAGTGATGTATAATACATTCACTCATATGGAGCATATGGAGGATGTAGCAAGCCGCAATGAAGATGATGTCGAACATGCCAATGAAGATGTTGTGATCGATGATCAAGAAATAAGAGATGATCATGATAATGAGGATGAGCGTGCCGTTTCTCATGATCATGAGGATGACCCTACCATTGAGGATGATGGTGATGTTGATGAGGATGATCAGGGCATCGGTACCATTATCAATGGGGACAGAATATCGATAGTGGAATAAATTTAATCGTAGCCTTACAAATTGATCAAATGGATATTGATGTTGATCGTTTGGCAAGGATGGATCTTATTGAAGATGAGAGCGAACCCTAACCAATCCATCACTGTATCATTCTAAATTGATGACATTTCTATTGTATATGTTGTCTTTTAATTATCATCTCATGATTTATTTTTGAATATATTACATTATTGTAAATGCATGTAGTGGGATTGTGTAATGATATATACTATAATATACTATGAGATGGTTTAAAGAAAATGGTTTTTAATTTTGTAAAGGAATGGAGTTTTTCTTAATAAAGTTCTTTGTTATCGTGTGCAATAAAGCGTGTATAATTACGCGTATATACACGCGCTAGTACATGCATTTCTGAAACCAGTATACACACGAATGTAGATGCCAATATACACGTGCCCGATACTACTCATATACATGCGCGACCATACACGCGCCTGTAACTTATCACATGTATTGAACGCGCATGTATGGCAATAGTGTCTTGTAGTGATAGCTTCTAGTATGTAACTTTTGTAGCTGGAATCGATAGAGCTTGTGTGTTAAGTTGTGAGGGTTTACTTTCAATTTGGTATGGTTTACTGTCTACTACTAAGGTGGGAAAATATTTTCTAATGATTGAATTTATTGCAGATAATGAGGATGCCAAAAACATTCAGCCAATGGATGAAGTTTTTTCAACACCAGGTTGTAATGTAGAAAATTTACAGTTGGACACGGAACTTGAGACCATGGCAGATTTCCTTGGAAAAAACAAGGAACCTGATCCAAAGGATGACACTATCAAGGAGAGAGAACTTGTGGACTTGGGTGTAGAAAGTCCTGTAGATAGTGACATGGACAAGGAGAATCATCAAGAAGAGAGTCCTTCACTGCTACAAGCCTTAAAAATGTTGAAAAGGGGAAGAAAGAGAAAAACGAAAGGTTGTGTTCACTTTTATAATTGAATGTAGACTAATATGTTTTCACTTGCTAATGATTGTTTTCCATGCAGGAGCGTCCTCCAACTTCAAGCAATAAGGACCTAGATAAAGCTTCCAATATAACAGATGATCAACCAAACAAGGAGGAACCTGCCAATATCTCTGAAGGATCGGGACGAAAAGGTGCTACTGCCAAAGTCAGAAAAAGATTGCAACCCTAAATTTTGCTAGTTCTCCTTATGAATGCACGTCTACTCCCTTTTTTGGGTTTGTCCCATCAATAGCCATTCTGGCTCTGTAACCAAATTGTTGACATTTTCTATTTAATGAATGAAAAGAGTCCGACTATTTTGTTTCTTATATATCTCTCATTGTTATGTATTTCATTCATTTCTTTTCCAATGTATGAAATTTATCATTGCAGACAGACAGTGTCAGTGTGGATGGACTAGCTGAAATATCTGGCAATGTCCTCTCACAAGCCAGAATGGTGATACACTGCAAGATAGTGATAAAGTGCATGATGGTGTAAATAAAGTGAAGGATGGTGATAAAAAGCAGGATGGTGGTGATAAAGTGCAGGATGATGGTGAAAAAGTGCAGGATGGTGGTGAAAAAGTGCAGGATGGTGAAAAAGTGCAGGATGATACAGTGCAAGATGGTAATAAAGTCACAAAGGAGGATGATGATGTCTGGGAAAATGCGGGTTTTTGGTGTTTTGTCCAAACATCATGCCTTGCAGCCATAGTACAGAATGCAAGAAAAACATAGGATTGTGGTGTTCCTATAGACAATGCTACTGACATGCTAAGAAACATTAAAGCACAGGCTGCTGTTAGTTTTTATGATGCATTTGAGGGAAAAAGTGAGGTAAAAGGTGAATGTGGGACTGAAGAGGATAGCTCTCATAGCTCAGAAAATGCTGCAAAGAACTATGCGTTCAAACAGCATTATGAGGCACAAGACACAGCTTCAGTGGAGGGTGATGTAAGTGCCCATATTGCTGTTGATCAGAAAGCATCAGAGTTGTTTGAAAAGCAACTGAATTGAGAGATGCTATCGAATCAATTGCAGGTGGTAGTGTGAGACATCCTAATGCAAAGATGTATCATGCCTGGGAGGATCCAACCAGCCCTTCATTTCAATCACGGCCAGCTTTAATTTTGGATCTCAATGGAGTGCTACTCACAACGGTTGACTCCAGATATGCACAAACCCCCCCATTATTGGAATATGCTTGAAGTGACAGATATGGGTGGCAGGAAGCTGTTAGGGCAAAAGCATGATGCTGAGAGATTTGTGCAATGGTGCATGGAACGCTTTGATGTCTTTATATGGACTTGTGCTAACAAGGCCAATGCAAACAGAATTTTGAGGTGCTTTATGCCTTTTCACGTCCACCGGTTCAAAGGCATGCTTACGCAAGAGTTTTGCACAGAGGAGACTAAGTTCCAGAGAATTACCAAGAAACTAGTGTTTTATAAGAAGTTGACCGTGTTTTGGGAGCAGGGATTTTATATTCACGTGATCACAAGACTTTTTTTGTTAATAACACTTGTGAACATGTTATTCACATGTTCACATGTTTTCATGTTCTCAAAATAGCAGGTTACCAGTGACCTGGTAACCTGCCGAAGCCCACCGGGCTTTTTGTTTTCCCGGCGGGCCCGCTGGGAAAATCCATTTTTCCGGCGGGAAAAAAGTTTAAAAAAAATGGTCAAAATATATTCATGTTCACAGTCATTCCTACCATTTTTGGGCCTTCTGGACTCATTTATGATGTCAAAAGTTCAAAATTCTTTGTGCAAAAAAAGTTATCTCTAAATTTATCACCTTAAGCTCGATTACCATCAATTAGATCTTATTATACTTCTAATTGAGTCTAATTGACATCAATTAATATCCAATTGAGTCCAATTGGTATCAATTAAGTCTAATTGGGTGTCAATTGATCGATTGGGCTCAATTGACATCAATTGACACCCCATTGGACTCAATTGGGCTTAATTGGACTTAATTGGATTCAATCAATTGACACCCAATTGGACACAACTAGGCTTAATTGGACTCAATTGACATCGATTAACACCCAATTGATGTCAATTGAGCTCAATTGACATCAATCCTAGTCAATTGATATCCAATTGATGCCAATTGAGCCGAATTGACACCAATTGCACTCAATTGGTACCCAATTGATGTCAATTGAGTCCTCAATTAACATCAATTAACACCCAATTGAGTCCAATTAACATCAACTAATACCCAATTGAGTCAAATTGATATCAATTAAGTATAATTGGGTGTCAATTAATCAATTCGACTCAACTAATATCAATTGACATCTAATTGGACTCAATTGACATCAATTGGGTGCCAATTGAGTCCAAGTGACACCCAATTGATATCAATTGCATCCAATTGGGCTTAATTGACATCAATTCACACCTAATTGATGTCAATTGAGTCCAATCCAGTTCCAATTGATGTCAATTGGGCTCAATTGACATCCAATTGATGTTAATTGGACTCAATTGACATCAATTACACCCAATTGATGTCAATTGAGCTCAATTGACATCAATCGTAGTCAATTGACACCCAATTGATGCCAATTGAGCCGAATTGAGCTTAATTGATATTAATTGCACTCAATTGGCACCCAATTGATATCAATTGAGTCCGATTAGACTCAATTAATATCAATTAACACCCAATTAAGTCTAATTGATATCAATTAATATCTAATTGAGTCAAATTGATATCAATTAAGTCTAATTGGATGTCAATTGATCAATTGGGCTCAATTGGTACCAATTGACATCCAATTGGACTCAATTGACATCAATTGGGTGCCAATTGAGTCCAAGTGACACCCAATCGATATCCATTGCATCCAATTGGGCTCACATCAATTCACACCTAATTAATGTCAATCGAGTCCAATCACGTTCAATTCACACCCAATTGATGTCAATTGGGCTCAATTGACACCCAATTAACTCAGCCCAATTGATATCAATTGAGTCTAATTCAAACCTGATTGAGTCTAATTACATCTAATTGGACTCAAGTGACATCAATTAACACCCAATTGATGTCAATTAAACTCAATTAACATCAATTAACACCCAATTGATGTCAATTCAGCTCAATTGACATCAATCGTAGTTAATTGACACCCAATTGATGTTAATTGAGCCAAATTGAGCTTAATTGACATCAATTGCACTCAATTGGCACCCAATTGATGTCAATTGAGACTCAATTAACATCAATTAACATCCAATTGAGTTCAATTGATATCAATTAATACCCAATTGAGTCAAATTGATATCAATTAAGTCTAATTGGGTGTCAATTGATCAATTAAGCTCAATTGATATCAATTGACATCCAAGTGGACTCAATTGACATCAATTGGGTGCCAATTGAGTCCAACTGACACCAAATTGATATCAATTGCATCCAAGTGGGATCAATTGACATCAATTCACACCTAATTGATATTAATTGAGTCCAATTAGGTTCAATTTATACCCAATTGATGTGAATTGGGCTCAATTGACACCCAATTGATATCAATTTGGCTTAATTGATACTTAATTGATATTAATTGGACTCGATTGACATTAATTAACACCCAATTGATGTCAATTGAGCTCAATTGACATCAATTATAGTCAATTGATATCCAATTGATATCAATTAAGCTAAATTGGGCTTAATAGACATCAATTATACTCAATTAGCACCTAATTGATGTCAATTGAGTCTAATTGAGCTCAATTAACATCAATTAGTATCCAATTGAGTGTAATTGATATCAATTAACACCTAATTGAGTCAAATTGATATCAATTAAGTCTAATTGGATGTCAATTGATCAATTGGGCTCAATTGACATCAATTGACATCCACTTGGACTCAATTGACATCAATTGGGTGCCAATTGAGTCTAATTGACACCCAAGTGATATCAATTGCATCGAATTGGGCTCAATTGACATCAATTCACACCTAATTGACATTAATTCACACCTAATTGATATTAATTAAGTCTAATTCACACCCAATTGAGTCCAATTGCATCTAATTGGACTCGATTGACATCAATAAACACCCAATTGATGTCAATTAAACTCAATTAATATCAATAAACACCCAATTGATATCAATTGACTTCAATTGGATTTAATTGACACCCAATTGATGTCAATTAAGTCCAAATAGATACAATTAGGCTCAATTGACACCTAACTGATGTCAATTGAGTCCAATTGGATTTAATTGAGTCCAATTGGATTAAATTGGATGCAATTAGGCTTAATTGATGTCAATTGAATTAAATTGGATGCAATTTGTCTAATTGATGTCAATTGAGTTCAATTAGATGCAATTAGGCTCAATTAACACCTAATTGATGTCAATTGAGTTCAATTCATACCCAATTATTATTAATTGTGTCTAATTGAGCTCAATTAACACCCAATTGATGTCAATTGGGCTCAATTAACATCAGTTAACACTCTTTTGAGTCCAATTGATGTCAATTGAGTTCAATTGGGTGTCAATTGATATCAATTGAGCCCAATTGATCAATTAATACCCAATTAGACTTAATTGATGTTAATTGGACTCAATTCATTCAATTTAGCATCAATTATAATCAATTGACACCCAATTGACATCAATTAATTGATGTCAATTGAGCCCATGTGACATCAATTGTGTGTCAATTGAATCCAATTGATGTCAATTGAGCCCAATTGACATCAATTGTGTGTCAATTGATACATAATTAGCTTCAATTGGGCTCAATTGACATCAATTGACACCCAATTGATGTCAATTAGGCTCCATTGACACCCAATTAGACTCAATTTGGCTCAATTGACATCAATTAACACCCAATTAGACTCAATTTGGCTTAATTAAGTCTAATTGGACTCAATTAGACTCAATTTGGCTTAATTAAGTCTAATTGGACTCAATTAGACTCAATTTGGCTCAATTGATATCAATTGACACCCAATTATACTCAATTTGACTCAATTGACACCCAATTAGACTCAATTTTACTCAATTGACATCAATTGACACCCAATTGATATGAACTGATGTGAATTGAGCTCAATTGCATCGAATTAGGCTCAATTGACATCGATTGACACCCAATTAATATCAATTGAGAGCAATTGATGTGAATTGATGTCAATTGAGCTCAATTGCATGGAATTAGGTTTAATTGACACCCAATTAATATCAATTGAGTGCAATTGAGCCCAATTCAGCTCAGTTGTAATTAATTGACACCCAATTGATGTCAGTTGCATCCAATTTGGCTTAATTGAAACCCAACTGATGTCAATTGAGTCCAATTGATGTTAATTGGCACCCAATTGATGTCAATAAGGTTCAATTGATGTTAATTGACTCCCAATTGATGTCATTTACGTCCAATTGAGCTCAATTGACACCCAAATTATCCAATTGAAGTCAATTAGACTTAATTGACTTCAATTGTGTTAATTGGATATTAATTGATATCAATTAACACCCAATTGCTATCAATTGAGTCTAATTCGGCTCAATTGACACTCATCCAATTGGGCGTGAATTGAGCTCAATTGTATCATATTAGGCTCAATTGACATCAATTGACACACAATCGGACACACAATCGAGTGCAATTGAGCCCAATTGATATCAATTGTGATCAATTGACACCCGATTGATGTTAATTGCATCCTATTGGGCTCAATTGAGCACAATAGGATGCAATTAACACCCAATTGAGTGTCAATTGAGTGCAATTGAGCCCAATTGAGCTCAATTGATATCAATTGACACCCAATTGATGTCAACTGAGCTCAATTGAGCTTAATTGATATCAATTAACACCCAATTGATGTCAAGTGAGCTCAATTGAGCTTAATTGATATCAATTGATACCCAATTGATGTCAACTGAGCTCAATTGACACCCAATTGATGTCAACTGAGCTCAATTGAGCTTAATTGACATTAATTGTAATAAATTAACACCCAATTAAAGTCAATTGGGCTTAATTAATATCAATTAACATCCAATTATTATCAATTGAGTCCAATTCGACTCAATTGATACTTAGTTTACACCCAATTTGGGCTCAATTGCGTCGAATTAGGCACAATTGACATCAATTGACACCCAATTAATATCAATTGAGTGTAAATCAAGTGTAATTGAGTCCAATTGGGCTCAATTGAGTGCAATGATGTCATGGACAATTGAGTCAATTGATGTAAGTATAGTTAGATTTAATTGGTGTGTCAATTGAACTTAAGGCCAGCAAATTATACAAAACTTTTTTTGTGCCAAGAATTTTAAACTTTTGACATCATAAATGAGTCCAGAAGGCCCAAAAATGGTAAGAATGACTGTGAACATGATTTTTTTATTTTTTTATTTTTTTAATTCGTCCGCCGGGAAAATGGGTTTTCCCGGCGGGCCCGCCGGGAAATGTACATTTTCTCGGCGGGATTACTGGCAGAGAAGGTTTTTGCAGGTCATAAAAAATGCCCGTGAATATACATTGTGATCACAAGAATTTTTATGTTAACAACAGGTTTTGTTAACGTGATCACGAAATTGTGAAGACGTTAATGAAATCCCTGTTTGGGAGGCTTATCCTCAGTATTCACCAACAAACACTATCATGGTGGATGATAGCGAGTACAAAACTTTATGGAATCCTCAAGGAACCACATGTATAGTAAAGAAAATGGAAGATCAAGACCCTGGGAAAATGCAGGCTTATCTTACGAGACAGTTCTCAGAGGCTGGCTTGATACATGAAAGATGATGGCAGCATAGCTGTGCAAAGGAGGTGGATGTACAAACATATGAATAAACTGTAGTATAGCGAGACTTGTGATCGGCCCATTTTGTTTCCAACAAACTATATGTAATTTTTATTATGGAGTCCACTTTGGAACCTTGTATATGTTGTAGAAGTGTTCTAACTAACATAATGCGATGGCCGTTTTTGCACTCTTGCAAAGCTCTAGACTGGATATATAAGTTATTGTCTTGATTTGTAGGTATCATTTAGTCTAAATTTGAAACACTCGTATAATGTAAAGTTTTTCAATTTCTGCTATAATGTTTTTGCACTACTAAATTTGAAACACTAGTATAATCTATAGATTGCTACCTTGGTGCTACTACCTAGGTGCTTGCAGGCTACTACCAAGTGCTACCAAGTTCCTGCCTGCTGCTAGGTACTGGTATACTAGTGGGTGATAGATTTATTTCCAGATGCTGCTAGGTTAGTATGCAGATGCTTGGTTTATTCCCAGGTGCTGTGAGGCTAGTATGCAGGTGCTACCATACTACTACTTGCTTGATATCATATCACTATCTTGCTTCTGCTATCTTGTTGCTACCTAGGTGCTTGTAGCCTACTACCAAGTGCTACGAAGGTCCTCCTGCTAGGTACTGGTATAGTGGTATACTTTAGAAGCTCATTAATTGTGCATCTTGAGCAATATGGTCATGGTAGACTAGTATTACACACTATGAAGCTGGTGCCTAACTTCAGCCCTGCACTACCGACCAATGTACAACCCAGAGGTAATTATGGACATTTAAAAAGTATGGCATAACAAGGAAGTCAAACCTGAGGTTGTTCAAGCAGATGCACCGGATGCTTCTCATACAGATTTCGTCCAACACGCTTTCGACATACATCCTTTTTGTTCGGCGACACACGTGTATTGTTTGTCCAATATGCAATGACTAAATCTTTCACTTCCTCTGTGATTATACTTCTATGTTGTCATTGTCGCTCACATAAATGTAATGGCAGCTGTGAGTCATGTTGCTTCATTTGAGATCTAGCTGCATAAAAATTCCTTCGATGAACTCCAAGTAGCCTTGATGCAGCTGCTATATTTGGTTTTCTACTTGTGGAATTCATGACCATCATGATACTTGCCCGTTTAACAAACAATTCCCTAGAGCTTTTTGGTCTTTTGACAGCCTTGAGGGTATTGTGTAATCTATGGAGCAAGAACTTATGATCCTGTGTGGATTTCTCAGCTTTGTGTGACAATTAAGAGATGCACAATTAAATTGTACATCTCTTAAAGCTCGATGGTTGAGTATACTTGTAACGATGTCACCCTTTGCTTTATTGTCAAGACCCTGTGTGTATTCCATGAAACACTTAATCACTTTTGAAGTAATCATCTTCTGTTTTGTGATGCTGAGTGTGACTTGTTTCACTGGTGACTTCCTTGACTTTAACTTCTCACGATAAGCACGCTTCCGGCCTGTTTCGTACTCCCTGATTAATTTTGATATGCATGGTGCACACTTGAAGGAGCTAGCACATGTACACAAGCTGCTTTGAACATCTTCTGCTTGTGCAATTGGAACTAATTTCATGTTGAAAAAACTCCTTTTGATCAGTTCAACAAGTCGAATGTGCTCACTTTGTGGATAGCATGAGGCTCTTAAGAGAGTCAAATAGACCCTCAGATGCTAATATAATGTTAAGAAATCCAGGAAACCTGCAATGCAAAAACACACACAGACGTGAAGTCGCCGTGGAGGCTTGTTCAAAGCAAAGAGAGAGAGAGAGAGAGAGAGAGAGAGAGAGAGAGAGAGAGAGAGAGAGAGATTCTTCTATAGAGAGAAAGGCTTACCACCAGCAATCACAAGACACACACACACACACATATGAAGTCGCCATCGAAGGTTGTTCACGGCAAAGAGAGAGAGAGAGAGAGAGAGAGAGAGAGAGAGAGAGAGAGAGAGAGAGAGAGAGAGAGAGAGAGATTCTGCTATAGAGGGTAAGCCTTACCATCAATCACAAGACACACACACAGACATGAAGTCACCATGGAAGCTTGTTCACAGCAGAGAGAGAGAGAGAGAGAGAGAGAGAGAGAGAGAGAGAGAGAGAGAGAGGACGTGGGGAGTGATTGACCATAACACCTATTTATGCATACACCCTTTTACTTATAAACTACTGTTTCTCACAATTAGTGTGCTCAACTTCATTATAAATGCATCAGAAATGATCTTGAGTGGCTAGGGAAGAAGTGCCAGAACAGTGCGAATTTTGAGCCTACATCGCCGTTGCAAATGCCAAATTCGCATTGTTCTGGCATAGCTTCCTCAGTCCTCCAAGAGCATTTCTGATGCCTTGGGTGTGACAAACTAGCACATGATAGACACTCCATGTTAAACAAACATGATGACACCGAGACATTGTAAGAGAAACTTAAAATTTTAATTATCAGAAGGTTACAAATGAAAGCCAGATAGGCTTGTTACAAAGGGGGGTTTGAAACACAAGAGTTGCTTCAAAAAAAAGGTTAACATCTAAGATCTCTAGATCGTGTCTCGCTCACCTCGAATGTGCCAAGCTAGTTGCATGTCCTTGGCAGATATGGTAATCCTCTTTGCATGTATTGCAAGGAGGTTGGTGTCTTCAAAAAGCCCAACAAGGTAAGCCTCGGAGGCTTCTTGCAATGCTTCAAGGGCAATCCCTTGTACACGGAACTTGTACACGGAACTCTGTTCTATATCGTTGGAGAATCTCCTTCACTGTGTGAGCGAAAGGGGCTCTTCTTATCAGCAACTCAGTGTTCCTTTGATAAAACTTGATTTCTTATAGACCCCTATGCCCTTGGCACATCCTTCTCTTTGGAGCTCTCTATGTTGTGTTAGTGCGTTGGCGACGTTGGGACTTCCTTGGCTTGAAGAGCTTGATCTTTCTACGCTTGCGTGCACTTGCAGGAACCTCCTCTTGGTCTCTCTCATAGTCTGAATCCTCCTCCTCCTGTTGCTGTGGTACCTGTGTATCAAGTTCCTCTCGGGTAGGTAGGGGACCCTGTCCTGGTAGAGTAGGGTCTTGCCACCTATGGTGCTATGTAATGTAGGAATGTTTTCACCAACCCAGTCGAACTACTCATCACCGGCCTCTCTGTCTTGGTCTCTGGGGTGGCTGCATTGTGGGGTCTTCTTTTCACACGCTTGGTCCCACTAGAAGGGCCTCCATGTGTGTGCGTTGGTGTTGCTGTGGGAGGAGGGTTGGTGGACTCTGGTGATCCCGTTGGGCGTGTCCTAGAATCCAAGGGATCACTCTCTTCTGTGGTGTCGCCAGTATGTGGTCGTTGGGTGCCTTGCACTGTATTTTGTGAAGGCATGGTAACACGGTAGTGTTCTTGGTGCGTGTCATATCCATGTACGCGTGGTGATGTTCCGGTGTCCTTACATGGGTGTCTACGTAGATCTTGAGCTCAAGCTCTCTAAAAAATTGAAATGAAAATGAAGTGAGAGAAGGAACTATTAATAGTTTTTTTTAAGGGCAAAAAAAAACCTAACTAAACTTATTTTCTTAGCCTTATTGCATCTAGATTTATGCTGGTGCGTGCACAACCCAATGCCTCCCTTGTCTCCTCATTCGTGCACGCCAAGCACCATGCTTATGGTGGGGAGCATTGGTCTGCAACCATTAAAGCCGAGCATGACTTTTTGCCGCCTTGCGTGTCTCTTGCGCAAGCTTAGATTGTTGGGCCCGCTCCCTAACCAATACCCTTCCAAAGGTTGTGCGATAAAACCAATTGAACATCTCTTGTAGATAGTTTGTACGTGTTCCTCCTGTAGAAGCTCCACCTCCATGTCTTGTATAAACCCCTCTTTCTTTATAATATGAAATCTCCATCCCTTGGGTACTCCACATGGAGAATACGGGTTTGCCAAGCTCCACTTGTAGTCAATCTTTTGCAGTATCCTAACAAGCCAAGATCTCCTTCACCAACAAATTGCATAAAAGAAGATAAATTGCAGAAAGGAGGGTTTGCTCTTAATGGAGGGTCAACTCAATAGAGATGCCCACCATCAACCCAAAGATCTACATTTTTCTCCTTAGCTATCCTACGAGCTTGGACAGATTGTGCATCAGTAGGATGGGTTTTTTTAGAGCTGCCATACTCTGCAGGAATACGAATGTGTAAGTCAACCTTTCGTTTTCTAGCTTCATAAGGGGCTACACACACAGCTTCTTGCAAAGGCTCCATAGCTAAGCAGAGGAAGAAGCTAAAGCAGAGAGATCCTCATAGTCGGGAGAGAGAGAGAGAGAGAGAGAGAGAGAGAGAGAGAGAGAGAGGGAGGGAGTGAGTGAGAGAGACTGTTAAAACTTTGCTGTTGTTGCAGGTTTAACATAAATCCGTTTTTCTAAGTAGAAAATGATATTTTTGATACACAAATATACTAACATGGAGTTTTTCATCAATAAATTACATTTATGAGAAAAATTAAATAATAATAATTTTTGGAGTCCCCACAATTTTGGGATCTCATGGATGTAGTGGTTCCTGACAGAGTTAGTTATGTTTATGGGGTTGTGGGGACCTGACAGTTAGTTATACATATTGGTTGGGTGGTGTTTTTTCCACCTCAAAATGTTAAAAAAAATAAAAAAATTTCACTTTTTGGGGCCCACCTAAATACGAGAATGTTTTGCTGATGTTGTGGAAGGGAGATATGGTGGGAGTTTATGAGAAAGGAGATTTCAAATTGACAAGAAAGATTCAATTTGTAGAGAGTGAAGATAAAGAATTCAAAAAGTAAGAGAGAAAGTATGAGAAAAGTCAAAAAGTAAGAGAGAGAGTATGAGAATATTCCCTTTAAAAAGTGAAACTAGGGGGATATGTCTGATGTGGCAAGGCAAGGCAAAAAATAGGGGTCATCATAGCCTTTGTCTCCCTTAAGCCCAGCTTTTTAAGCTCTAATCCCTTAAAATTAGGAATCCTTAGGAGGCCCTTTTTGGGTCCAAAAAAATCTTAATGTGAAGCTTACACAAAACATGCAGATACTTCGAAATGGTAATTACTTAACAGAGCATAAATTCATACAGTGGGTTCTAGACATTGGCAATGGAGCTGAGAGGGAGGGAACAAAACAAGGTATTGTGTCAATTCCATAAAAAATGCTTTTAGAGAGAGGGTCTATGGAGGACTTGATTAAATGGGTGTATACAGGGCTTCTAAGTGTTGTAGATTATGCATCGTATTTTAGAGAGCGTGCTATTCTTGCACCTCGAAACCTTGAAGTTGATGTGATCAATAGCAGTGCTGCACTGGATGCCATGCCTAGGGAGAGTAAGGAGTACTTCAGTGTAGATTCAGTTAATAACAGTGGTGGTGAAGGATCTTTTTTATATGCAAAAGAGTACCAGAATAATCTTAATCTTGGTTGTGGTTATCCACCTCATTGATAATTCTCAAAAGAAATACTCCAATAATTTTACTGCGTAATCTAAATCCTCGAGAGGGATTGTGCAATGGTACTCGATTAATATGCAAGAAATTTCACACAAAGGTGTTAGAGGTGAAAATTATTACTGGGACTAACATTGGAGATAGGGTCTTCATTCCAAGAATAACTTTCATTCCAAGTACATTGCAGCTTCCATTTGATATGAGGCGGAGGCAGTTTCGTGTTCGACTTGCAAACAATAAATAAATGACAAGGCCAAACAATGTCTCTTTTAGGATTATACTTGGCAACTCCAGTATTTAGTCATGGACAATTATATGTTGCTTTCTCATGTGTGCGATCATCGAATGTTGTCAAGGTATTTCTTTAAGATACTACTTGCTGTGAGACCAATGTGAGTGATCGAGAGACGGTTTGTACTACTAATGTTGTATATACAGAAGTTTTACATATGGCAATAAGAACTACCTAGAAGCAAGTTGTTACATGTCGAATTGTTACCATTTACCATCAAGTTTTATTGGTGGACTTGGAAAATATATCAAATGCAATGGCAGTTATCCATTCCAAGGGCAAACTTGATTTATTTATTACTTTTGCATGCAATCAAAACTGGTAAGAGATTTTAGATGCTTTATTTCCAGACAGTGTGTATGTGATCGACCTGATTTGAGAGCTATAGTTTTTTTACCAAAACGTCCTTTTGGTTATGGTCTTGTATGTGTCGTTTTGTATGCATGTGTAGCTTTCCTATTAAGCACATCCTTTCCCCTGCCATATGACAAGAGAAGGATGCATGCCAAAATGAGTTTCCATGGCTCTTTGTTCTTTGTTTTATGTATATATTCTAAAAAGTTTGGTTTTGTTTTAGGGACAATCATGTATGACATTCTATTCACTTTGGATATGTTTAATTCGAGAGTTGCAGGTTTACATTTTTATATCCATTTTTTGGTATTTATTCATATCTTTTAATGATTTTTTAGTGCATGATTTTTAATTACAAGACATTCTTTCAAGATTTCCATGTTTGTTTATATAACTTCTTAATTTCTTCTTTGTTTTAGGATTTTGCATGTGGTGGATTTTTTCATGTTCAAAGTTGTGGAGGAGGGCATTGAAAGACATGGGATTAGTGTTCCCGATAAGGAGTTGGGAGTATACTTATTTACAAAAGAGTATGTTTGTGACACTGACTATGACATATAGAGATGTGTTGCCTATTTTGAGGGATTCTCTATATTAGAGGCTTGGACCTTATTTCGTATATACAGGATTTTCTCCCTTCGATACGAGTATTTTGTGGCACCAGACAAAGCTCTATTTCAATCTTGATTTGTGTCTGGTAAGATTAACTATAACTATAATAGATTTATGGCAATTTTTTAATTAATGTTTTATCAATAATTCTCTCTTTTCTTTGTAGGGCCACGAGTGAAGAAGACATCTACACCTGATGGTTAGTGTAGTGGAGATGCGTCAGTTACATACCATGTTGGACGGCGACATCATGCATTCGTTGATGGCTCTAGGAAGCGGAAGCTTCGCTTCTCCAACCACTGATCAGTAGATCGACTGGCTAATTATCGCTACTTTTGCTATTTTTATTTTTTTGTGTTGATCTTTTTCATTCTCTGCACAGCGAGGACGTTATTTGCATATTTAGTTGAAAATCATTACTTATTCGATGATGAAAATCTTTTTCATCTACACAATGAGGATGTTTATTTGCATGTTTAGTTGAAAATTGTTACATATTGATACATATGTTTGTGCTCATTTTATATGGTGGGAAAGAGAGAGAGAGAGAGAGAGAGAGAGAGATGTTTGTATGTACATGTATGTAACATAGAGAGAGAGACACACATACATACATATATATAACATAGAGAGAGAGACACACACACACAAACATGTAGGAACATTCATTATATATGTGTTATAGCAACGTGCATGGTAGGACAAGGAAAGAGATCATTGTGTGCAATCATATGTACGCTAGGAAATGAACGCTTTATTTTTTGTGCTATGGTAAAGGGGAGATGGCAAAGGGGGGGAGAGAGAGAGAGAGAGAGAGTGGGGCAGGCTCCTATTAATCTAGGATTTGAAAAATATGAAGATGGGAATTCTACTTTCAAACCTCTGATGACAAAACTTCGTCCACTCCACTCACAACAAGTATATCTGTCGTCCTATCACTTTGTCAATTTGTTCCATTAGCTACAACCAACACATACATGTTGAAACATTCAGTTTATGACTTTTATATTTATATCTTTTTCTGTACTATCTATTTTAATCATCGAGGAGAGCACGGACACATGGCAAGACAAGAGAAGAGTGCAGTTATATGTACGCTAGGGAACACATACTTTGCTTTTTTGTGCTACGGTAAGAGACAAAGAGAGAGAGAGAGAGAGAGAGAGAGAGAGAGAGAGAGAGAGAGAGGGGTATGCTCTGAAAAATATGGAGCTAGGATTTGAAAAATATGGAGCTAGGATTCCTACTTCCAAACCTTTGACAATGACATCATCATATTACTTTGCCCATTAGTTCCATTTTCTGACAAAACCAATTATATTCACACGAAGCATGGGTCACAAAAGAAAAGTTCCACAAAATTACCATGTGAGGCAGCGTGCAAAGCATGGGTTAGCCCACTAGTTTGGATTGACTCCCCCTTTTCGAGCTTTATGGTGTAGTGGCAGGTTCACATCTCCCTGTTTTGCAAATGAGAAGCTTGGTGGCCAAAGCATCGTGCCCACATCTCAAGTAACAAAAGTCAATACTTAATTTCCACTTGGTCTTGTTTTATGGCAATTTATGAAGTGCTCATGAAGAAAATGGACTTGGATAATAGTTCTTTGGTGTTTATGGGCTATGATGCTCTCACGTATTGTTGGATAATGGGGTGGAAGCAACTACTCCCTTTGAGAAATTGATAGCTTTGACAACTATTCACAACATCTTGGTACATTTTCTTCACGTAATACATGGCTTGTTTGTTGGTATATACCAACACCTAACAAGCGAGGTATTAAATGGTACATGTTGGTGCTACTACTTGGTCACCATTATGCTATTCTGTTTGGCACTGCCCTTAAAAACTAGGGGAAGTGATGATGTATTCGTTGAGCTCTTTGGATTTGTGTCTTCAACTCCCAAGTTCAAGACTATGACGTTGTTGGTAAGATTGCTTTTCTAAACAAAGTTGAATGAGCATGTCATGGCATGGAGATTAGATTTCAGTTCCAATTTTCCCCTTGTCAAAGAGATACTCTTGAATGTTATCTACTTGTGTTTTTAGAAAGTAATGGAAACCTAACCTTATGCTAAATTAATTTATCTGCACAAATAATCTAATTAATTTATCCACAGTTTTGATCAAAGGAAAGGGTGAAAGAGTGTAAGCTACATCATGATTCACAAGGAAACCAAATAAATAACCGTGTTGATCAAGTCTTTTTTTCCAACTTTTCCTTGCACGTTCATCAAAAGATCAGCTCTTCCACCACGTGCCCTTGACATTGAGCTTTTCTGTAGTAAAGAGTAAAAGGGCATTGTCAATATCGGGCAAAAAATATGGTCTAAGAAATGTGAAACTAGCTCCATTGTGCTGGGACCTAATCAACCCCATGCATGCAGAGCCAGGTCATAAGCAGCATCAAAGTGAGACTTGAAATGGGTTTGCAAACATAGAGAGGCACACACGAGCATTGACAATTCATTAGCAGGTGATATAATGCATGGGCCACTTTTGAGGTGTTTTTATGGCAAGTATGTTCATCTAGGTTTATTGATAACATATATTCAGTTTGCAACCTAGCTCTAATACCACTAAAAGCAGAATATGATTTTTGATGGAAATTGAGTATTAATCTCTCAAATACACACTCACATCAACATCTAGAATTCAAGAGCTTTACGGTGATAGATTAAATGCATACTTCTTCACAATACATTAGCTTGTAAAGATGATTAACATTAATTAAATGAATTTACAAAGATGAGAGAGAAAATGAGAGTCGACATAGATTGGGTTAAGATCTCCCCCTCATGCATGTGGGCCAAACATACCATGCATGAGTATTTGTATGTACTAGTGGCTTGACCCGTCCCTGACGGGCAAGAGTAGCCCACTACTAATAAGCAAGGGTGGAATAGCATCTATGTGTGGTAGTGGATAGATTAACAAAGGCGGCTCATTTCATACCCACAAAGGTGACATATACAGTTTCTATGGTGGCTCAACAATTTATGGAGAATGTGTTTAGGTTGCATGGAATGCCTAAGCAAGTGGTGAGTGATAGGGAACACCAACAATATGGATGTCCAATGCACTTTCTCACAATGGTACCAAAACCTTCTACTAGGAAGATAAATCAGCTAAAGATGGCTAGTTCATCATCCATGTCTTGGTGTACCTTGTCACATACCTGCATTGCGGTGCTCCTGAGTCGAAGCTCCAGCCTTACTAAGTAGTATCCTCACGTGAAAACAGTGGCCCTGCCGTAAACTTTGTTAGAGGAGATGTTGGAGAGATCATCACAAGCCCCTTCAACTTCAAGCCTAGCAAGGTTTCAACCCTCTACGTGTCGCGCCAGAGCTGCTCACATGTGTGTAGCCGGGGACACGCATCACTAGCATATTCCTCTCAGCAATTTCGGCATCGGTTGCAGCATCTTCCACGTGCAGGTTTTAATTTTCGGCATTCTTTCAGCTGGCAGAATGATTATTATTCAAAATCAACTTTTCAAATTTGATTCTTCAATTATTTGCCATATTGGCCATGATCAAATGAATTTTTTTTGGTCCTGCAAGGCCTATGCATCATGTGGAAATTTGATTTTCCATCCGGTCAAAAAAGGTGGTTCGAGTAATCTAAGAATAGCAGCAGCAAGCGTACGGTAAATTAAGGTGATTTTCCATCCAGTCAAGCAGCAAGCAGGAGGCGGATGGGAAGGTTGAGATGTCATGAAAGTTGGCAAATTAGCACCCTCGAAAGCCAGTAAATCTGTGAATTCTGAGCGACTCCCCTTGCTCTGCATTGAGGCAAAAGCATGCAAGCACACAGCTCCAAAAAGGACTGAGCTGGCTGCCCTCCTTGTCGAATGCCATCTTTAGCAAATCAGTGCTGCTTCAACTGAGCACACAGTGCTCTGCCTCCATCCAAAGCCTACAATCGGCCTTCGCTACCAACCCCAAAAGCACTATACACTGTGTGCGCAGTGATGGAGGACCCCGATTATGTTTCCGCCGTCAGTTCCATTTCCACTTCGACATGATAACCATCAAGGTGGGGAGGGCATCCCCGGAGGCACATGGCACCTATTAACCCCCACGGCAATCGGCGAGGCCTAATGTGCCTACCCATTGCGTGAGTGCGTTCTAGTGTGCCTAGATATGGGTCCATGTTTCGCCGCTCCTTACACTTCCTCCCCATATAGATGCATGATTTTCGGTGCGGTCAAGCATACCCCCAAAGCCCCATGGGTCTCGGGTTGGTTTCTCGACCTCACAACCTTGACCATTCGTTTTTTACACTGTTCAATGTTCTCAAAACAATTTATAAATGTCCATGTCTTTGGCAAACAATTCATATGTGGACAATTGTAGGTTCCACATAAATTCCCTTTCCTCCACTCTCTCTCTCTCTCTCTCTCTCTAACATTGCTTCTACACGATTTTTACATGTTTTCTTGAAGTTTGAGACTTTGTGTCACAGTATTTAGTAAAAGGACAGCCCCATACCTTTTCATTCCAATCAGAAGGATCAAACTTTGTTAGGAAGCCATCATGAGACCTCACCTTCTTAAATACCAGAGAGCCTGAGAGAGAGAGAGAGAGAGAGAGAGAGAGAGGGGACCTTATTTATAGAGTAAACAAAAAATGGTACACTCTCAATGCAAAGCACTATGGAGTGGCTCAATACATGTCCATAGCTGCTTGAGAAATTTAAATCAATTGCAAACCTGCATGCATGAAGAACCTAACCTTGATATTGACTGCTTTATGCACATGATTAACGAGTAGTACATGGATTTTGTAGAGCTCTCCTAGATTCCACTCGAATTGCGCATGAGTATCGCATACACTAAAGGAGAAGAGTGGCACTTTCTGATCTTTTGAGTGATCGACAAATTGTTCCACTCACACACGTGGAATACTCCACGTGCCCAAACAACCAAGAACCTTTTTGAATTTTAAAACAAGCATAAGGAAAGTGGAAATTCTTCCACAATGGCATAGATAGGTTGTTTCTTCCATGTGGTGTAATATGAAGGAAAGGAGTGGAGCAACATTGCATGGGACATGTGAAAAAGAGCTAAGTTGAAGCCACGATAGAATCAATCCTTCAATCAAGTATAACTTGAAACATCCAAGAATTACATATGGATCAAACGTATGTGAGCATAGTATCGCTCATATTTGTTTATGTAAGAGTATGCAATAAGCATAGTGCTTTTCAAGGCTCATCTTTAAGCTGTACGATATTTGTATGAAAGAGGTTTTTCAAAAGGTGGAGTCAACAAACAACATTATATTTATGGAGCAAACATCTGGTTAGAAGTAGAAAGCAATTGTCTTCTAGGCATGTGCCAATGTGCTGAGAGTAAATTCATTTTGTGAGAAACAAGCGGTTGCAGTGAAAATGTTTAGCTACTTTTGATTCTACTCATAGCCTATACAAATTAGCATTTTGAGTTCAAATTGAAGCTGTATATATCTTATTACAACATTCAATGAATTCAAAGGTATCCCTAAGAAATTCTATGACTTGGGTCTCTTGCTCATAGATATTGCCCAAGCATTTTATAACTACACCCGTGATAATGGATGGTCACAAGAAGAAATTGACATTATAAGAGTCATGCTCGCTTCTTGGAGAGTAAGGTCAGAGGAGCTCATCGGGCCAAATTCAGCCCCATTAGAGCATGTTGCAGGTATGATGAATAATTCTTTCACTTATTATTCTTTCATAAACATTCCTTTTACATTTATACCTATAGTAATGATGCTTTACTTTGTGATGTGTGGATATAGGTTCCGGAGAATTGTTGGATGATATTTTACGTCATGGTAGCCATGATGGATTTTGGTGTTATATATATGAGCGTAAGGTCTCAATCTATGCAAACATCAAAACCAACAACAAGGACAATGAAATCTCTTATGCAAACTATCACCGAAGAATATTGTTTACATGGGTATTTATGTATATTCAAAAAGATGTTGATAGACTTTTGCCTCACCAAAGAATGTTCAGAGAGTTTCATCAAGCTCTTTCTACTCCAGATGGATACTTAGTAGATAAAGATGGCTATTATGAATGTCCTGAGTGGCATGCATTGGGTATTATTCATGTAGCATCCATTGTAAAGGCCAAAGAATTATGGACCTTATCTACTATGAATGCCATACCAAGTGGATGCCAAAGAGAAATTCATGAAAAAGGTATTGTCATTGCAGGGAAGAAGCTAAAATATAGGGATGCAACCGTTGAAGAAAGAAGGTATGCTGAGCAATATTTAAACTGGGGGATTGAGAGAGTAACAGAATATAAGAAAGTCCTATTTAAGGGAGAGGTCTATAATATTGGGGATCAAGTTGTGGTGAAATATGATGAAGATGTAACATTAGTCTCCATGGTGGGATATTGGAAAGCATGCATAACATCTCTTTTCTCATTTCAGTGTAATGGTGAGTTAAGGCTACTTTTTGGAGCCAACTACTACAGGCAATGTATTGTGGTTGAGGGAGGATTTGAAAGGTTAGATGTTGATTATACCACTGGCATGAGTGTGTTACAAAATGTGTATTTGCCATACACATGGGATTGTATAAGGCCTATTAGTTCTTTACTTCATAAGTTTATTCCCTTTCAACATGGCAAAAAAATCATTGCATATGAGATAAAAGACCTAAGATTGAGAACATGCTTGATTCAGCCAGGCTGTGTTGGATGCATTCCACCTTGGCTAGAGGTGAATGATATTGTTCAGTTGAAGCCAAATTTTGATGTATTATGCTCCTCAACTGATCTAAAATATGCAATTATTAGAGTAGTGAGTTACACAACAAAACAAGTAAAAGTAGCATGGTTAAAAATGATTCATAATCAAGAAAAGAGATGGAAGTTAGAAATGGAGGACAATGATTGGAAGGATTGGTGGTTATGTGTATCTATTAATGATAAATGGAAAGTTATCAAAACAAGGAGCATGATAATAGAGGGAGAAGCAAAGGTAGTTCCAATCATATGGCAATCGTAGCTCAGTTTCTCATCAATGGTACTTTTGGAACTTAAGCAACTCTATGAATCGTTGGTATGTTTCAATGTAGAATCAATGTAGAATGAGTGTTTTTTATCTTATGTCATTTTATTCCTTATAGTTTTCTAATGATGTGCTTGCATGTAATATGTTCTCCTTGGATTGAATTTATGTAGGTTGGAGATGGTAACTACGAATGTGGACATGCAAGCAATGCTAAAGAAAATGATGTGTGAAGATAAAAATTTCTTGGGTCTCATGAGCACAATCATAAAGGATATTCAAAGTTCTCCAATCTCAAAGGAAGGTACACACTTTTTAACGATCTTAAATGTTATAATCTTTTATATATAAAGATATACTAGTGTGTTTGTAATTGGTTTATGCATGTTATGCAAATTGTTTTCTATGTCACATGGTTATGCAGGCAATGGGGAGATTAAAGATAAGGAACCTCCTTTTTCACACCCTCTTGGCCAACAAGTCTTAGCAGGTGTTAGTCCTACACCTACATATGATGAGGTGTTTCGAGCACCTAGATTGGTGAGTAGAGACCAAAACAAGCTCTATGGTAAAGAATTATTGAGAAATGCTTCAAGGATCAACATGCCATTTTGCTTGGCAACTACCACCTTGTACGAAGGTGGTTTAATGGAGTTGAGACTCCTAAAGATCTTCGCCATAACAAAGAGGCACAAGAAAAGATCAAGAGAATTATTTGTGAGCATCATCATGAGATTGCAACTCTAAAGTTCATTGGAGCTGAATATGTTTGGCTAGAGGAAGATATCTATAGATGGTGGGTCTCAGGTAGACAAGCAAATAGAAAGTACAATAAGAAGAAGAGTATCAAGGATAATGTAAGTGTTAGTGTTTATGCTTATAAAAGTTCTTTTAGAAACTAGTAATTGGATTGATAATTTTAAAACTAATCTAATGCATTTGACATTTTGTGGTTGATAGAAGGATACATTAAAAGCACAGGGGATGACTCAATCCATAGATGAAGCAAGTAATGACATGGATGCTAGCTCATCACTTCATGTAAGTATATTTTATAGTTTTTTTAACCATAAATTGTATGCTTCAACTCTATGTGTGTGTGTGTGTGTATATATATATATATATATTATATATATGATTTAAGAAGCTTAATACATAGTTCATCACTTTTTTTATTTGGTCTAAATTCATAGGTCTTGGAGCTTGCATTGACTCCTCAAGGAAATATTAATTCTAATGAAGAGGTAAAGAACTAAACTTGACATTTTCTTTTCCTATGTAAGCAGCATTTTTACATGGGTATGTTTCTATTATATATTTATGTGGTTCTAGTTTTAACTTTATGTTATTTTACATGTCATGGTCTTAAAGCCAACACTCAATCTTCAAGCATATAATCATTCTTATGAAGAGGTAAGAGCTAGAAAGATCTATCATAAGGAGAATGTATAATGGTTTTTTCTTTGAATCATGCATAGTAACTTATGCAATGTTACATGTTTTGAACGTTTTGTTTGAAAGATTTACTAATGTGAACTTTATAGACAAACTTTGAGATTCAAGCTAGCTCTTCTTACATTGATGCGATAAAAAATGATCAACCTATAGAGAATGTAAGTGTATTATTTAATCGATTTTATTCTAAGTAGGATTTCTTTTGGTTTTGTATTAAACGTATGCTCTTCTATATAGATGGATAACTTTATATTCGGGACAAAGAGGTTTGAAGGGTTGCAAGATTATATATCCGATGAGGTGTATTCTCTTAGTCCACATAAAGATTTGATTTTAAGACTACTATTTTTTGAATTCTATGTGATTTTGATAACATCTTATAAACCAAGATTCTTATAATACAACAATGGAGGAGAATAGTTATTCCTTTACCGAGCTACTACATCATGACACATCAAAAAGAGTGAGAGCCATAAGAAATCAAGAAGTGAGAGTATATATGACAAGTGAAGACAAGGTTTGGTTAAGTTTTTCTTTGTATATGTGATAAGTTGTCAATATTTCTTCTAATATTTTGTTATACTTGTAGGATCCAATGTTGAATTTGGCTAAGTATACGAATGAAGTTTCAAGAAAAAGTCAAAGAAAGAGAAAGATAATGCAAAATAAAAGTTTTCTACTATCTCTTTGTACTCCTATTTTTTTTCTCTTTCTCTTTTTACTTTTGTGATTATTAATGCTAGTTTTTGGATTGTTCCAAAGGTAAGTGAGAAGATGAAAACTCACTTGGAAGAAAGCAGTCACCAAAAGGGTGAAAATATTATACCAACAACCATTTTAAAGGTATTGTTAGATAGATGTATAATGTTATGATTTTCCTATTTTTAATATAATGGATTTGATTTTTTTATTTTTAACATGATGGGTTTAATTTTGTTATTTTAAATAGGATTTAGAACACATTGGAAAATCAAATGTAGAGGCATCATGTGAACCTTTACAGGTAAGTGATATTATATTAGAGAAATTTATCATTGATAAGTTTATTATTTTGAATCTTTTTATTTAGGTAAATTGAATATGCTTTAAAATTTTATATATTTTATTATCATGAATGTAGGTGAGCCACATTTCAGAGGAGGATATGGAGACAATCTTATTAAAGTGTACATGAGAGTGCATACAATCCAAGACATGTACTTTTCTCTCAAGAGTACATATGTCAATCTAAAGAAGGGGAATATTAGTTTCAAAAACTACTCAAAGGATACGAAAAGGCCTGGGAGTGACATTATGATTCGTGACATTGTGCATTGGCTTATTGCCAATAAGAAAGTCAAATTCAATGCACAATCCACACCTATTAGTTTAGAAGATGTAAACATAATCCAATGACATTTAGATAATCTTGAAGTACTATTTATTTTGAACATGATGTACGCTGACTACTTTTGGCCCTCTTTTTAAATATGTAAGACTTTTTTGCTTAATCTTTGATAAATAAAGAGATTTTTATTTTATAATGCTTTATAAAACTACTTAATCTATTATGCTGTAAGTAGTATATTAGCATGATTCATAGAACTATCTAGAGGATAAGCTACTAAGCATTCTCTATATAGAGATACAATGGATTCACTATATAATTTCCTAGATACAAATAAGGATATCTAGGAAAAGTGCAAACTAGGAAAAATGTAACAGTTTCCTAGATAGACTACCTAGCAAATACAATGCATGGATTTCTCTACATAGATAAATTTACATATATAGGAAAATTTTTCCTATGTAAGCAAATTTTTCTATATAGAGAAAATCTTCTTACATAGGAGATTTTTTCCTTTGTAGGAAATTTGTTATATATATAGGAAATTTTTACTATATAGAAAAATCCATGCATTGTATTTCCTAGTTAGCTATCTAGGAAAGTGTTTCATTTTCTCTAGTTTGCACTTTTCCTAGATATGCTCATTTATATCTAGGAAATTATATAGTGAATGGTTTTTTTTTTAAAGTTTGGCGTTAGAGAAGAGACGAGCTTAGTACCCATGGGACCCCCCTTATCCCAGGTTATGGGTTCGAACCCTACCCGATTGATGTGCCTTGCCCCTGATTTGAATGGTTTTTTTTTTACTGATATGGGTCCATGTTTCACCGCTCCTTACACTTCCTCCCCATATAGATGCATGATTTTGAGTGTGGTCAAGCATACCCCCAAAGCCCCATGGGTCTCGGGTTGGTTTCCCGACCTCACATACACCCCCCCTTTATGGAATTAACGTCCTCGTCAATTGATTTTCGAACTAGGAGGGAGTGCCTTTGTATCATGTTTAGTATATTCTCCAGTATATTCTCCAACAAGTCCCTACAACTAAGAAAAAAGAAAGCGGGAGGTCTTAACCTTGCTTTATAGTCCATGAGCAAAGTCAGTGTCTAACCCGTTAGATTTTTTACAACTGTGCATATTTTTAGATTTTTATCTATCTTTGTGGCCTGGACTTCAAGCCCCCGCTCAAGAGTCCCCCGAATCCCCAATATGCGAGGTACCAAACTGCTGCATTGGTCCCTGCTTGACTCCTGTCTGAGCCGAATGTGGAGTCCTTCAAGACAAAGCAGCACTTGTCTATTTCTCCTGAATCAAGTATGTTCTGGCCTTCTTGATCATCCCTTTCTCAAGAGTTTCCAAAGATATTCCCATCTTCAAGGAGGTCGACCCCATTGATTTTCATAACCCTGTTTCCACTTGGCGTCTCATCACACCAATCTAATCATCTGCCATTCCAATCCATGTTGTCGACATTGTTGAGGACAAGGTTTTCTTGGTCAAGCCAAGCCCTAGCTATCTTGACACCAAGATAAGCTTTGCATGTTCTTTTTCCATTGATCCCTTGAATCCGTGGGTTGTGGTGAGCCTATAGCGCTCTGCTATTACCCATGTGCGCTAAGGTGCTGAATCCTTCTGAGACAATCCTTCTGAGACGCAGAACCTTACTAATGCTAGCTCGGCCTCTACACTGATTCTTGTCTTGTCTGTCTCTTGAAACCATGTGTAGGTTCTTTTGACCATTGTGTCATGATTAACCTGCTTATGATTTTTGCAATACGATCCTTGAGCTTGAGTTTGCTCTAGCCTTCATGACACCATGTTGGCCTTTACATAATCTCTCACCTTTGGAAGTTGCACCCTTGTAACTGTGAACCTTGATGCTCGAATGTTTGTTTTCTCATACTGCATGAGCCTAGTTGCTCGGATGTTGAAGCTTGAGGACACAAGTAGCTTAGTAGGCTAATCCCAAGTCACTTGTTTGATTTGTCTTCGAGCCTTTGAGTACCTGTTATGCATCCTGTTTGCCCTTTGAACGGCTAAGTATAGATGCTGCCAACAAAACCCAAGTGTTGTCTTGGAATCCAATGAACACTCTGCCACTAAGAATTCACGCATACATAGCACAATTGCCACCTTGTGCACATGCAGTTTTCATCTTTAACGTCACTTGGCCCAAGTCTCCCCATTTGACTCCGATGAGAGCAATTGCCACCTTGCTGCCATCATCCAACCATAAGTACATTGCCACCTACGCTCCTGGCTGTTTCCATCTTTCAAGTTCCCCTTGGTTTGCATATGTGCCTTCATGGTCCTAACTTGACCTCATGTAGCACGTTGTATTCCAAAATCTGTTTACCCTCCCTAGATTTCTCCAGTTTGGGCCGGTATGGATCCCGAAGTGTTTGACACACCTAAGAGTCCATGGATTGTAGTTCCAGTTTTGTGACCTTCTTGTGCGATACTGGTTGCACGGCCACTTTGATATGACCACTATGTTAGGTCCTTCTGATGATATGATATATATGAATAGGGAATATTGGTGCCATGATTGGACTCACCCTCACCCGAATGATGATGTATCTTGCCAGCTTTACTTACCTGGCTTCTGCCAACCTTCTGTCGACCCACATGATGATATAGATGATGGGGTTATGGTGCCGTCTTTGGTCTTACCCTCACCCGCATATCAATGGTGAGAATGGTTTCCGCTTCCCAGTAGCTTCCACCAACTCCATCTGAAACTGACAGCTTTATTTGCCCAGCTGCGTGATATATGGGGGTTCAAGCCCCTTGGATATGATTGCATCTGAAATGGGGGTTCAAGCTCCTTTGCATATGATTTCATCTGATATGGGGGTTCAAGCCCCTTGCATATAATCTCACAACTTCATTGACTTTCATGTTCAATCTGATACCTTCTGCAGATATAAATATATGTATGATCTCTGAAAAGAATGTGGTGGCTTCACTGCCACACACAAGGCTCCTCATGGCCTTAGCGGACACCTTGCGGCTTAGCGAATACAATCCCGCTTGATATATATATGGCTGTATATATATTCCCAAATGATTCGTCCACCTATTAACCCCCACGGCAACCGGGGAGGCCTAATGTGTGCATGAGTGCGTTCTAGTGTGCCTAGATATGGGTCCATGTTTCGCCGCTCCTTACACTTCCTCCCCATATAGATGCATGATTTTCGGTGCGGTCAAGCATACCCCCAAAGCCCCATGGGTCTCGGGTTGGTTTCTCGACCTCACAACCTTGACCATTCGTTTTTTTCACTGTTCAATGTTCTCAAAACAATTTATAAATGTCCATGCCTTTGGCAAACAATTCATATGTGGACAATTGTAGATTCTACATAAATTCCCTTTCCTGCACTTTCTCTCTCTCTAGCATTGCTTCTACACGATTTTTACATGTTTTCTTGAAGTTTGAGACTTTGTGTCATAGTATTTAGTAAAACGACAGCCCCATACCATTTCATTCCAATCAAAAGGATCAAACTTTGTTAGGAAGCCATCATGAGACCTCACCTTCTTAAATACCAGAGAGCCTGAGAGAGAGAGAGAGAGAGAGAGAGAGAGAGAGAGAGAGAGAGGGGACCTTATTTATAGAGTAAACAAAAAATGGTGCTCTCAATGCAAAGCACTATGGAGTGGCTCAATACATGTCCATAGCTTCTTGAGAATTTAAATCAATCGCAAACATGCATGCAGAAAGAACTCAACCTTGATATTGACTGCTTTATGCACATGATTAACGAGTAGTACATGGATTTTGTAGAGCTCTCCTAGATTCCAATCGAATTGCGCATGAGTATCGCGTACACTAAAGCACGTACACTAAAGGAGAAGAGTGGCACTTTGTCATCTTTTGTGATCGACAAATTGTTCCACTCACACACATGGAATACTCCACGTGCCCAAACAACCAAGAACCTTTTTGAATTTTAAAACAAGCATAAGGAAAGTGGAAATTCTTCCACAATGGCATAGACAAGTTGTTTCTTCCATGTGGTGTAATATGAAGGAAAGGAGTGGAGCAACATTGCATGGGACTTGTGAAAAAGAGCTAAGTTGAAGCCACGATAGAATCAATCCTTCAATCAAGTATAACTTGAAACACCCAAGAATTACATATGGATCAAACGCATGTGAGCATAGTATCGCTCATATTTGTTTATGTAAGAGTATGCAATAAGCATAGTGCTTTAATTTTCAAGGCTCATCTTTAAGTTGTACGATATTTGTATGAAAGAGGTTTTTCAAAAGGTGGAGTCAACAAACAACATTATGTTTATGGAGCAAACATCTGGTTAGAAGTAGAAAGCAATTGTCTTCTAGGCATATGCCAATGTGCTGAGAGTAAATTCATTTTGTGAGAAACAAGCGGTTGCAGTGAAAATGTTTAGCTACTTCTGATTCTACTCATAGCCTATACTAATCAGCATTTTGAGTTCAAATTAATTTAAAAGCTGTGTATATCTTATTATAACATTCAAAGGACTTACATAGAAACTTTTAAAGTTCACGTAAAAATTTGGGATACCAATATTACTGTGCTAATCAAAGTAGTAAAAGTGTAATTGAGACTTGTTTAGCATCCACCCTATGCCAAAAAAATAGACTAGAGATTAGAAGTGCTTGGAATCCACCATATGGCAATCGATACACTACTCTAGTCAAATTAGTAAAGTCGAGAATTGTTTAGGATCCACCTTTCACCAAAACAACAAGTGCTTGGAATCCACCATATGCCAAACAACACAACACACCATAACTTTGCAGGACCATTTGTAAATGATTTCATTTGCAACCTTGTTTAATTGATCTCTCTCTCTCTCTCTCTCTCGTCAGGGAACGAACCTCTGAGCCTAGTTTTTAATTTGGAAAATCTTGAAAATGCGCCATTCGCTATTTTAGTTTTTAAAAAATAACAGAATAATAATAAATGTGGTCCTCCGAAGCTTGTTGCACTGGTGACTTACCCGATGGATCAAACGGGATCACCTTCTATAATCTAATTTAGCAGAAAAATAACAGAATAATAATCTAATTTTAGTTTTTTTTAAAAATAACAGAATAGTAATCTAATTGGTCCTCCGAAGCTTGTTGCACTGGTGACTGCACAACAGGCTGATGAGAGAGAGAGATAGACAGACTCACAGTGTGTCTGGGAATGAATGAATGCATAATAGCATGGTCCCATTACCCTATATACATATGTGCACACGCCCATGCGTGGCAACGAGAGAGAGAGAGAGAGAGAGAGAGGAGAGAATGATACTCATGGGGAGACTAGAGAGTAGGGAAGAGCGAGAGCGAATGAAGGGAGGAGTGATCGAAAATTATAGACACAGTACCGAGAGGCGCATGAAACACAGTACCGAGAGGCGACGATGCGCGCATGAAACATATTGATTCTTATTCTAACAAGAGCATTCCGTGCGTGAGAGCACTGCCCCTAAGAGAAAGAGCAAGTCACCCCCTTTCTAGCTATTGGTCGGGACACATGCAGAGGGCCTAGGTGGTGGAGTGGAGAGAGAGGGCATCGACGAAGTCGACGTCGGAGCAGGAGTAGAAGGCCTCGGGGCTGTCGGAGCGCTGCCAAATGACGTAGATGAGGTGGCGGCCGGCCTTGGCGGCAGGCGTGGTGCCGGGGATTTGGTAGGAGCCGCTGTCAAGCGTGGGGTTGGTGACGTTGATGAACGGCGGGTCCTGCAAGTCTGCCCATTTGAGCGGCTCAGTGGGCTGGTAACCATCCCGGGTGACGTAGAACTCGAAGAAGCCCAAGTGCGGGGCGGTGGCCCTGTAGAGGTATGTGAAGGGGACGCCGGAGGTGGCTGGCCAGTCGGAGCGTGCCAGGTCGAGGCCCTGATACTTCTCCCGCCCGGCGCTGCACAGTTGGCCATCCGGAATGAGCTCGCGGTGGCGGCCAGCGGCGTTGGGCAGGTTCACCTCATTCCAATCATAGAACGCTTGGGTCCCACTCAGCGCCACCGCGGCTTGGCAAGCTGCCGACGTGGGAACCGGAAGCTCCAGGTAGCAGTTGTAGACGCGACTGATGGGGTCCTCCATGCTGCCATGGCCGCTCGCTACGCCCAGCAGGCCGCTGGCGCACAACACCATAATAGCCACAACTCCCCATGACCTCCCCATCCTCACACTATGACCAATATTGCCTTGTCTCACCCTCCTTACTGCACGCATATGCTGCACGTTCCAACATGCATTTCATATATATATATATAACACTCACGGCATTTATGCAATGTCGCAACACATTGCAGGGACCTTTATGTCACACTCCATGGCAAGTACCTTTATGTCACATCACCGACAGAAAAAAAAAAAAAACCTTCTGGCCAGTGAGCCTATTAGGCGTGTTCCTAGTATTGTATCCCAGATTCTCCTCTTGTAATCTGAGCCCATGCGGCTCTTCTTGTTAATATAATTTTCTAGCTTTTCTCGCTGAAGAAAAAAAAAAAAGAAACCCTTAAATTTAAAGGCAACCCTTCAATTAAGCCCTTATGTTTTTATTTGCACATGTCTTTTTGTGGATGTCACATGTCTTTTTTACCTTTATGTCACACTCCGTGGCAGCACTGGCAGGAACCTTTTATGAAACATGTCACATGTCTTTTAGAACCTTTTATGTCACATTCACCTTTATGAAACATGTCTTTTAGTACCACGGTCCACATTACTTCAAATGATCACATAATTCCTGTGAGTCTGTGACATATTTTAGTTTTTTAAAAATAATGGAATAATAATAAATATGGTCCTCCGAAGCTTGTTGCACTGGTGACTGCACAACAGGCTGGTGAGAGAGAGAGAGAGACAGACTCACAGTGTGTCTGGGAATGAATGAAGCTGGCCTTTTACCGGATGGATCAAACGGGATCACCTTCTATAATCTAATTTAGCAGAAAGATGACAAGTTATTTACTACTAAAACTAGCGGTAGTATGTGCAGTATATTCGATTCGGGCGAGCTTCGTGGAGGGTACGTTTTGTAATCTTGCGCGAAACGTGCGTACCATTTATTTTATCCAGGGAAAATTCCTTTCTAGCCTGAAAATTTCACCTTTTTCCCTACCCCTCAAAATTTTTAAGCACCCCCCAACAAAATATCCAAGCAGCAATGCCCAAGCACGCGAGATAAAGTTTTCTACCCCCCTCCCCAAAAACAAAGAAAACAAAAAGAATTCCCTTTGTTCGACACACTAGATTGAATTTGAAGATCTTTTGTAAAATCACAAACCCAATTTGTTAGTCCAATTCGATAAGTCAATAAGAGAGAGAGAGAGAGAGAGAGAGAGAGAGAGAGAGAGAGAGAGAGATTGATAAGTGAGTAGCAAATTGCAAGGTTTTGCCAAGGTTTAAACGCACCTCTGGATTCCAGGCTTGAAGCAATGAGGCATGTATCCCTTCAAGATGCGCTTGTCAGGCCAAGCCTCTGGTAAAAGAAATTCAACGGAACTCCAATCGCATTAGGAGATTCGAGTCTTTTGGAAATAAGAGATGGAGGCCAAAACCTCCAAGGCAGAATTCTGTGACAAGAAACCCTCAGCCAAGACCTCGAGTTTTTGCAACCCAGACTTCTAATATTGGAGAGTTCCCCAATGTTCACTGTTATGGTTGTAACGAGATGGGGCATTACAAAAACAAATGCCCTAAGCTAGCTAATCAAGCAGCCGCAATTATTGTTGATGCACCAAATCGTGGAAGAGGAAACATAAATTGTCAAAGAGGACAAAATGGAAATCCTGGACGAGGCCGAGGCTGAGTTACCAGAATGCATGGCAGAGGACGTGGACATGCAGCTCATGTTCACGCAGCCACTAGTGGACCTACTCTAGAAGATGAAGCAGGGGAACAAGCTCAGCTCTTCAATCTACCGCAACTCACCAAGGTGAGGAATTTCAGCTTCTTATTGACTATGGAAGCACTCATTCGTTTTTGTCTCCTAAATGTTCGAGAAAGTTGAAGTTAAGTTAGTATTCGTGAGATAGAGATATTTCCTGGTAGTGAACCAGTCTCGAAAACACCTTACAAAATAACTTGATGTAAAACATCAAGTTTTGTGGTAGAGTTGATGTTTTGCATCAACTTTGATGCAAAACAAATGTCTCTTCTTAAAGCTATTGAGTTGAAAGAGCAACTACGATAGCTTCTTGAGTGAGCAAGGATTTATTTGCCCAAGCAGTTCACTTAGGGAGTGCATGTGCCATTTCAGAATAAGAAGGACAGTACTTTTTGCGTATGCATCAATTATAGGGGATTGAATCAGGTCGTCACAATAAAGAATAAATATCCCATCACACGCATCGATGAACTTCTTGACAGATTACATGGTTCCAAAGTGTTTACAAAGATAGATCTCAGGTCTGGATATTATCAAACTAGGGTCAAGGATGCAGATATCACAAAAACCGCTTTCAATACTCAGTATGGTCATTTCGAATTCACTGTAATGTTACTCTTGAGGCTACTTTTGAGGCTACTCTTGCTCTTGCAAGTTATAACCATATACATTCCACCTATGCGGCCTTTTACCGGATGGATCAAACGGGATCACCTTCTATAATCTAATTTAGCAGAAAGATGACAAGTTATTTACTACTAAAACTGGCGGTAGTATGTGCAGTATATTCGATTCGGGCGAGCTTCGACGTTTTGTAATCTTGCACGAAACGTGCGTACCATTTATTTTATCCAGGGAAAATTCCTTTCTAGCCTGAAAATTTCACCTTTTTCCGTACCCCGTAAGCACCTCCCAACAAAATATCCAAGCAGCAATGCCCAAGCACGCGCATGGGTAGATAAAGTTTTCTACCCCAAAAACAAAGAAAACAAAAAGAATTCCCTTTGTTCGACACACTGGATTGAAATTTGACTCGTAAAATATAATTCTATTCCCGGACAGAATTTTCAAAATTGCTGTGACGTTAGTTTTTGGTCCTGCAAGGCCTATGGGGTACTCCGATTTTAAGGAGTCCCCATAGTCAATGTGGAATTTGACTACACGATAAAGAAAGACGTGTTTTTTGTAGAAAGACTTGTGCTTTTTGTAAAGTTGGGGATCCTTTTGGAGGAGTCAAATGAATTCCTTCTAATCATAGCCTGCCAAAAATAGATTCCTTCTAATCATAGCATGCCAAGCTTTTTTGAGCTTTTTGCGTCACCCTTCTATATATCGGCGGGTCGGAGAGCCAAAGCCAGAGAGTACCCATGCCAGTTGGCGACTCCTCCAAACATCAAGCCCAGAGTATTTTGGCAAGCCCCCCGATTTGGCCATATGGTCGTAACCCTCTGCAATTATTTGGTAGTGTGCATCATCATGGGCGATCTGGGAGTCGAAGGGGTGGAGCCCTCAGTAGGAGCAACAACAAAGGACAACAGCTGAACGAGGGTGGAGAAGAGAGGTTTGCAGCGAGATGAATATAACAGCTCCAAATCCCCTCGCAGAATCACGAAAGAAGCAATACTTGCTAGACAAATCAAACATGGAGAGGAAGCATTAAGGCTGTGCACACTGTAGATGGCTTGCAAAATCGAAAGATAGAGAAGAACACGGTTAGTATTATGAAGAGAGGGAATTAGCCTGCGTGAAGAAGAAGAAAAAAGAAGAAGAGATAAGGTACCTACATGTCTTTGTGTGTGCAGAGAGATTCAGACCCTTGTTGCTTTTGATAAGCGCTAGAGAGATGCTTTCAACTTTCAAGGTGGCGTGCTCAGGACCTCTAGATTACCAACAAGAACCAACATGAGAGCTACTTTGGCTACACGAGGGCATGAGAGCTGGGCAAGGTAAGAAGGCAGGCCTCGTGTTGATTGGGGCTAGGTCTTGTGTATGAAGGTCGTCATGGCACCAACCCATTAGTGTACCGAGAGAGAGGTAGAGAGTTGAGTAGTGACTGGGGCTACAACTATCGCTTGAAAAACAGAGACGAGAGGCTAGCGACTAGCAAGGGATCATTCAAGGAGGAGTGTCCTCCACCAACCCCTTATAAAATCGTGCTTTCATTGCTGCCTTCAGCTTCTCCCTCTCTACGTAGTCCTCCATTCTCTCCATGATTTGGTGTTGTCATCGACGTTCTGGCAGAGATATCTGTGCCTCTTAAAAAGGCTACAACCCAAAAGCTGTCCAAGTGACACAAGCGACGTAGGAGGACTGGCTTTTAACATAATCATCTCTTACTTCCTGCTGTGTTCGGCCTAGCATGCCAAGTTGCTTGATATAGGGTTTGAGGTGTTTAATTAATGCCTTTAGTTACATGCACATTTTAAGGGTTTGAACTTTTTGAAGGCCTTTTGTAGAATCACAAACCCAATCCACTTTTACTTAATTGGTCCTTATAGAATATGTGTGACCATATTTCAAAGAAAATACTACTAATTCTTTTAATGGTGGTGGGACTCGGCTCTTTGAAGATCTTTTGTAGAATCACAAACCCAATTTATTGGTCCTATTCAATAAGTCAATAAGAGAGAGAGAGAGAGATTGACAAGTGAGCAACAAATTGCAAGGTTTTGCCAAGGTTTAAATGCACCTCTGGATTCCAGGCTTGAAGCAATGAGGCATGTATCCCTTCAAGATGCGCTTATTAGGGCCAAGCCTCTGGTAAAAGAAATTCAATGGAACTCCGATCGCGCTAGGAGATTCTAGTCTTTTGGAAATAAGAGATGAGGCCATAACCTCCAAGGTAGAATTCTGTGACAAGAAACCCTCAGCCAAGACCTCGAGTTTTTGCAACCCAGACTTCTAATACTGGAGAGTTCCCCAATGTTTGCTGTTATGGTTGTAACGAGGTGGGGCATTACAGAAGCAAATGCCCTAAGCTGGCTAATCAAGTAGCCGCAGTTATTGCTGATGCACCAAATCCTGGAAGAGGAAACATAAGTTGTTAGAGAGGACAAAATGGAAATCGTGGAAGAGGCCGAGGCTGAGTTGCCAAAATGCATGGCAGAGGACGTGGACAGGCAGCTCATGTTCATGCAGCCACTAGTGGACCCACTTTAGAAGATGAAGCAGGGGAACAAGCTCAGCTCTTCATCGCAGTGATCGATAACCCCGGTGCTCCATAGCAATATGCAGTCATTCAATCTACCGCAACTCACCAAGGTGAGGAATTTCAACTTCTGTGGAAGCACTCATTCATTTTTGTCTCCTAAATGTTTGAGAAAGCTAAAGTTAAGTTAGTATTCGATCAAGCCTATGACTGTGGAGTTGGCAACTGGGAAAGAAGTCATTTCTCGTCATTCGGGAACTGTAGACTTTGAAATAGGGGACAAAACAACGTTAGTGTTAGATTACCGTAACACCACTACGGGCATTACCACAGGAGGGGATGGCCTCTGGCTCACCACCCAGCCATAGAGGAAGAATGAGGATTGCCCCTCATCCCCCAAGCTATATAGTGTGTGGCCTGTCGTCCACACTAAGGATTTTAAAAGGACCACAATATCTCGGAGAAAGTTTATCACACTTTCCCGTTTTCATGGTTTCTGACTATGCAGGAACCTTAAGGAATACAAAGTCACCTTCTGCAAAGGTCACCTTTCTACATCCTTTATCCACATAAGATTTGGCGCGATCCTGAGCGCTACGAATGCTCTCACGTGCGGCTATGAGCATATCATTCATATCTTCAAGGAAATCCAAATTGAATCTTATCCTTTTCTAGGCCTACAGCCATCAGAGATCTCGGCTGGAATCCATACATTAACATGAATGGTGTAAATCCAGTCTCGCTGAGTGTTTGGAGCTGTTATAGGCAAACTCCAATAAGGGCAAGTACTCTTCCCAATTAGATTGCTTCTTACTAGCATAAGAACGTTCTTACTAGCATAAGAACGTAACATATCCTCTAGAATTTGGTTAACTCTTTCAGTTCGACCATCAGACTCCGGATGATCTGCCGTACTCATACTCAGAGTAGTATCCAACTTTTTGAAGACTTCCCTCCAAAAATGACTGTTGAACTTTCTATCTCTATCCGACACTATATCTGCGGGCAGGCCATATAGCTTGTAGAGATGTTCAATATAAAGAGTTTTGCCAACTCTGGCATTTTAACAGTTTTCTTCGTGGTGATAAAGTTTGCCATTTTAGTTAACCTGTCCACTACCACCCACACCGAGTTGCCTCGACTCATCTTGGGTAAACCGGTAATGAAATCCATGGAAATGCTTTCCCACTTCCCTTGAAGAATCTCCAGCGGATGGAGTAGTCCTCCAACCTTAAGACGTTCGTGTTTATTGACCTGGCACTTATTGCATTTCAGCACATAAGTCTGGACGTCCTTAACAAACTAGGCCAATACAACTATCTTTTTACTAGTGCATAGGTCTTCTGCATACCAAGGATGACCCGCACTTGGACTATCATGACTTTCTTTAAGAATTTGGGCTCGAAAGTCACCAATAGTTGGTACACATACTCTACCCTTATAGAGTAAGTACCCATCGTCAATGGAGTAATTAGCATATTTCTCCAAGCGACGAAGTTTATCAACCCCCTGAAGCCGTGGCAGTCAAAGGTGATGAAGGGCCAGCGATAGTTCATGCACTGAAAAAGTGGAGACACTATATATATGGTGCTTCTTTTGAGGTCTGGACGGACCTTGAAAGTCTGAAATGGCTTTCAAGTCAAAGTGAACTGAAGGGTAGAAAAGCTCGGTGGGCAGAGATTCTACAGGAGTTTGACCTTCAGATGCGTTACCAGAAAGGTAAGTATAACGTGGTGGCAGATGTACTTATTCACATGCCACAGATTAATGAACTTAGTTTCACAGTCTTCAAGAATGATTTCTTGGAGTCACTACGGCTAACATTCTTATAATTACATGCCAAGTACGCTGGCCATTTAAGAATAGCCTGTACTTTTTCTGGCTCCATCCGCGTACCATCGGCGAATATAATATGGCCAAGGTAGTGAATTTCTGTTTCAAAAATTCACATTTGCTCTTCTTCGCAAATAGTTTGTGCTCTTGCAACAACTCGAACACTAGATGCAAATGCTCTATGTGTTCTTTCTATGTCTTACTGTATACAAGAATATCATCTAGGAAAACTACTGCGAATTTTCCCAGATATGGACATAAAATACTGTCCACCATCAGCGTCATAAACGTCGCTGGAGCATTGGTTAGCCCAAATGGCATAACCAAAAACTCAAAATGTCTGAAACGAGTCCTAAATGCTGTCTTCGCAACATCTTCTACTTTAATTCTATCCTGATGATACCCTGATCTCAGGTCTACTTTTGTAAAGTATCTCAATCCATAGAGTTGATCAAACAACTCATCCATGCGTGGCATCGGATACTTGTTCTTAATCATTATCTGATTGAGAGTCCTATAGTCTATGCACATCCGCATAGATCTGTCTTTCTTCTTTACCAGAAGAATAGGCGATGCCCACGGACTTGAACTAGGCCAAATGAAGCCTTTATTCAAATATTCCGTCAATTGTTTTTCCACCTCCTGTGCCTCGGAGTGGCTTAATCTATAAGCAGTTTGCTTATAGGTTTTGATCCTGGCATAACTTCGAGATGACATGGTCTACTTCTCTAGATGGTGGTAAGCCATCTGGCAAATCATCAGGAAAAACATCTTGAAATTCCTCTAATAAATTCATTAAAGTATCTACATACTTTTTCTTTAATGTCTCTTTTGCCTTGGATTTTTTCTTGTTTGAATCGCATGCATGCCAAACAGGGTTTTCAAACAGTGGGTCTCGTCCAAGGCTATTTTGTTTTCAAACAGTGGGTCTCGTCCAAGGCTATTTTGTTTTCCTTGTTTGTCTACGCAAACATCATCTACAGTTTCATCTACGGAAACAGAATTTAAAAGAGGGTAACAAGCATATACCTCTGCTATCTGGCCTCTGCGGACCGCTGTGCATAGCTCCATGGAGAAAATAAGTGGTGTGGCGGGAAGAGTACGGTCGCCCTGGAGAGGGCAATGACTCTACCTCCATGCTCAAAACAAAGCGTATTATGTAGGTAATTCCGAGCTAGACTAGGGCCCAAGCCATACAACCACTCCCTGCCTAGATATACGTCTGCTCTGGCTAAGTGCGTGACCTGAAAGTCAAGAGGAGCCTCGTAGTCCTGCATAGATAATGGGACCCCCAATACTACGGTATTCCATACCATTCTGTCATACCCGTGGGCTAGGCCAATAGTATACTCATGATCGCTCTAGGTCTCAGTCAACCCCAACTTCTTGACTAACGAGTAGTTCAAGAAGTTGTGGCTAGCACCATCATCGATAAAAACTGTGACTCTATGGCCACCTATGGTGCCATACATGCGCACCATGTCATGCGGACCTACAGTAGGCTGCCACATCGCTGGTGTCACCACCGAACAAGCATGATGCTCATCTCACAATGACACATTGTCACCTCTCTGAACTCTGCGGAACTGAGAGGGAGTCTCTGCACTGTATGCAGCTGCCTCGAGGATATACCATCTCTTTTGGGCTCGTTGCCACTCGTGCTAGCTTTAGGCTTTGGACACTCAGCCTTCGTGTGCCCTACATCGTTGCAATTAAAGCAACGATTTTCCTTTCGCACTTTAATATACTGCTCTTTCTTTTGGATTTTGCTGTCTCTTTTCTTCTTGGATGGTCACGGTTTTTTAGACCAATGACCACCTTGTCCTTCCTGGTCCATCCTATCCCCCTCCTTATCACTGCAGAACCCTTTTCTTTTAAGGCTTGACCTCCTTCTCACTACCCTCGGCCCTGCTTGAACCACCATGCGCACTACGGTGCTTGATGTCATCAAATATCTACACATACTTAATTGCCTCTGCTAAGTCTTTAGGCTGGAAGGGCTCTACGTACTCAAGGTAATCATCTTTGAGGCCTCTTTTAAAGCCTCGCAATGTCTGGAATGCATTGATCCCCTTTAGCTTGAGTACTATCTCCCTATAGTCTGAGATGTACTGAGTTAGGGATTTGTTCTCCATCGAGCACTTGTCCCATAACTCCCAGCTTCTCTCCACCTCATTAACAGGCAAAAACTCTTTTCGAAACATCGTTTCAAACTCCGTCCAAGTGGCAGGACGAGTTGTGAAACTCATCCACCACTTGTACGCTTTGTCGGTTAATGAGAGGCTAGCCTCTATGACCACTTTGCTTGAAACATGTTGACCGAGTCCTTGTTTCTCTCCTTCTCCTTGCCACCAAAACTAGGCAGCTTTAAGTCTTTCAATAATGACGAAGCTATCTCTATGGACAGCCCTGCAGGCACATCGGCCTGTACTCTTGCAACCACTGGTGAGGCTACGCTCACCCGTGCCGCGAGAGCTCATCTATCACGAGGAGTCGGAGTACTAGCCGAGGCAGTTGTCAGTGCATCTAACCATGTGGAGATGCGCTGTAGCATCATGACTAAGTCAGCCTGGACTTTACCGATATTGTTCAGTTTTGCATTAAGATATTTAAAAAGTCCACTAGAGAGCTCCGTCTCTGTCAGGACGTCGGCAAGGTCCAATAGGTCATAATCGTCGTCGTCATATTCCAAGAGGTCCTCCTCAGTCCCCTCGGCGACGTCGGTGTTCATGTCATCTGGCTCATCGGCCAGACAACATGTTGGTAGCAAGACACACAACATACGTGAAACATGGAGGCACTCGCGGGCATGTGCTAGCAGTTAATGCCTTAGGCAGTGTATCACAAGCAGCCAGTTAATGGCTCACGCAGTGTATCACAAACAGCAGCAACATCTCAACTGCAGTGATGGTTCGCATTACATTGACATACTACTTGCAAACCTAGCCTATTACTAACTCAAGACCTCTTTTAACACAAGCTTGATTTACAAACCCAACCTATTACTAGCTCAAGACCTCTTTTAACACAAGCTTGATTTACAAATCCACCCTATTACTAACTCAAGACCTCTTAACATAGACATAACAAAAGCCAAAGTCCTTCCGACTTCCTTATGAATAAATAAGGTCTATGCTATCCCTGGATCATAGAGACCAACACTTTTTTCCTCATTTTGAGAGGCACAACCGTTGACTCTTTTCCATAGAACAATTTTTATCCGAGATTTACTTCATCTAATGTACCATAATAGAATTGAGTCTCATTTTAGGGATCTATCAGTCCAGCCTAACCCCATGCAGTCCCATGGGTTAGCCAACCGCCCAACCATTGTAGTGATGGGATCCATTTAAGAATTGGGTTAGGTTTTGTCCCGGGTACCAGGGAAAAGAGTTCCCAGGCCCCCTAGCCGGATATTCATGCAAACTTAAAACTAGTCACACCACTTACACACCCAATCTAGAGGTGTGGGGGTATCAAACACGTAATCTTGCAGCTGGTCGAGTCCTCTTAGGACAGCCATAGAGCTGGTCGACTTCTTCCGGAGCAGCCACATGGCTGGTCGCTTTCTCCCAGAGCTTGACAGGGCTGGTCCATTCAATTGTGGTCAGATATGGGACTATTTTTGGGACTGATTTGAGAGCTCTTTTGGGATTGATTGAGAGCTCAGTTTTTGGGACTGTTTTGGCACGAAATTCGGGACTGTTTTTGGCTCCGTCCGGGTTGATTGATGGATTGTTTATGAGCTGATTATGGGACTATTTTGAGACAGTTCGGATGGCTTTTGGTGCTATGTTTGTATCTTGCCCACTGGATGGATATCTGGGCAAGATTTGTGCTGATGCTTTGTGGAAAATCTGGTGCTGTATGCATCTGCACCTTGGTATCTTGTAAAAGTTTCTGTGTGAATAAAGAAGTTCCTACTAGGGCAGGTCCTTCCTCACATGGTTGCTCTTCTCCTTGGTTCTCATGCTCTGTGGAATACTCTTCATGTTCTTTATCTCACTGGACTCTGAATCCGTCCATGGTGCCCTATCTATCTTAGTTCTTTCTTCTTGCCCTCTTCTAGGAAATGGTGGTAAATCTTTGTCAAGCACATCATCACCTCCAGCACTTTCGACCTAGGAGACTCAGCATTTGAATTGGATTGTGTGTCCACTGAGTCTAGTGCAAACTCATTCGGAATAGATTCTTTTGAGGATGCCGAGGTCTGTGCTCTCTCTTTTTTGGACAGACCAGGTTGATATCCTTCTGGTTACTCCTTGGAAACAATTCCAAGGATAAGTCCTACACAATAGGCAGTGGCAAGCGATCCAAGGCAACTAAAGCATGGTATACAATACGTGTAATGACTAATGTGGGTCTAAGAAAAGGACCATGCTTCTTCCTTACCTATACAACTTTGACTTCCTTTCCTTGTATAGCTCTGCAGTCCGCTGAGAGCATCTAAAAAGTGTGCAGTAATGCTTGGCTTCTGAGGTAATTGATCCATGGCCACCATAGCAAACAATTGTGCAACCTTGAGCTCTAGACACGTAAAGCACTCAGGATAAAATAAGGAGAAATGCTATGTATACAACTGCAGGGCAAGAAGAACTGTTTCCTTGCTATGGAGCTATTTCCATGTGGGAGTCTGATTCCCTGCTGTTACCTTCCGTTACACTTCTGTTATCTTGTACTCCCCTATGCTGACTTTACTTTTTCTCATGCCCAATGCTCACACACTATTTGCATAGACAGATGTACCTTCTTCTTTGCCTATCGTGTTATGCCATTTGGTCTAACAAATGCACCAGCAACCTTTCAGCGGTTAATGAGTCATGTATTCAAGGAGTACCTTAGGCAATTTCTTGAGATCTTCATGGATGATTTATGTGTTCACTCACAAGAGCGTGACGATCATATAGAACACCTCAGACTTTTGTTTCAAAAGTGTCAAGTCTTCTTTGCCTATCGTGTTATGCCATTTGGTCTAACAAATGCACCAGCAACCTTTCAGCGGTTAATGAGTCATGTATTCAAGGAGTACCTTAGGCAATTTCTTGAGATCTTCATAGATGATTTATGTGTTCACTCACAAGAGCGTGACGATCATATAGAACACCTCAGACTTTTGTTTCAAAAGTGTCAAGTTTATCGTATATGCATGAATCCTGACAAGTGCAAACTCATGGTAAGATAAGGGAAAATTTTGGGCCATATTGTTTCTCGCAATGGGATTTCAATAGATATGGATAAAATTGATGTCATTGTCTCCTTACCTCGGCCTATCAACTCTAAAGGGGTACAAATATTCATGGGACATTGTGACTATTATCGTCGATTCATCTACATGTACGCTGTCCTAGCCAGACCATTATATGCTCTTCTTGTAAAGTTTAATTGGACTGATGAGTGTGAGGAATCCTTTGAAAAGTTGAAGCAAGCATTAGTAGACTGCACCCATCTTATGGGCACCAAATTGGAACCAAATCTTTCATGTCCATATTGATGCTTCAAACTTTGCAATTGGATGTATTTTGGCTCAATTGGGAGAACATAATAAGGATTTCCCAATCTCATATGCTAGTTGACAGTTGAACAATGTTGAGAAGAATTATACCACAACAGAAAGAGAAGGTTTGTCCATGATATATGCAGTGAAAAAGTTTTACCATTACCTTTTGGCAAACAAGTTTATATTTTTTGTGGACCATCAAGCACTGCTATATTTGGTGAATAAGCCTTATGCAACTGGAAGGATTGTGAGGTGGTTTGTCATCCTTCTTGAGTTTGATTTTGAAGTGGCAGTCTGAAAAGGAACAACTCATCTTAGGGTAGATCATTTGTCTCGAATCACCTTTGGTGAAGCTCCTGTGGGTGTGGATGATGATATGTTAGATTCAACACTTTTCCTTGTAGAGAGACAGCTCCTAAATGGTCTGAACCCATCTTAGAAATTTTGACAAGTGGGCAGATACAGCTAGCGGGTCCTAATGTGGACCTATGGCAACCATTCAAGTTAATCTCAGGGAGATTATATCATCAGGGTAATGATGGAGTATTACGGCTTACACCTAACCCTGACCAATATGAGGAGATCTTGGAATGGGCACATGAGGGTATTGGTGGAATCCATGCATCAGCTACTACTTGTGTGTGATGTATAACACAGGATGGGCAATGGTGGCCTACCATGCATGCGGATGCCGAAAACTTTGTTCGTAACTATGCTTCATGTCAAATTCAACATCCAATTCATAATGTCACATTATTCCAAATTTCAACTACACCAAGTTGGAGTAAGTATATTGTGGACTATCTTCAGCATGGTCATACTGATCGAAAAATTCCTAAATATCGAAAGCATGCTATTGAAGTTGAAGCGACAAACTATATGCTGATAGAGGGCCAACTCTACAAGAGGGGCAAGGATGGGAACTTACGCATGTGTGTATGTGAAGCTGACTACTTGAAAATCTTGACTCATGCACATGCAGGTGTTGGGGGTGGACACTTTTCGGGCAATACCACAGCTTAGTTGATTAGGTGGTCTAGGCTTTGGTGGCCAACCTTACAAATGGATGCTGAAGAATATGTAAAACATTGTGACGATTGTCAAAGGACCAAACCTCCCATCACAAAGGACAATATGCCATTGCGGCCTATGTTAAGCACATGTGCTTTTGCCAAATGGGGTATTGATTTTGTGGGTCCCATTAAACCTCTAGCTCGTCACACGCATGCCGAATATATTATAGTCGCAACCAATGATTTTATATTCACGTGATCATAATTTTTTTTTTGTTAAATAACATGTGTTAACAGGTTAACATGTTCCCAAAAAAGTCGGTGGGAGGTTCCCTGATAACCGGCTAAAATCCCGCCGGGATTTTGCAATACCCGGCGGTCCCGTCGGGAAAATTAAAAACCCGACGGGTCCCGCCGAGGTTGTCATCTAGCCCGGCGGGCTACAATTTTCTATATATATGGGCCCGGGGGCCCTTTGGGAGTTCATTTGCTGACAGTATACACAGGTAATGAGAGTTGTGGGTGTGTGTGTTTGTGTGGGTGTGTGTGGGTGTGTGTTCGTGTCGGGCAGCCACCCATTGTCGCAATGCACGGGTAGGATGTGGGTGGTCCGCCACATGAGGGGTGTGTGTGTAAGGCCATTCTTCGGAATGGTGCTTATCCTGGGCACTTAGTCGGTAACGCGGCTGGTCTGTGTCCTATGGTAAGTATGGCACGCCGTAGCGGTACTAGTCTCGGTAACACGGCAAGCATAGTATCGTTATGGTGATGTCACCTTCCCTTCCCTTCCCTTTGTCAAATGCGGGCATATGGTCGGTAACGCGGCCAGTGTATGTCCGTATCCTATTCGTATTTCCATAGAATCGGGCGGCATTTTGTCGTTAACGCGGCAAGTTGGTGTTATCCGCTAGTGCATATATTGTTTTTTGCATATTGCGGCATTTGATCGTTAACGCGGTCAGAAAAATGACGTAAATTTGCTTGCATATTATGGCATGTGATCGTTAACGCGGTCGAAAAAATGTTGTAAATTTGCTTGATTTGACTTGTATTGTTTTTATTGTGTGTGATCCATGCGATACTTGGTTGGTAACGCGGCATGAGTATTTCATGGATCAAAGTTTACATCATATTGTCTTTACGTTTAATTTCATAATATCGTAACTCAAAAAAATGAATATCTCTCTCTCTCTTCCTCCCCCCTCTCTCTCTCTCATGATACACTTCACAACTCTTTCTCTCTCTCTCTCTCTCTCTCTCATGATACACTTCACAACAGGATAGATGTGTAGATGAGGATTTCTTTTTTTTCCTCTTAAAATATACATAATCCCTAATAAATTCTTTTTTCTCCCTCTATTTACTTAAAAAATAAAACAGTATATTATTTTCCTCTCTTTAGGAACTCACAAAAATATTGAAAATGTCATCTAATGTTTCTTCTCTCTATCTGTCACAACTCTCTCTCTTCCTCCCCCCCCTCTCTCTCTCTCTCTCTCTCATGATACACTTCACAATTCTCTCTCTCTCTCTCTCTCTCTCTCTCTCTCTCTCTCTCTCTCTCTCTCTCTCTCTCTCGTACACTTCACAACTCTCGCTCTCTCTGTCTCTCTGTCACGATAGGTGTGTAGATGAGGAGTGTTTTAGGAATACAAAACATTATTTTCCTCTCTTTAGGAACTCATAAAACTATTAAAAATGTCATCTAATGTCCCCTCTCTCTCTTCCTCCCCCTCTCTCTCTCTCTCTCTCATAATACACTTCACAACTCTCTCTCTCTCTCTCTCTCTCTCTCTCTCTCTGTGTGTGTTCACGGTAGGTGTGTAGATGAGGAGTGCAACATGTATACACTTGATAAGTAATGATAAGTAATGATGCACTTGTTGCGGTTGTCTCACGTTCGATAATGTATTGCATGATGTTGAGTTCAGTAATATTGTTTGATATTCTATTTTTGTTTGATTATTGATAAGTAATGATACACTTGTTGCGGTTGTCTCATGTTTGATGATGTATTGGATGATGTTGATTTCAGTAATATTATTTGATATTCCGTTTTTGTTTGATCATTGATAAGTAATGATACACTTGTTGCTGTTCTCTCACGTTTGCTTGATGTTGATTTCAGTAATGTTGTTTAATATTCTGTTTTTGTTGTGTTTAGTGATATTTGCTAGATTTACGAAGACGACCAACATGCTTTTCCCTGAAGAGCGTAAAATAATTCTACGAGCAATTCGCATTGAAGCAGTCATCACAGTGTCACAATGTGCAGATGACGTCGTCAAAAAGATCAATGAGTTCGAGATACTCATGCGAGATCTATTAGAGCAGATATGGGAAAATGCGCAGCCTCGACTTCGAAGCGGAGGCAACGCTGAGTTGCTTGATAGACAAAAGATAGCAGACTTCAACCATCAACATATAACACGAACTATTTTGGGGAGCATGCGTGTAGCATGCAATGATCTTAGAGATGCTGCCCCGCCTGAAGCTAATATGCATCGTCTACAATTATGGGACGCTGTATGGAGCAAGCAAAGAGCCAAGAGCAAGCGCATGAAGGCGCTGGATGCAGAGTCACTCCCCAAAAGAGTGCACATTGCCCAGGACATCGCTGCAACGTCCATCCAGGTAGATGCGAGTGGGACAGGTGCCATTAATCGTACAATCTACAATTCTATGTGCACACACCTCATTGGCGTCCCGCACGAGGCTTTGCTCGAAGGGCGAACAATAGGCTCTGGTATTTTTGGCACAGTAAAAGAGTATACAGTTAGAGGTATATCATTTTTGCCAGAGCACATTACTTTTTGCGGAAAGCACTACAAAGGAGAAGGCAGCACCAAGTTCGAGAGCTTCCAGGCGGCAAAGCAGGGCATGCAGGTTCTACACCCATCAATTGTCAGGTGTATTGCCTTCACAAAAGAATCTCCTTGGATCACTATTTTTCCATACTATAATAGCGGCTCGCTTGGTGATACTCTTCTGAAGGTCCCCTTCAGATTCAGTGAGTTCACCAGAGCAATTTTCCGTTTGGATCGAGGATGGAGACAACCCCAGCCCGATAATATTCCTTTAAGTCAGCTAGAACTTTCTAAAATAAAACAAATAGTAATAACCATGCCACATATTATGCATGCCCTGGTGGAAGGCCTAGCGGCAGCACATTTGGTAGGAATTGTATATACCGACCTACATCCATTCAATGTAGTGTTGGATTTTACAAAAGAGTTGAAGCCACGCGTAGGTATTATCGATTGGGGGCTACTGCTGAGAGTGCCCAAAAAACGGGTGTCTCTCAATTTTGTATTTGAAGCAGACAACAACCCTGAGAAGGTGGCACAGGCGGTCTCCTACGCAGACAGAGAGCGAAATAAACGGCCGTGGATAGCCCCGAAAATTTATGATCCATTTTTGGCATATGCATACACTCCTGCATCATCTGATGTTTTTGCTTTAGGGTATTTATTACAAATTTTATATAACTTTTGGCAGAAATTACAAGAGTTGTGGATGGACAATAGTTCCTATGACAAAGTTACCATGGATACTATTATTTATAGAGTCAAAAATTGGATGTGTCTGCCTAATCGCGACGAGCGAAAATCTGTTTTGCAAGTAGTGGAATTTTTTAGATCACTAAATACTGACCCAACGAGGGCACAACGTCCTCTTGTAGAGCTATCGGTGTCATTCACCCCAATTTTGTAATGATACAATATCAGGAGATTAAGTTTCAAGAATGGCACTTTGTTTGTCTCTCTTCAAAATTTGATATGTGCCCATTGTTTGAAATATTATCTCATTGAGTCTTTGCAATATCTCTCTCCTCTTGTGGTGTTTAAGTTTATGTTTTCTCTTCAAAATTTGATGTGCGTGCATTGTTTGAAGTATTTTTTGAGTCAAGTGGATATTTCTCATTGAGTCTTTGCAATACATATCTCATCTCGTGGTGTTAAACTTTAAGTTTTTGAGGGTAATGGTCAATTTATCTTACGTTGATCTTTACAGTTCATTAAAATCCTAAAGTCATTTACGTTCATGCAGATATGGCAGAAGCGCAAGCAAACGAGCAACAAGAGTTAGCCAAGAAGGCATATGAGCGAATGAAGGCCCTTGCACATGGACTGACAGCCCGCGAAGCTACAAGAACAGCATGTAGGTTGTCGAAATGGACAAATCCTACTTATGCCCAATGGAAAGACATAAATAAACGTGTAACCACAGAGATGATAAAGGAAATATGGCCATGTCCAGATGGCGAGATTAAGAAGGAAAGATGGAAGGTTTCGTGTTGCACTCATAATGATATCAAAATTAATGCCGAGCGCATTTTCTTGGAGGTGTACGGTCGTCCTCTCCATAACGCCGACGCTCCACTCTATTTTGCTAAGATGCTATATGCACAATTTATCCTAGAAACTCCAGTGGACTTCGCCTCCAGAGAGGCCACTGTCAAGACCCACGACATACGTGAAGAGACAGTGACATTCACAAGGGAGGAACTTGCTCTCATGGTGGAGGGCGCTGGATTGGAGTTAAACAAGGTCAAAGAAAGCTTAGGGGCACAGCTAAGAGAGAAGGAGAAAGAAGCTGTGCAATATCTCAAGCGTCAACTCCTCCCCGGCCAATAGAGGGATTCAAGAGCAGCTCACAAAGATTAGCCCAAGATGTACAGACCATCTCTTCACGTATTGCTCCTGTGCGCCAAGGGAACCACATCTCTCATTTTTTGATACATCCTGATCTTGTGGGAGTTTCCGCTGAGGCTACTAGTTCCTCCACCCCCCCCAATGTCCTGTATGTTACAAAGTATTCGATGGGTGGAGCAGCCAGTATATACTACCCTGTGGACACTACTACCACTTAATATGTTTAGTGAGGCAAATGCAAAATATTTCCACATGTGCATTGTGCAGTGTCCCAATAAATCAAGGTATTTATACAGTGTTCGACATGGCTAGCGAATGTAAACCACCAGAACCTTTAGATGCAACTCCTAGTGCAATTCGTAATTTACTTCAAGATGAAAGCTAAGAAAGACATAAATCCTACTTTTGTATTGATAATTTCTCCAAATACAATCATTTGTACAAGTACTTTTTATGAAATTAATGAAATGATTTCTTCCTCTATGTCAGTATCTTGCTCCCAAATTCTTTCACCGTTTACCCTCTCGTCTGCTAAATTAAGCTCATCTAAGTCAATGTCTAAATTGTCTTCTATCTCAAGGGTAGTGCACAACGTGCGTCCAACATCAAAGTTCTCGTCTACTATATCATCACAATCGTACATCCATCTGGGCATATCTTCTTCATACTCTTCGCTTTCAATGTCTCGCAAGATCTTTTCATTGCAATACATGTAAACAAGTTTATCTGCTCGATCTGCAAGAAGTCGATTGCGAATAGTACTGTGAATATATTTGTACATGCTCCAGTTTCTTTCTGAGCCTTAGTTTGAAGAGCATTGACTTAGAACCTTCATCGCAAGGTTGCGCAATAAAGCATAATGCTCACCACCATTCATCATCCACCACTTCCATGCAGGTTGCTCTTTAGCCATTTGTTGAACAAGGGAGTTGGAAAATAAACCCTCTTTCAAATCGAAATGAGGTCATCTCCTTTATGCACTTTACACGATCATCAACATTATTATAAAAAGTGTTTACCACTTTATAAAAATCTTGCACCACCTCAACGTTGGACATCAAATCCATATTCCAATATTCAGGATCCAACATGTAAGCAGCACTGTGTAGTGGTGAATGCGCTCCAATCCACCTAGCATGAAAGTACTTCAATAGGACTTTTTTTATTGTACTGGAGAATGGTACATACCATTGCTTTTCCACCACTGAATGCTCTAATTTCTCAGGACACTCCAAACTCCGCTGGACAGTCCACCATTGCATCTATGCTTTCTCGAGATTAGGCGCTCTTTATACATTAGCAGACAAACTACTTCGAAACTATCTTGACAAACACAAAAGATCATCACATAACACAAAACTACTTCGAAACTATCTTGCAAGGTCTGACTAGAAAACTACTTCGAAACTATCATGCACATTGCACCCCCAATGAAGGATGCCTTTTGTACCCAATTAAGGATACTTTACACAATCAAAGATCTATGCTTGCCCAATACTCTAGTATAGGACAATAGACCTTCTCTAACATTCACAAAGAAAATCAAAGATCTATGCTTGCCCAATACTCTAGTATAGGACAATAGACCCTTGTCTACTCTGAACTATATCAAGTATCAAGAACCAATACAAGCCCCTAAGCAGGACTCTTGGCTCCATCAAACCATTCATAAAGCAGAATGAGGTAGATTACCTACGTAGCTCAAATGCAAAGCTGAATGACTCCAACTTTGTCCCTAAATCTCCGCAAGTATTAGCTATGAACCACACCCTGCCCCCAATTCAAAGAACTAAGGACGAGTGGCTCAATAGCCTTAGGAGTGCCTACAAGGAAAGACGACAACCCCTAAGATAAGGACGTTCTTCCCAAGAGGACACTTCTAGCAACTCGAGAGCTCTACAAGTACTTTGAGGAGAGATATCACGCCCCCAAAACAAGGACTATCTCCCTAAAAGTTCCACGATGGGTGTCAGGCAGTGTTTATAAACAGAACAGAACCCCGTCGGGGTTCTTTTGTTTTCCCGACGGGCCCGTCGGGATTTCTAATATCCCGGCGAGCCTGCCGGGAAAACAAGAAGCCCGGAGGTGTTACGGGACTAGTGGGTTCTGGCAGGTCATTGCTCAGGTCATGTGAATATACAATGTGATCACAAGTTTTAATATGTTAACAACAGGTTTTGTTAACGTGATCACGAAATTGTGAAGACATTAATGAAATCCCTAGTCACAACTGACTATTTGACCAAATGGGTAGAGGCAAAGGCTACAGTAAAAAATGATGCCAGAACCACAGCCATGTTCTTGTATGAGTACGTGTTTACACGCTATGACTTACCTATTGAAATCTTTAGTGATCAAGGTGTGCACTTTGTGAATGAGGTCATAGAGTTTTTGCTTCAAGAATTTATGGTAATTCACAAGCGTTCTGCACCCTATCATCCCCAGACCAATGGACAAGCTGAGAGTACTAACAAGATTCTCTGCATAGCACTCACAAAGATTGTTGAGGGACATAGGACTGATTGGGAGCAAAAGTTGCACTCAGTTCTTTGGGCATATAGGACAGCCTATAAAACATCTGTGGGGCACAACCCCATTTGAGCTTGCTTTTGGGCTAGATGCAATTCTTCCCATTGAATTTCTTGTACCTACTCTACGAGTTGTGAAACAATTGGACTGGACTGGTCATGAGCTTTCTCAACACATTGATGAATTGGAAAAGCTTGATGAGACCTGCTTATTGGCGGTAATGGGGATGTATGCTGAGAAGAGGAGACAAAAGCAATGGTATGATAGAAATGTAACAACTGGCCGATTCAAAAAAGGGGACCTTGTGCTCTTGTACACACTTAAGAAGCATAAGAGAAAGCTCAAGAAACGTGGCCTAGGACCGTTTGTGATTAATGAGCTTACTCCATGTGGTGCAGTGCGTTTAGAGACACTAGAAGGTGAGCAAGAAGGTGAGCAAATGTCTAACTTCATTAATGGAAGTCGTCTCAAGAAATACAATGAACCATTAACTAAAGCCATGCTTCAACAAATGCATGCTGCACACACATGGAAAGAAGCACATGACCTACTTAAACGTCAGGCTCAAGAAGAGGCTAAAGCTAGAGTTACAAAAGCCAAGGAGCGTTACAAGGCTTCTATGTTGGCCTTACAGTTGGCTACTGATGAACAATATGTCGATCCTTTCAATATTCAAGTGTGTCTTCATCTTCATGAGACTACCTACTTTGTCTCTGCCTTAATTGACTCTGGTGCAAATTATAATGTTCTCTCATTTGACACATGGATAGCCTTGGGACAACCAACACTTGTGCACATTCCTATATTGACTTACGAAGCTTCTCAGGTGAAGATAACCCTATAGAGGGAGAATGTGTCATTATGATGTCCATTCAGGATCACCAAATGTCAGTTCCCTTTTATGTGGCTAGTAAGTCCAAGGTAGTGATAGAGGCTGTTCTTGATCGATCGTGGTTAAGTGCTACCAATTGTTCATTAGATTGGAAGAATAGACAATATAAATTGCAAATTGACTCTGATTACATCTTGGGATCTGTTACTCCACGAGTTTTATCATGTCAAAAGGGTGGTAATTCTACCTTACACAACCCACTTTCAACATCTGCTCTTCAAGCTCCAAGACAAATGATGTGGATAATCGATGAGTCCTCAAATGAGGGCCATGGCTGGCATGTTCCAACTACTCTAGTCACTGCTCAAAGAAGGCCAGGCAAGAAGGAATTGTCAATTTGGTTACCCAAAGATGCGTACAAACTTGTACCATCTAGCCTAGTTGCTAAACCTCCTAAAAAGCACATCTTTTCCAAGCCTAAACCTCAGATTGTTACTCATTGGGTCCCAAAGCATGTTCTTAAAGCACAAGGCTATTATGAGGGGGCAACAGCACTTTGGCTTCCCAAATGTCATGGTTTGCTAGAGGTAAAAGAGTGTATCAATAAGATTCCAAAAGCCACCCTTGGTTTTCCATATCAGTGCGCAAAGGAACTCAACACAACCTCTTAGGATAGGTGGTTGTGATAGCACCTACAAATCTCCTTGTGTTGACCTTCCCAAAACATGTATTGAATCACCAGCTGTCCCAATTTCTCCTTGTTACACAATTCCACCAGTTGTCCCAATTTCTCCTTGTTATATAATTCCACCATCAACTTGTGTACCTAAGACAAATCCAACTTTACATGAGTCTCCTTTGAGCATAGACTCTAGCACTTCACTGCCTAAATCCTCTTATCTTGCTCAAATTCCTTGACAATTGCTAACCTTCCCACCTCTTAAGAAGGACATACCTAAAACCAAAGGTAAGGCATTAACACTACAATTGAAGCTCTTTGGTAGATCAGTGTTTGAATAGTCTGACATTTACTAATGTGGTTCCTTATGCCTTTGGAGGATTGTGTTCTTTTTGAGATAATCTTATCTACAATGTTTTTGATAGGGATTGTAATGATGGATATGAGTGTATAAAGTTTGAAGTTTCTAAATTTCATTGTTCTACGCCCAGATACCTCTTGATGGATACTTGGCGAGATACATGTCCACCATGCATTGACCCTGATAGTACTCAACCTGAACATCGCGGGGGTTATAGTGCTCCTCCTTTTCAAACTCATTCTAGGTACTTTTATGCTCCCTTAGGTGAAAATTACTGTGGGCGTCACTTTGTCACTTTATTCTATCAATAGCATCACCCATTTCCACATTGTCACAAGAGTGTGCACGACTCGTATTAGGAGAAACTTCACACATTTGTTGGCTATATTGCTCTTACTTTCGACGATATGGCACGGGCTATATGAAACAAATTATGGGAATTACACCCCAACGCCATAACCTTCTTGATGTGAGAGTACCAGACCGAGGACCAAATCAACGTAGATTACCTGAGGAGGTTCAAGCACAACAATGGAGGGATACATGCATAAATGACTTGTAACCACCTATCTTGCAAGCCCTCCTTCCCCCAGCCTCAACATGTCAATTTTGGATCACTATGAGTACCTATATTGAGCAGTTCCAAAATCGAAATTGTTTGCTTAACCTTCCCATAGAACCAATGCCATATTTTAGCGATCCTTCCTCTACCACCTTCTCCAGAGGCCGGCTTTGGCACAGGGTTATCCTTGCATCCTGAAGTGATTGATACCATCTTTCCAGCAGAAGTGGACACGGATCCACCACCAGTGCAAGGGTAAGCTCATCAACTCCACAATAAGATCAACAAGCAAGGGCACTTTTCTCCCACTGGGTTTTTCCCCTCAGCTATATTCGGTGATTGGCACCAACAATAACAAATTTTATTCTTTTCTTTTCTTTTCTTGTTTGTTAATAAACATTTTGCAGAGATCTCAAAGAGCATACAAACACGCCCCAATAGTCCACCTACTGTGCACACAAATTAGGAAGGGGGGAGACATGCAATGCCTACAAAGAGCAAAGAGAAGCAATCTGCACAACATCAGCAATGCATCAATGCAAATGCACAACATCAACGAGCACTACAACAGGTGTATTCAAATCATAATCTTTTGTTCTTTATGTGATTTTAACTTTTGGATATATTATTTGCATGTTACACACACAGTTAGCTGGTTTAAGTTTTAAATTAGTTGTTAAAATGTGGTGAGTGATTTCTAGATTCTTAGAGGACTTAGTAGAAGGTATTTCGATTTGAAGACGATGTAGGATATATACCAACGGAGTATGCCAAGTTCTTATGCTCTCGAAGTATATTAGTTATCCCTAGTGGTAGCTACCTCTTAGGTATGGGCTAGGATTAATAAAAAATTTACAAAAATCATGCCCTAAAAAATATATACAAGTGAATCGAGACATGACGTGTCTATAGACCTTGGGTTGTCTTAGCACCTTGGGGCCGATGGCTTGGTTTCCATGGGGTGAACACTGACGTCTAAAAGGTTAAGAAAGACCTTCAAGGACTCTATCGCCTTGATAGATGCTGGTAGGACTCTGGGGTACATTATGGGCCCTCTGTTGAAAGAACGGTAGAGGAGGAGAAGACACACACACAAGAGCAAACCCTAATGTATATTGCAAACCCTAACCATAGAGGGAAGCCATGTCCACTCTCACACAAAGCATAATGCACTAATCCATAATCCACACAACACACAATGAGTTGTGTCCACACTCTACTAACCCTAGCTAATGTCCACACACTATGACCAGCTGGACACGCGGTCATTTATGTCTCACACATGTTCCTACCTAATCTGCCAGCTCATAGCATAGCTGGCTCACACTCACATCGAGCTTGAATCTCAACAGCCCCTCTCAAGCTCATGATGTACTGCCGATGAAGATGTAGATGAGCTTGGGATATCAAGACTCTCAACACTCCCCCTCAAGCTCATCCCATGTACTCCCAACATAGTCCGGAAGTACTCAAACTTCTCCCTGCTAAGTGGCTTCGTAAAGATATCAGCCACCTGCTCATTAGTCTTCACATACTGAAGATCAACTGTACCATCCAGCACCTTTTCTCTGACAAAGTGATAATGGACCTCTATGTGTTTGGTCCTCGCATGAAACACTGGATTCTTTGCCAACTGTATACTGCTCATGTTGTCACAATGAATGACAACTTTGCCATCAAGAGGCTCACATAAATCTGCCAAGAGACTCTTTAACCATATAGCCTCGCAAGTAGCAATGGCTGCTCCTCTGTACTCAGCCTCTGTACTGGATAAAGCAACTGTAGGTTGCTTTTTGCTACTCCAACTCACCACGGCACTTCCAAGTGTAAAAGCATATCCACTAGTAGACCTCCTGTCATATGCGCTACCTGCCCAATCAGCATCTGTGTAGCCATGTATGTCCAAGCTTTTACCACTCTCATAAAATAAACCATAATGTGCTGTGGTCTTCACATATCTCATGATGCGTCTCACTGCATCCAAATGTGGTTTCCTGGGGCTCTGCATAAACTGGCTAACTAGTCCCACTGCATAACTCAAATCTGGGCGTGTGATAGTCATGTATATGAGACTACCAACCATCTTCCTGTACATAGAAGGATCATCCAATTCCTCGCCATAATCAGCCCGCAACTTCACATTTTGCTCCAATGGTGTACTCATAGGCTTACACCCTGTCATGCCATACTTTGCCAACATATCCAATGCATATTGGCGCTGTACTAACCAAGTACCTGCATGATCTTTCACCACTTCAATGCCAAGGAAGTATCTCAACTCACCAAGATCTTTCATGTCAAATTGCCCACTCAAAGCTTTCTTGACATGCATCACATCTGCACCATGATCACCTGTGATAATCAAGTCATCCACATAGATGACTAGTAAAACAATCCCATGCTGTGTCTTCTTCACATAGAGTGAAGAATGTGCTGTAGAAATCTGAAAACCAAGTGAGATAAGATATCTGCTCATCTTATCACTCCAAGCACGAGGTGCTTGCTTTAGACCATACAATGCCTTTTTCAACCTGCATACGTGAGTGGGATATCTAGGGTGTACATACCCTTCTGGCTGTGCCATGTGTACTTCCTCTTGTAGATCTCCATTCAGAAATGCATTCTTAACATCCATCTGATGCATTTCCCAGCCATTAGCTGCAGCCATAGCAATGACTGCTCTCACTGTGCCCATCTTAGCCACTGGACTAAACGTCTCATCATAATCCAATCCTTGGGTCTGTGCATAACCCTTTGCTACCAATCTTGCCTTATGTCTTTCAATAGAACCATCAGATTTGCACTTCACTTTGTAAACCCATTTACATCCAATAACATTCTTGTCCTTTGGTAGTGCAACCAAGTCCCATGTATCATTATGGACCAATGCGTCCATCTCCACATCCATTGCTTTTTCCCATACATGCTCTCCAATAGCCTCTGTATAGCATGTAGATTCCACATGCTTCACCATAGATGTCATATATGCATAGTGCATAGCAAAATCTCTGTATGTCAATCTGTCACAGGATATCTGACTCTCTGGGATCTCCGCAATGCCTGCGGGTCACTCTGTACACCTGTAACTCTAGCATGTGGTGGCACATATTTGTCCTGCCTCGCACCAGGTGTGCGTAAAACAGGTATGCCAAGCTCCTCATCCAAACTCTCAGAACTAGATGACTCATATCCTGTGATTCCAATTCCTTCGACTTTCTTTTTGCCTTTATCCATAGCACTACTCCCAGTGCTTACACTCTCATGCCTCAAACGTCCTGACCATGGACGTACACTGCTACTCTCAGCTTCTGCTTCTGCTGGCCCAGACATAGTAGTAGAACTAGAACTTGCTTGTGGTGGCAAGTTCACATGTACATCAGCCTCAAGTGACTCAATAACACCCTCATCTTTTGCTTTATACCAACTAGCAAGCTCATCAAACACCACACACGTGAGATGACCACTTGTCTAGTTTGTGGATTATAACACTTGTAGGCTTTTCGATCCTGTGCATATCCAACAAATATACATTTCTCTGCCTTAGGATCCAACTTCCTTCTTCTTTCATCAGGCACATGCACATAAGCTATGCATCCAAAAACTTTAAGATGTCCAATGTCTGGCCTGTAACCTGTGAGCCGCATCTCTGGCGTGCTTCCATGAATGGCTGCTGTAGGTGTTTTGTTCAATGTATATACTGCAGTAGCACATGCTTCTGCCCAATAGTAATCTGGCATGCTCTTTTCATTAAGCATTGCCCTTGCCACTTCACATATGACTCTATTCTTCCTCTCAGCCACACCATTCTGCTGAGGTGTATACCTGCAAGTCAATTGTCTTCTTATTCCATGCTTCCTCAAGAAATGTTCAAAAGCTTTTGAGGTGTATTCACCACCTCCATCTGTCCTCAGACATTTAATCCAACAGCCATATTGCTTTTCTGCAAAAGCTTTGAAATCCATGAACTTTTCCAACACTTCACTCTTTTCTCTCAGAAAGTATATCCATGTCATCCTGCTGAAATCATCTATGAATGTAACACAGTATAAACTGCCTTTGATAGATGGATTTTGTGCAGGACCCCATACATCACTGTGTACTATCTCAAGTGGCCTGTTACTCATATTTCCTTCTCTAGGAAATCTCAACCTTGCTTGCTTTCCAAACTGACAGGCTTCACAAACATGCATATGTCCATCATATTTGAACCTAGGCAATCCATTGACAATGCCTCTTGTTTGCATGTTCTTTAATCTCTGTATATTGACATGGCCAATCCTCTTATGCCACATATCAATATCCTGTACCACATTCCTGCTCTTTGAGAACATGGCTGATTTTAGCTCAGGAATTCCAGCATCCAGCTTAAACAGTCTTCCTTCTTTCTTGCCTTTAGCAATCACTCTACATCCATGTTTGAAGTCTTCAACGAAGCATCCATGCTCATTGAAGCAAACCTGTAATCCCTGTTCCACCATTTGACCAACTGAGGCCAAGCTTTTAGTGATCGAAGGCACATACAGCACATCTGACATAGACTTTGTCTGACCATTGTGCATGACCAATGGTACACTTCCAACATGTGTAATGACATGCTGGGTATCATCACTTGTTTCCACATAGCCTTTGACATCCATTGGCTTCATATGCTCAAACCATTCACCATGACATGTCATATGGTTTGACGCTCCTGAGTCCATGTACCATGTATCATCATTCTCAGCATTTGTCGTCATAGAACCCACAACATGCTTCATGGCAAACAAATGATTTGCAATTCCATCATTGCTACTTGATGCATAGTTACCACCATGTTGTGCATAGTTTCCACTATAATGACCACCACGTTGTGCTCTTCCCCCTCTCAAATCATTCTGTTTGCGAAAGCAATCTCTCGCCATATGACCATATTTGCCACAATAATGGCATTCCACATCTTGCATAGAATTTTGTTGGCCTTGCCAACGTCCTCGTCCACGGGGGTTATCTCTGCCTCTTTGAGGGGTATATCCACGACCACCTCGAGCACCATATGAAGGCTGAAAATTCTGTTGTGGAGGCCTGTCCTGCCATCCACGACCATTACCACCACGTCCACGTGATGCGAATCTCCCCTTGCCTCTAAAGCCTCTCTGCGAGTAGAAAGCCTGATTTCTGCCATCATCATGGCTAGTAGATGCATCGAGAAATGAATCACTGAGCTTGATTTCCTCAACCAATAAGAGTGAAACCAACTCATCGAAGTCGGGTAGACCTGTACTCCTCACTGAGATAGATGTATCAAAAGATTTGTATTCCTTGCCAAGACCTCGCAAGGTAATATCCACCAAATCATCATCAGGCATGGGGGCATTTATTGTGGCCAATGCATCTGCAAACTTCTTGATTTCTTGCACATAATCATGTATGCTCCTTTTATTCCTTTTGACATTATGTATCTGCTGTCGCAATTGAGACTTGCGAGCACTCGTATCTGTATCAAACATCTTGACCAAAGTATCCCATGCATCTTTGGGATTCTCAGCATCCTGAATGTGTATGAGCATAGCATCAGAAATGCATATAGACAAATAATGCAGCACTTTGAATGCTCTCTCTGACCATTGCTTATGAGCAATAAGCTGCTGCTGTGTAGGTTGCCGAGGTAGCTCAGGCTCAGGCTCAGCACCTGTAATGGGATTCCAAAATCCTTTCCCTTTCAAGAAACTCTTTATCCTGTACTTCCATGCCTGGAAGTTCTTCCTATCCAGCTTTTCACCAACAATCTGAACTGGATTGTCCGACATGTTGCTCAATGCATACACCTTCCGCACACTTCAAATCTGTAAATGAGTCTTCCTCAGCTCAACCACACTCCAATGAATGTTCCAGATACTCCAAGATAGCCAACAAACTCCAAATTTGATGTAGAAAATCAACCTGTAATCATCCAAGATGAACTGAGTCACTCAGTGCGGGATACCCTGAATTGACACGCCTTCCAAGGCTCCAAATCACAATGTAATGGTGCAATCAAGTATAGGCAACTTGCATTGACACCTAATCAACCTCAATGTTGAGTATCAACACCATCTGACATGTGTACATATCGATTTTTGAAAACCCCTTTCTCTGTTTTTGGAAAAACCAGAAAAACCAGAAAAACCAGAAAAACCAGTAATGATTTGGCTCTAATTTCTTCAATATTTCACCAAATTGAGCAACCAGGCATTCATTGGCTTAGCAATAGTGTCCATCAACTCCATGTAAGAGGAATTTGTCCAATTGTAAAACACCAAAGATTAATTGCTCAATTAAAATGCTATGTTTCTCTGCAACCAGTGGACAGCCTGTTTTAATCAGCTCATTCCCAGCTCAATTAGGCATCATTGACCAAACAAATCACATAGCCCTCTTCTCCAAGATGTAAAGCATCCAATTGCTAAGGAATTTGTGGAATATATCAAGCACCAAGTGAGAAATCAATCTCCTCGTAGGCAAAAACCAGAAAAATGCTCTGTTTTCTCTGTATGGACAGCGCCGCCTGCTGTAGGGCTCTTTCGGAGAGGTTGTAATGCTATTTGATGATGTAATCAAGTCCCTAACACTCCTAGGTAGGTGTGTAATCCACCAATGATTGGATTTTTGCCAAATACATGCTCCAAATGCTTCAATTTTGGGCTTCTTTTTCACTGTTTTGTGAGAGCTCAAAAACCAGAGTTTTCCACTCAATTAAATGCATTCAAATTGCTCCAAAAGTTGTTCAAGGCTTGCACATGGGTTGCTAATACATCCCTCTTTGACAAATGCATATGTCTTTTGCCAGAATCACACTTATTTCCACCATACATCAATGTTGTCAAGCTTTAATGGAAAGCTTCAAAAACCAGAATTTTTCTTTGCTTTGATTTGCTCTATTTTGCTTTGCTTTTGCCTGTTTCACCTGCAATCCGCTCAAGGATGTTTAGAAGACCTTACCCGGTAGGCCAAGCTTTCAGATCTGATAGTATTTGGTGTGCTCCAAGCTTCACAGCTCCAATGGCAAGCTTCACAGCTTCTTCTTCTCCCTCTTCACTCACTCACTCATAAACCCTAATAAACAGCACAAGGCTCTGATACCATGTTGAAAGAACGGTAGAGGAGGAGAAGACACACACACAGGAGCAAACCCTAATGTATATTGCAAACCCTAACCATAGAGGGAAGCCATGTCCACTCTCACACAAAGCATAATGCACTAATCCATAATCCACACAACACACAATGAGTTGTGTCCACACTCTACTAACCCTAGCTAATGTCCACACACTATGACCAGCTCGACACGCGGTCATTTATGTCTCACACATGTTCCTACCTAATCTGCCAGCTCATAGCATAGCTGGCTCACACTGACATCGAGCTTGAATCTCAACACCCTCGAGACCGATGCCCTCATCTTCATGGGATACTCCTTATGTCAAAAAGAAAGAAAAGGGTCTGTCGCCCTTGAGATACTTAGCAGCCTTTAGATTCTCTTGGCGAAGGTCTCTTGGCCATTGCTTGGGTCTCATTGGGATGGAACCTGTTGGAAATAAGTGCACACTAGGTGTACTATTTCTCTAGTCTAGTTTCAGTCTTTGTGTCTTGAGTCTAGTGCCATGTGGCACCTCTACATTTATCCCATAAGTGAGTCTACTCAATCTTGTACTTCTCACCTATAAATTGTAGGTGTCACATCAATGAAAGCATCAATCTTGTACTTCTCACCTATAAATTGTAGGTGTCACATCAATGAAAGCATCAATCTTGTGTCTTGTCTACACTCATCTCAAGGTAACTCTTTGTCTTTCATTTGTTCTTGTTTCATTTCTAGTTTTGCTCTTGCTTTCATATTTTCTACATGGTATCAGAGCATGCTGCTCCTGCCCTGTGTTGCCCGCGATAGCTTCAGGCCACCATATCCCTAGCTGCGCTCAGCTTGTAGGACCAGCTATACAAATTCTGCACAAGCTGCGTCGGCCTGAACTTTCTGCGCCAGTTTGTTGCTGTCCGCCGCCCTGCGCCGCCGGCCTGTTTTCCAGCTGCTGCTGCTGCTGGCGCTTCATCCTCTACAGGTTGCGCATCACTCCATACCTGCAGCTACTGTCGACCTCCCTCTCTGGATGAGCAGCACTTGTACTGCTTATTCACAGGTGCTTTATTACACCTCTGCAGCAGTCTACGTCTATCTGCTGGAGGCGGTGTTTCTTCATCTATAGGCTACGCATCATCTAAAGGCAGTTCAGTTCTGCCATCGCTTCCTCTTGAAGAATCTACAAGGTACTGTGCATTGTCTCCTTCAGTTTGCTGGTCAGTCCTTTTCTTATCCTCATATCTGCAAACTGCTAGTTCCTCATGCTTCGATGGGTTGTCACATGCATGGCCTTGACAAGTGGTGAGAGAGCCGGCTTCTAAAAACAGTTTGGATCTCTTCTTTCATTCATTTCTGCAATCTTGTAAGGGAATAGACACTGCCCTTGCATTTTAGCAAGAGGTAAGACCTTCCCACATGGCCTCTTCTGCTCATTCTCTCATGTCTATCGACAAATTCAATGGCTCCAACTTTCATACTTGGCGAATCAAAATCAAGTGCCATCTTATGAAAGAAGGTCTTTGGGATGTTGTTCACCAAGCTGCTCCCGAAGATTCCGACATTGAGCAAGTTATCACTTATGCTCCCACTTCCAAGAATGACAAAGCCTATGCTATCATCCTGCTCGGTCTTGGAGATGATTACATTCATCACATCTCCGACATACAGTCTGCTTCTCGAGCATGGATCACTTTGGATACCCTTTTTGGACCCCGTTCTAAAAACTCTAAGATTGCACTTATGATCTCATTCTTTGATCTATATATGCAGGAGGGAGCTACTATAGCCTCTCATGTCAATTATTTTCGCAGTCTTATGGTTCAGCTTGCATCAGTGAAGTCCCCCATCTCCGAAGATATTGCTATTGCTGTGCTTCTCAAAAGCTTACCTGACACCTATGCTACTCTTGTCACTACCTTCAAGTATCACAATAATCCTACTCTTGAAGGTATCATCAATGCTCTCCAAGAAGAGAAAAGAACAAAACAACAAAAGGTAACTGACACTGCATTTTTAGCAAAGAAAGGAGGTTCTAAGGTAAGAAAACCTTGCACCCATTGTGGGAAAACTAATCATATGGAGAAGGACTGCTTCAAGGCTCATCCATGCACCATTTGTGGTCGTGATAATCACCGGGAGAAGGACTGCTACTCTAAAACCTCTACATCAGCCCCTGCATCTACCTCAGCCCATGTTGCTGCAGCATCTACATCAGCAGATCTTGCTGTTCATTCCTCACATGATGAGGAGTGGGCTTTCTGATTACTTCACCTTTTCTTGTCTACCACTTTGACCATCGATGATGTAGGTCAAGGGGTTCTAGTGTCTTACTCATTATGCTTTTTGACCTCTCTCTTGTCCCTACCCAAGAGGCAGAGATTGCCCTTGAGGAGGGGATGTCTTCAAGGTCCATCTGTTTGTCTACAGTCAGTCTTCTATCTATCTAGTCTTGTCTGTCTATCTGTCTATCAAATCTGACTGTGTCTTGTTTTAGATCCATCTTGTCCCTATCCTTGTGGACCCATATGAGGATATCACTTGAGGAGGGGTGTCTCAGGATCTTTTGTCTCTCATGTCTTGTCTCTCAGTCTATCAGTCTTTATGTCTGTCTTCTAGTCTTGTCCATCTTGTCTTCTAGCTTGTCTCTCAATATTTGTCTAGTCTCTCTGTCTTGGTCTTATCTTTTGTCATGTTATAGTCTTGTCTTTTGTCTTCCTCCTAGTGTCCACTTAAGGAGGGTGTTGGAAATAAGTGCACACTAGGTGTACTATTTCTCTAGTCTAGTTTCAGTCTTTGTGTCTTGAGTCTAGTGCCATGTGGCACCTCTACATTTATCCCATAAGTGAGTCTACTCAATCTTGTACTTCTCACCTATAAATTGTAGGTGTCACATCAATGAAAGCATCAATCTTGTGTCTTGTCTACACTCATCTCAAGGTAACTCTTTGTCTTTCATTTGTTCTTGTTTCATTTCTAGTTTTGCTCTTGCTTTCATATTTTCTACAGAACCTTCCTCTTTATTCATCTTTAACACACACACACACACACAAAAAAAAAGAAAAAGAAAAAGAAAAAGAAAAAAAGGTCCAACCACCATTGCTCATATTTAGGAGTCGGGTTGCCACTTAGGAATAACTTAAACACTTGTAGGACATTGAGACTACGGTCATAACCTGCGGTGTACAGGCACACTTGCCTTTGTATAGCACTAACCACTTAGTCTCACTTTGACTAGTCTTTACTCACCTCTTTTAGCACTCTTTAAAACTCTAATCGGCCTTTCACTTGTATGCTCACGTGTGAGATTGTCATTGCTGGTTTTTTTTCAATAAAAGGCTTTACTTGTCTTCCATTGTTTTTTGCAACTTTTGCTTCTACCGCGCCCGAGGACGTGCGCGATTTAGGAAGGGGGGAATGTTCCACGGGAACACTCACGGGAACACGGATTATGGAAGGAGGCCAGAAGCAATTAATGTGAGAGAGCGGGATTGTAGCCATGGGAACATAAAGACGCACATAATTTTTTCATATTTTTGTGCCGACGTGCAATGTAAATCATTTTAGGCCAATGTGGGTTCTAAATGAGATTTCTAAGTGTATTAAGCAAGGCTCACTTATGGGGTTGTCCGCCCATGTGTGAAAGAGGCCTAGGGTTAGGGTTAGTGGCATCTCTACAAAAGAGATGTTAACTAAAGAAAGTGGACGTTTTTTGCCATTCCCATAAGCTATTAAGTGAAGCTCTTGAGCTCTCAAGCTATGGCAGCTCTCTAACTCTCTCTCTATTGTACTCTAATGAGCATGAAGCTCCAATGAGTATATCTCCACTTCATTCTCTTAATCTGTTTTAGCATCATTGAAGTAGATTAATCTATGATTAGTTGAATGCTTCTTTCTTTCTCTTGTGTATGCTGCATGCTTGTAGTGTGTGTGTGTAGTCTCCATTGATGCAAGCTCTTGCCCACTTCTTTGGCAATGAGTTATTCATGGATAGACTCTCTCTATGAGCTTGTGGGTTTGTGAATGTTACATTCTCTGCTTGCTTAAGCTTGTGGGTTAGTAGATGTACGCTTATGGATTTGCAGGCATTAGGGAAAGCTAAGATTTAATCAATGTTTGATTGGGATTAAGAGATTGCTATGCATTGCTTGTTGTCTTGATTAGTGTAGTGGATTTAAGGGATTGAGAGATTGATTGAGGTGTTGAATGGTCGAATCGTCAAGTGGTGGTTTGTGTATGTGAACTCTCCCTCATGGGATAAGCCTTCATGCACTAATCGGGTCAAGTCCTCGGATTGACATTATGTTTCTTAACACATTTGTTGATCGGTAGTACTCTATATTGCACGGTAGAGAGAATCGCTCTACATATCGTATCAGCTATCTCATCCATATTCACTTCTTTGACACAATGAACAGCATAATCTATATACTTACTAGAGGTTCTCTTATTAACTCTTTGGTTGCCATGACTTGTGACACAACATGTCAAAATTATCATCGTAATCCATGGCATCCAAGCAACACTCATTGAAACTTGTGTGCTTCTTTGCTGCAAATATGAGAATGCAAGGTTTTGTTTCTCAAGCCCTCTAGGAAGATTGATATCAATCTTGCCTAGCTAGGTTTTTCATCTATTGGACATCTCATGATATATTGCTTAAGCCAATTCGCACAGTCTCTCACACTAGTTCATGCTCTTTCTACTTGAAAGAAAAGATAAGAGCAATTGCGTTATGTTTTATCCCCATTTTAGAGAAAGTCGTAATAAAGTCTTTTTGAAACTAAGACAAAGCTTCACCCTCAAGCGTAAGCCCAAATTCCTCTATCTGCATGTGTTCGTCCGTAACTTGTTCTAACTTGTTTTGCTTAAACAATTTGTTGGAAGGATGCAACATGGTCATGCATCTCCCGATCTGTCATACTTTTAACCCATTTATCTAGAGTAGATGGTCTTACTCGATGAGAGTACTCATCGTTCGATGGTGTGGGAAATGTCTTATGCAGTTTATCTTTTCCTTTGTCTACCTTCTCTAGACTTGTTACTATGTTGTCTTTTTATGACTTAAGTGCTAAGAATAAGGGCCAAATTTTCTAGATGACTAGCATCAAGTAAAGCCTTTAACCTCTCAATCCCTTTTTGTGCTGGAGTATCCTCTAAGAGAAAAGTGCTGGACTCTGCACTTGGTCCCACAGTAGGTTGTATCCTCTAAGAGAAAAGTGCTGGACTCTGCACTTGGTCCCACAGTAGGTTGTATCCTGCCCTATAGCTTCACTTTTGCCATCTGTTTTGCCACTTCCAACTATTTTTGCATCACCTGTATAGCTTTCTCTAATTCCCTATTATCCACTTTTAAGAGATCTACTTGCTTCACTGCACTCCTGCTTCCTTTAACTCTTCAAGCTTAGTTTGCAAGTGATCATGCTCTGCACACATAGTGTTGTAGTGTGAAATGTAAGAAATTCCACTTTCTATCCTCTTGGTCTCTTCCTCTTTAAACTTCACCTCAAAGAATTCCTCTTGCACTTCATAACAATCATCATCATATTTAGCTTTTTCCAATTTTTTTTTTGTAAAAATGAAATTTTCTCCTCTAACCTGTGACACTCCATACCTTGGTTGGACACCTCACCTCCAGCAACCTCTTGCAATGCTTCCTGTCCTTCATCTCGTAGCAATACTAAAGTGTTGAGATTTATGGCTGCATGCGCCATATCGCTTATAGCATTCTTCAATACTACCAGATTGCTAGAAGGTTTCCTACTGGGCCTTAATAGAATCCTCAAAAGCATGTGCATACCTCCTACCCATGTTGGCCACTTTGCTTGAATCTCCTCCTTCTAAGAGTTCACCATGTAGTTGTCGAGCTCTCTTTTCCTTCTTCACTTGGATTTTAGCCAACCATTACTCTATGCATGCAATCTTCACTTCAGCCTCCGTTGCTCCTTTCGTAGGGTCATACAATGGTATAGGCATCCTTGCTGCTGCTAGTAAAGTCTACTCTTGAGACATTGGAGTTTCTTCTTCCATTACATGAACTTCTGTCGAACCTTTAATTACTTGTGCTTTACCTTTTGAGATATCATGATGCCTTGGGGATTTGGAGGAGTCCTCACTAAGCACAACTGTATGCCTGTCCAGTCTCTGCTTTGACCATTTTTCATACGTCACCACATGACCATCCTTCTCTTCGTCTGCATAAGCCAAAAGTGTGTTTAGATTAAGAGGTCCTTCCTCACATGGTTGCTCTTCTCCTTAGTTCTCATGCTCTGTGG
>NC_141049.1:11498930-11618930 GCF_041138505.1 Cibotium barometz | reverse complement strand
CAAGGCTTACATCAATGTTGAAGTATGCTCCACAATCACAGCAGTTAAATATTTGTATAAATATGTGTACAAGGGTCATGACAGAGCAACAATCAGAATGTAGACTATAAATCATGTAGAAAGGCAAAGAGAACTAGAACATTCAACTGATGGTGTGGTGGATGAGGTCAATAGGTACTTGGATGCATGTTATGTGTCAACATTAGAAGCATGCTGGTGAATTTATGATATGATATGCATGAAGAAAAGCCCGATGTCCAAAAATTACAAGTTCATATTCCCCTACATCATAATGTCATGTTTTGAGATGAAGATGATTTGCAGAGTATAATTGATAGAGAAAGAAACAAAAAAACTACCCTTTGCATGTAATGAGTTGCACGATGATGTAAAAGATTTTCTTATATAGTGACTTTCCCAGCCGATGGGTTTGGAACACGAGTCTTAAGAAGTGGACCAGAAGAAAGTTAGGCAATATCATCGGTCGCATGTACAACGTTTCTCCATCTGTTTGGTGAGCAATATTTCTTGCATATGTTGCTTACTGTTCGCAAAGGTTGTAAGTCTTTTGATGACTTCCACACTTTTGATGGGCAAGTCTATCCTACTTTCAAGGGAGCATGCATAGCTAGAGGTTTATTGGAAAGTGATGAAGATTGGTTTATTAGAAAGTGATGAAGAATGGTTTATATGTATGCAAGAGGCCGTGTTTCATCAAACCAGTTCGCAAATTGAGACACCTATTTGTCACAATTTTGGTGTTTTATTAGCCAGCCTCTCCTGGCCTTTCTGTGAGCAAGATTTTCATCGAAACTTTTGGGATGATTTTTTTCATGCATTACAACTGACTATAGAGAATTTAAATGATGTAATGGCAAAGAATGAGGCTCTATTGCATTTAGAACGCATTCTTCAGCAACATGGCCACCAAAGGTTGGTTGAGTTTGAGGGAATGCCTCCTGTGGTGGTGGACAGATCGACTGTGTCCATAGTTACAAATGGATAATTACAAGAAGAGAGAAATTTAATGTTGAGTAGAAGGCACAAATTGCTAATCGAATGAAAACAACTCTAAATGATTGTCAATTAGCGACCTTTAATCAGATTTTGGACGCAGTATATGCAGGTGTTGGTGAAGTGTTTTTTCTCGATAGTCCAGGAGGGTCAAGAAAGACCTTTCTCTATAATTTTTTCCTCTCTCGGTTGCATGGGGAGGGGCATGTTGCTTTGGCATGTGCATCTTGTGGCATTGAAGCCTTGCATGCAGCTAGCACCTGTAACATAAAGGTTAACAGTTAGCTTGCAGATGTTGTGAAGCTAGCTAAGCTAATAATATGGGATGAGGCACCCATGACCCATCAATATGCCTTTGAAGCCTTGGACAGGACATTAAGAGACATCATGGGCAGTGATCAGCTTTTTGGTGGAAAGGTCATATTGTTTGGTGGAGATTTTAGGTAGATCTTGCCAATTGTTCCAAAGGGAGGACGAGAGGACATTGTTAATGCTGCATTATGTCACTCACAATTATGGAGAGACACTATAGTATTGAAGCTTACACAGAACATGCAAGTACTTCGAAATGGTAATAACTTAACAAAGCATGAATTCATATAGTGGGTTCTAGACATTGGCAATGGAATAGAGAGGGAGGGAACAAAAGAAGGTATTGTGTCAATTCCATCAAAAATGCTTTTAGAGAGAGGGTCTATGGGGGACTTGATTAAATGGGTGTATACAGGGCTTCTAAGTGTTGTAGATTATGCATCGTATTTTAGAGAGCATGCTATTCTTGCACCTCCAAACCTTGAAGTTGATGCGATCAATCTTCAGTGCAGATTCAGTTAATAACAATGGTGAAGGATCTTTTTTATATGCAACAGAGTACCTGAACAGTCTTAATCTTGGTGGTGGTTATCCACCTCATCGACTGATTCTGAAAAGAAATGCTCCAATAACTTTATTGGGGAATGTAAATCCTCGAGAGGGATTGTGCAATGGTACTTGATTAATATGCAAGAAATTTCACACAAAGGTGTTAGAGGCAAAAATTATTACTGGGACTAACATTGGAGATAGGGTCATCATTCCAAGAATAACTTTCATTCCAAGTACATTTTGCAGCTTTGCATCTCTATGCACTTCTATAGGCCAAGGGACTTCATCTTTGTCTCGCAAGCGATGGATGCGACCAACCTCGCACCATGTCACCTTTTGCAAGATTGTACATCTGTAGCTTTTGCTATGTTGCCATCGTCCCCACTATCGTGTTCTCTATATTCTCTTGAACCCCTTTCTAGACTATAGGATGCATCAAATCAAATGTATGGAATGAGAAACCCATTACGAACATAAGAGGATAACTGAAGGGGCAATATCATGTGATCATGTCCCATATTATGAAAAGGGAAAGACACATGTGCTAATTAAATAGCATGTCAATAGACTAGTGGTGGCAGGAAGCGAAATGCTAAAAGCATGCAATGTCCTCACATCTACAAAGATGGCAGCTCTTAAACATTGGGAAACCATTGCAAAAGTAAAAACTATCACTTCACAATGGCTCACTACTTGTAAAATTAATGAGATAGTTAAATATATATAAGGTAGCAAGATATACCCATATCTTTGCATTAGTATCTTTATCCCCATGAATCTTCCAAGGATAGGGTCTAGTGGATTGACAATATCAAAGATGTTTAATTACTTGCAAAAATAGGTTTACCCCACACAAGAACAAAAGCCATCCCAATCATAAATTGTGTGTGTATATGTGAAAGAAAACATTTGCAAAGTGAGGGAGGCAAATTTTTTGATATAGTAGGATAAAAAACCTAGCATCACATATCATGAGTATTTCTGTGTGTGTGTTTGCTTGTAATAAATTATTGTATGCATGTGGTATACTAATCATTAAACAAGAAAAACATAAATCGTAAACCAAAAACACACCCTAAAGTTATTGCAAATTACTTGCATGAAGTTGCTTCTTGTCTTATGTTGACAAGGAAGACCTCCTCCTCCATAGATTATGGTGAGATGGGAGGCACTCTAGCAAGCAAGGTGGAAGCAATAAAAGCAAGGGTTTGGAGAGACAAGATAGAGAAAACACATTTAGAATAGCTTGAGGTTGTGCTTGTAAACATTTTACGAGCGTCATCAATCCCATCCATACAATATTAACATTGAAAACCTTTTACGAATGTCCATATTTTTGTCTTAGTGAACTGACCATAATATTGATGCTTTGTGTGTGGTATATGGAAATTGAAATAACTATGCATGTACAAAAATAAGACTTTCCTACCTGGGTCACATTCGTTGCGACCTCATTCGAGGTATTGGCATTCCCAGCCGGGTACTGGGCATCACTTGTACCAGCATTGTTGAATGTGACCCCACTTCGTATGCACTTGGGAGCCATCCTCGACACAAAAGTTAAGCAAAAAACATGAAAAACATTCGGCTCAGACAGGTGTCAAGCGGGGACCAATGTAGCAGTTTGGTACCTTGCACATTGGGGATTCGGGGGACTCTCGAGCAGCTTGAAATCCAGGCCACAAAGATAGATAAAAATCTAAAAATATGCATAGTTGTTGTAACGGGTTAGACACTGACTTTTCTCATGGGCTATAAAGCAAGGTTAAGACCTCCCGCTTTCTTTTTTCTTAGTTGTAGGCACTTGTTGGAGAATATACTAAACATGATACTACAAAGGCACTCCCTACTAGTTTGAAAATCAATTGACGACGAGGACGTCAATTCTATAAAGGGGGGTGTATGTGAGGTCGGGAAACCAACCCAAGACCCATGGGGCTTTGGGGGTATGCTTGACCGCACCGAAAATCATGCATCTATATGGGGAGGAAGTGTAAGGAGCGGCAAAACATGGACCCATATCTAGGCAAACTAGAATGCACTCACGCACTGGGTAGGCACATTAGGCCTCCCTGGTTGCCATGTGGGTTAATAGGTGCCATGTGCCTCGGGGGATGCCCTCCCCACCTTGAGGGAGATCATGCCAGAGTGGAAATGGAACTGACGGAAGCAAAAACGGTGGAAACGGCAAAGCCGCTGGGATGGCGAGTTGTGCCGAGCCGACACGCCGATGAGGCAGGGCCAGTTGGATCATGGATTCGAGATGGATGGATGGACCCGAGACCACGAGGCCATGGAGACGGGCCTGGTATACATGAGAAGGGTGTGACGACCCGACAAGGTTATATCGCGCTATGACGCGCTCAACGACTAATGGAGCCGAGCTATATCATATATTGGCATGATGGGACGCATTGCGGCCCGATGTCCAGGACCCCGATCTTGGGGCCCATGACAAAGGTCCACTTACAATGATTGGAGTTGCATGGCATTAGTTGACGATTTTGACATTTGGAGCATTTGCTGTATGGTGTGGCCAGCATTGCAGAGGAGATTGCACTATGAGGACATTGTGTTATTAGGGATGGAACTACAACACAACTGATCTACAAAGAGTCAAGACCTTAGACAAGTTGGGAAAAGTTGACCAAGCGGGGACATGTAGAGGAAGTGGTGCTGAAGTCATACATGAGTCAAAAGATTTTACACCAAATTCCTCTTATTTTTGTAGGTTTGCTCTCCTGAAGATGAGAGTTGCCTTATGGCTTTGCAAAGAAACTCCTAAAAGTGAGATGCCTTATTAGAGAAGAGAGCTAGCCAATTTCCTGGTGTCCCCCTAGACCCATAACGCAATGACACACCCAGCGTTGCACTTGATGCCGACCAATGCCCTTGTGGTCTATGAGAGCAGCGTTCATTGCAACTAATGCTGCCAAATCTGCGTTCATTGCAACCAATGCTGCCAAATCTGCGTCCACCACTTTTGAATTGGTACTGCCAGCTCTCGCACTAGCTATGCAAATGCTCTGGCTGCTTAAGAAACAGAGCATGACGAATAGGAGAGGCTACTATATTACAGCCTTTGAAACATGCAGTCCTCATGGTCCACCACCACGATCAGAAGCAACTAAGGCTAGTTGTGAGAAGGAGACCAAGATTCGACGCTGAAGCAAAGGTCATGGGGCCAAGATGAGCAACAATTTCTCCAAGCACCACCCTATGCATTCATAGATTCATAACCCTCTTCCTTGCACGTGCACAATCGTATGCCTCCAGCATTGGTTCAGTTCACTACTGCCGCAATGCCCCATGCTGCCTTCGCAATAGCATTGCCATGTGTTGTGCCTCGTCGCCATCAGCCTTCTAGCTCACAGCGTCCTATGTGTGTGTGTGTGTGCGCGCGCGTGTGTGCGTGAGAGAGAGAGAGAGAGAGAGAGTGATGGCCCGCATGAGTGCAACACCTTGAACACCTACCCTAAACGAAAGCTACAACACAAGAGAAAGCACAACCACTGAAAATCAAAGGTGGCCAATACGCACACTGTTTTGTTCCTATGGCAAACTACCTTGGCCTAGTGGGGGGTATGGCCTTGTGCAGGCCAAAAAGGGCTTAGGCCCAAGGGCATATTACAAGAAGTGGTCACGGCCCAAGCGATTATTGTATGTATTGGGGGGTTCTTGGAGAGAGATGTCTGCATCTTGTACACATACCATGGTAATAGAGAAGGAAGTAGCTTGTACATTGTATAGGTACCATGGTAAAGGAGAAAGAAGCAGCATGTTCCTCCAAACCACAACAATGAGAAGGCCTTGTCTAGTGAAGGGAGCATTACCTGGAATGAGAATGTGGCATCTAGACAAACATCATCATATCTTTCAAAGACAAAAAGTATTTTTCGGGTTTCTGGAAACAATGCAATGCATTTGTAGCATCAGTATGTGGTTTTGGCAGACCCAAGCCATCCAATAAACTGGTGCATGATAGCAGATTCTATTTTTCCATGAAGGCCCCGCAATGCCCTGGCTTAGAACTCAACATCTAGAAGCCTCTTCCAAACTCAAGAATCCTACTTAGAAAACATATCAAGATCTTCAACTTTGCAAGTGTTCGAAAGAGAGACATGGCAGCCGAGAATAGAAGTTTCACACAAACAAAATTCTGTTTAAATAGGTTTACACCAACTGAGCTTCTGATAACAATTGATGAACAAGAACAAACCTGGAACAAAGGCCAATAACCATGCAACCAAAAAGAAATAGTCAAGCCAAGAGTTGGTGTGACACGAGGGCAACTAACACAAGTTTGAATTCAATACTTTTGTGTGTTACATAGCACGTTTATGCTACTCAGGAAGAAACACTCCAGACATGAGAAGCCGAGGGAGCTGCTAGCAAGCTCATACTAAAAACAAGGAAGAGCAACCTCAAAATGATGCATTGAATCATGTAATTGGCTTCAGCTCACTGAGACTGTAGAGATACTCTCTACATAAGTAGGGAAACAATTGCAAAGCATAATTAACATTCAATTGCTAGGAAGCTGTGTGCAAAAAGCATGAAAGACCAGCAACAACTATGTGATGGCAAATTCAGCTACTAACATTTCTTCAATAATGATAGCGACCACAAATACAGCAGGGTGCTGCTAGACATGGTGGTTGTATGTGACATGCTTGCTTGACACTCTACCCACCCCTTATCTCATTATGTCCACAGTTGCCACAGCAGAGGTTACTTGGGGTTTCTCATTCCATACATTTGATTTGATGCATCCTGTAGTCGAGAAAGGGGTTCAAGAGAATATGGAGAACACGATAGTGGGAACGATGGCAACATAGCAAAAGCTACAGATGTAAAATCTTGCAAAAGGTGACAATATGGTGCGAGGTCGGTCGCATCCATCGCTTGCGACAAAGATGAAGTCCCTTGGCCTGCAGAAGTGCATAGAGATGCAAAGCCTCTCTTTCCGAATTAACTCACACACAATGGTGATGCTGCAGAGGCAAAAAAGTCAAGGCCACTTGTAATCCGTTGCTTCTCCCTGTCCTCTCAGCAGCAACTGATTTGTGGGAATGGCCAGCTTTGGGATCTCATGCTTTCAAGGTTAGTCATGACCTCTTGTGCGCACATTTGGGAGTCTCCTCCACCAAGCATGTCTCCTCTTAACATAATCGGGGTCCTCCATCACTGCGCACACAGTGTATAGTGCTTTTGGGGTTGGTAGCGAAAGCCGATTGTAGGCTTTGGAGAGAGGCAGAGCACTGTGTGCTCAGTTGAAGCAGCACTGAATTGCTAAAGATGGCATTCGACAAGGAGGGCAGCCAGCTCAGTCCTTTTTGGAGCTGTGTGCTTGCATGCTTTGGCCTCAATGCAGAGCAAGGGGAGTCGCTCAGAATTCACAGATTTACTGGCTTTCGAGGGTGCTAATTTGCTAACTTTCATGACATCTCAACCTTCCCATCCGCGCTGCTACTATACTTAATTTACCGTACGCTTGCTGCTGCTATTCTTAGACTACTGAAACCACCTTTTTTGACCGGATGGAAAATCAAATTTCCACACCTTGCAGGACCAAAAAAATTTCAAATTTCATGTGATCATGGCCATGTGAACAACGGTTGAAGAATCAAATTTGAAAAGTTGATTTTGAATAATAATCATTCTGCCAGCTGAAAGAATGCCGAAAATTAAAACTTGCATGTGGAAGATGCTGCAACAACTGATGCTGAAATTGCTGCCAAGAGGGCAATGTTTAGAGGGGTTAGAGCTGCTCGAGGGAGACCATGTGACTTATATGAAGGGCTTGAGCCTGAGCTAGGAGGTTTATATGAATAAGATAGGGGAAGGTGGCATAATGTCAGAAGAATATTGAAAAGTTGGTTTTTTAGATATGGGGTTTTATGCTCAGGTGGATTTTCAATAGGAGACGAGGATGGTGGTTTCTGAGAGGAATATGCTAGTGATGTGTGTCCCCGGCTACACACATGTGAACATCTCTGCGCGCGCGACACGTAGAGGGTTGAAACCTTGCTAGGCTTGAAGTTGAAGGGGCTTGTGATGATCTCTCCAACATCTCCTCTCTAACAAAGTTTATGGCAGGGCCACTGTTTTCACGTGAGGATGCTACTTAGCAAGGCTGGAGCTTCGACTCAGGAGCGCCACAATGCAGGTATGTGACAAGGTAGACACTAAGACATGGATGATGAGCTGGCCATCTTTAGCTGATTTATCTTCCTGGTAGAAGGTTTGGGTACCATTGTGAGAAGTGCATTGGACATCCATATTGTTGGTGTTCCCTATCACTCACCACTTACTTAGGCATTCCATGCAACCTAAACACATTCTCCATAAATTCTTGAGCCACCATAGAAACTGTATATTTCACCTTTGTGGGTATGAAATGAGCCGCCTTTGTTAATCTATCCACTACCACATAGATGCTATTCCACCCTTGCTTAGTAGTGGGCTACTCTTGCCCATTAGGGACGGGTCAAGCCACTAGTACATACAAATACTCATGCATGGGATGTTTCGCCCACATGCATGAGGGGGAGATCTTAACCCAATCTATGTTGACTCTCATTTTCTCTCTCATCTTTGTAAATTCATTTAATTAATGTTAATCATCTTTACAGGCTAAAGTATTGTGAAGAAATATGCATTTAATCTATCACCATAAAACTCTTGAATTCTAGATGTTGATGTGAGTGTGTATTTGAGAGATTAATACTCAATTTCCATCAAAAATCATATTATGCTTTTAGTGGTATTAGAGCTAGATTGCAGACTGCATATATGTTATCAATAAACCTAGATGAACATACTTGCCATAAAAACACCTCAAAGAGTGGCCCATGCATTATAGGCCCATTGCATCACCTGCTAATGAATTGTCAATGCTCGCGTGTGCCTACCACAATCTCTGTGTCTACAAACCCACTTCCATCCTTGATTTCAAGTCTCACCTTGACGCTGCTTATGACCTGGCTCTACATGCATGAGGTTGATTAGGTCCCAGCACAATGGAGCTAGTTTCACATTTCTTAGACCCCAGTTTCTGCCCGATATTGACAATGCCCTTTTACTCTTTACTATAGAAAAGCTCAATGTCAAGGGCACGTGGTGGAAGAGCTGATTTTTTGATGAACGTGCAAGGAAAAATTGGAAAAAAAGACTTGATGAACATTAATTTGGTTTTCTTGTGAATCATGATGTAGCTTATACTCTTTCACTCTTTCCTTTGATCAAAACTGCAGATAAATTAATTAGATTATTTGTGCAGATAAATTAATTTAGCATAAGGTTAGGTTTCCATTACTTTCTAAAAACATAAGTAGATAACATTCAAGAGTATCTCTTTGACAAGGGGAAAATTGGAACCAAAATCTAATCTCCATGCCATGACATGCTCATTCAACTTTGTTTAGAAAAGCAATCTTCCCAACCACGTCATAGTCTTGAACGCGGGAGTTGAAGACACAAATCCAAAGAGCTCAACGAATACATCATCACTTCCCCTAGTTTTTAAGGGGAGTGCCAACAAAATAGGATAATGGTGACCAAGTAATAGCACAAACATGTACCATTTAATACCTCGCTTGTTAGGTGTTGGTATAACAACGACAATTCAAGACCGTGGTAATGGAAAGGTAACAGAGTGCTCCGCAGCACTTGTTCCAGAGCTAGTTTGGATTCCCAAACGATATCGATCAATACCACCTAGCTCAGGAAGGGGGGAGCCACATGAAGCTTCTAGTTTCTCATGCCAGGCACACGTTGATATAGAAGTTTCTTAATGCTCTACACCTACTCTTGTCAACACCCAACAAGAAATCGATGAGTCTATGTCTCCCCTTATAAAAGTATCATCGGAAACCATTTCTTCCATTCGTTCATGGGAGCGTACACTACCATCTCTGCAATTTGATGTGGCCACAAGGATCATAAAAAGCTATCTGCCCACATCACCACCTATGACCCGCTGGACAAATTGGTTCCAAGAGGCAGCAACATCATTGCAGAAAATATGATCTACCCAAGGAAAGGGGGAGCATGTACTCATGCTCGACATTCTATTGCTTCCTCCCTAACCTTCTCCCCTGACCATGTAATTGCCAAATTCCAGGGATGTATATATATAGCTTCATACACAGAAAAGAAAATAAAAGAAAAGAAAAATGAAAAATAGTAAAAAGAGCAAGAGCATATTAAGAGGAGAAATATCCGTATGCAATAAAAAATTAGATTGACCTGTCCATAAATCTACTGATGCTATATCTGTGTTTGCAGATATAGCAGATGCACGAGCATCACACATTTCATCCACTCCCACCTTTGGTGAGAGGTATCATCTGTACCTTTCTCAGATATTTCATATATGCTATCCTGTAATTAAAACCGAATTAGATCGTATAGATGTACTAGCCAGAGAGGAAAATGTTGAGGAATTCGAATGGCTAATATGCCTATTGACCGTGACTGACCCCTACTCTGTAGAGGACATATCCCCGATAGCCCAAGACTTTCCTTTTCCACAAGATGACTATCCTCGCATGGTTACATTCTTGATGAGTTTATGTGGATGGAAAAACGAAAATGATATATCTGACGACGATGAATGGACGGATGAAACTCATGGCACTACTGAGGCTGACTTTATTTGTTTGGATGATGCGGATAGAGGCTTAGCCTTAGGGCTAGAGCCAGGACTCTACAACATCCTCTTACCATATCCTCAGTAGTAGTGTGGTGACTGGTAGGTAGGTTAGTGTTTTCAAGTTGTTTCTAGTTTGGAGTCCTTAAACGAGTCTTTAATTCTTCACACTGATGTGCCTCTTGAGGTATAGTGCTTGTTAGCTGATTGTACAGGTTGAAAAGTTTGAGGTGGGTTAGCTTCCAAGTCCTGAGACTGCCACAATGTTTATCAAAATATATCTACATCCAATCACAAGCTGTCTCATCAAATCAAGGAGATCTCTAATTTCAGGTGTAATTCTTCCATGCCCACTCTCTTTCGTTTTTACTGTTCAATTAATTGCATGAACTATATCACATGACCACATGGAACTTGTCAAAGCACTACTTAGTTTTTGAAGTTGCCTGTAGTGTAAATCCTAATGAGTTTAATCTTATTGGATATATTCTTGAGAATGCACGCAGTCTTTAGTTAACCCTAGAATACGATTGTCTTAGGTCTAGGGTCAAACCATCTTAATGTTTGACACCTGGCCATGTGTGTGTTGACCTCTAAGACATAGCTTTTACCCCTTGGTCGAAAGGATGTAAGAACACATTATAGTTCAGGAGCGAAGATCAAAAGCAATAAATTAAAAAAAAAGCCTACAATAAATGGCAATGCAAGTCTATTATGTGCTCTAATGTTGGCCTATTGCCTTATTAACACTTGGTAGGCGAGGAGTAGTCTACTCTAGACTGATGCCCTGGGTTGGTAGGGGGTAGCCTTGCTTAAGGTGAACTAATAGATTCCTGGAGAATGCCTTGTGTTAAACATGGTACCAGGAGAGATTGGACAACTTGAGGGGTTGGGAGAGGAATCTTACATCCTACCCCACTTAAAAAACGTGTCGATGTTAGTTTTGCCTTAGGGAGGTCGCCATTGTGTGTAAAAATTGTCACGTGCATAAAGAAATAAAGGCAAAAGGCTCCTGTAACTCTGATGTTTCTTGTGTCCCTAGGCTCGTGGTATTAACTTGTTCTTAGAGTCGACACGTTGTGGTCATCTGTTTATTTATTAAGCTTGGTTATTTTTCCTGACTTAGGCCAGTTATAAACCTTGATTAACCTTTGACACCTTGCTAACTCTTGATTTACTTTCAATAATTTTAAACTCCTGTTAATTTGCTACACTAGCTCATTCATGTGACCCCTTAAACTAAGTTCTCATAGGAACATCCATTGTGGTCTAACATGCTTAAATTTATTACACTTTATATCTTTTGAATTCTAGCATACTTTCACTCTACTTCCCTATTTTGCAGATGGTCTACCACAGCAAACCCTATCGAGCTTACCATACCATAGCTTCCGAGGACGGAATCTACATCAGGAAAGGGGGCATGTTAACCTATGACGGACATTGAGACGTCATGTAATTAATTTAAGTACTCTGAGTCATGGGCCGGGCTTGTCGGCACCACATGTAAAGGGTAAAGGGATTGGGTGATCGTCGATGAGAGGCACACCTTGAATATCATTAGGATAAGGGTTAGGATCGGCTGGCCATGTATGGGCGCCAGTGTGAATAGCTAAGTCACCTATAAGAGTCAAATGTAACCCTAAAACTCTCATTCTCAACGTGTGGAATACAAAGTGTGCTCTTGCCTTATCTTCTCGGTCCCCTTCTCCTGTGTGTGTGTGTGTGTGAGAGAGAGAGAGAGAGAGAGAGAGAGAGCGATCGAGCACTGTGTGGCGGCACGGCGGTAACGAGGCAGTAGAGCGACGACGGTGGCTCCTTCTTCACAGCGACATGAGAATCCTTCACGACGGCGGTTTGAGTGGTTAGTGACACACCTTTGCTTTCTGTTTGAGCTTGCTAGTTTCTGGTTGTATGCTTGCAGCCATTCGTGGCTCGCATACGGTGTTCGACAAGTCCCGAGCTCCCGCTCAAACTGTCGTCTCGTGAATGCATCATTGTGAAGAAGGAGCCACCGTCGCCGCTGCCGTTTTTGCCGCTCTACCGCCTCGCCACAGTCGTGCTACCACACACTGCTTGATGACTCTCTCTCTCTCTCTCTCTCACACACACACACACAGGAGAAGGGGACCGAGGAGATAAGGCAAGAGCACACTTTGTATTCCACACATTGAGAATGAGAGTTTTAGGGTTACATTTGACTCTTATAGGTGACTTAGTCGTTCACACATGGACGCCCATACATGGCCGGCCGATCCTAACCCTTATCCTACTGATGGGTGCCCATGTGTGAACGGCTAAGTCACCTATAAGAGTCAAATGTGCGCTTTTACCGCACGAGTTAAAGCTGGGGACTTGCCAAACACCGTATGCGAGCCACGAATGGCTGCAAGCATACAACCAGAAACTAGCAAGCTCAAACAGAAAGCAAAGGTGTGTCACTCACCGCTCAAACCGCTGTCGTGAAGGATTCTCGCGTCGCTGTGAAGGAGCCGTCGTCGCCGCTCTATTGCCTCGCCACTACCATGCCGCCACACAGTGCTCGATTGCTCTCTCTCTCTCTCTCTCTCACACACACACACACAGGAGAAGGGGACCGAGAAGATAAGGCAAGAGCACACTTTGTATTCCACATGTTGAGAATGAGAGTTTTAGGGTTACATTTGACTCTTATAGGTGACTTAGCCGTTCACACATGGATCCCCATACATGGCCGACCGATCCTAACCCTTATCCTACTGATATTCAAGGTGCACCTCTCATTGGTGATCACCCAATCCCTTTACCCTTTACATGTGGTGCCGACAAGTCCGGCCCATGACTCAGAGTACTTAAATTAATTACATGACGTAAAACATAGTACGTCTCAATGTCTGTCACATAGGTTAACACGTTGACATGCATGTCTTAGACATTACATTTCAAGTCAAAAAAGAGACCGAAACGCCTTGGGTATGCGCCAAAAAGAAAATCTCTCTCTCTCTCTCTCTCTCTCTTGCAAAGTGTGTGTGTGTGTGTGTGTAAAGACAAATAAGCACGTACATTAATTTCTTATGCACTCACATATATGCTAATATTAGCATATGTGCATAAAACAACAAGCTTGCATACTCAATTTCAATTAATAATTACAAATTGAGAACAAATTAAAACATAACAAAAAGAGAAGTAATAAAATAACATAATTGGTAATGTGCTTACCTCTCAAATGTGGATTGGATAGTGCATGTTCGAAGCAGATCTGCAATCTAGGACACACGTGGGAGAAACAAACCTATACACACATTGCATACATTAGTAATAGATTCACATACACAAGCTCTCTCATCAGGAGCGAAGATCAAAAGCAATAAATTTAAAAAAAATCCTACAATAAATGGCAATGCAAGTCTATTATGTGCTCTAATGTTGGCCTATTGCCTTATTGACACTTGGTAGGCGAGGAGTAGTCTACTCTAGACCGATGCCCTGGGTTGGTAGGGGGTAGCCTTGCCTAAGGTGAACTAATAGATTCCTGGAGAATGCCTTGTGTTAAACATGGTACCAGGATCGATGTTAGTTTTGCCTTAGGGAGATCGCCATTGTGTTTAAAAATTATCACGTGCATAAAGAAATAAAGGCAAAAGGCTCCTGTAACTCTGATATTTCTTGTGTCCCTAGGCTCGTGGTATTAACTTGTTCTTAGAGTTAACTTGTTCTTAGAGTCGACACGTTGTGGTCATCTGTTTATTTATTAAGCTTGGTTATTTTTCCTGACTTAGGCCAGCTATAAACCTTGATTAACTTTTGACACCTTGCTAACTCTTGATTTACTTTCAATAATTTTAAACTCCTGTTAATTTGCTACACTAGCTCATTCATGTGACCCCTTAAACTAAGTTCTCATAGGAACATCCATTGTGGTCTAACATACTTAAATTTATTACACTTTATATCTTTTGAATTCTTGCATACTTTCACTCTACTTCCCTATTTTGCAGATGGTCTATCACAACAAACCCTATCGAGCTTACCATACCATAGCTTCCGAGGACGGAATCTACATCAAGAAAGGGGGCATGTTAACCTATGACGGACATTGAGACGTACTATGTTTTACGTCATGTAATTAATTTAAGTACTCTGAGTCATGGGCCGGGCTTGTCGGCACCACATGTAAAGGGTAAAGGGATTGGGTGATCGTCGATGAGAGGCACACCTTGAATATCAGTAGGATAAGGGTTAGAATCGGCTGGCCATGTATGGGCACCCATGTGTGAACGGCTAAGTCACCTATAAGAGTCAAATGTAACCCTAAAACTCTCATTCTCAACGTGTGGAATACAAAGTGTGCTCTTGCCTTATCTTCTTGGTCCCCTTCTCCTGTGTGTGTGTGTGTGTGAGAGAGAGAGAGAGAGAGAGAGAGAGAGAGAGAGAGAGAGCGATCAAGCACTGTGTGGCGACACGGCGGTAACGAGGCGGAAGAGCGACGACGGTGGCTCCTTCTTCACAGCGACGTGAGAATCCTTCACGACGGCGGTTTGAGCGGTTAGTGACACACCTTTGCTTTCTGTTTGAGCTTGCTAGTTTCTGGTTGTATGCTTGCAGCCATTCGTGGCTCGCATACGGTGTTCGGCAAGTCTCGAGCTCCCGCTCAAACTGTCGTCGTGAAGGATTCTTGCATCATTATGAAGAAGGAGCCACCGTCGCCACTGCCGTTGCCGCTCTACCGCCTCGCCACAGCCGTGCTGCCACACACTGCTTGATGACTCTCTCTCTCTCTCTCTCTCTCTCACACACACACACACACACAGGAGAAGGGGACAGGAGAAGGGGACCGAGAAAATAAGGCAAGAGCACACTTTGTATTCCACACATTGAGAATGAGAGTTTTAGGGTTACATTTGACTCTTATAGGTGACTTAGTCGTTCACACATGGACGCCCATACATGGCCGGCCGATCCTAACCCTTATCCTACTGATGGGTGCCCATGTGTGAATGGCTAAGTCACCTATAAGAGTCAAATGTGCGCTTTTACCGCACGAGTCGGAGCTGGGGACTTGTCGAACACTGTATGCGAGCCACGAATGGCTGCAAGCATACAACCAGAAACTAGCAAGATCAAACAGAAAGCAAAGGTGTGTCACTCACCGCTCAAACCGGTGTCGTGAAGGATTCTCGCGTCGCTGTGAAGGAGCCGTCGTCGCCGCTCTATTGCCTCGCCACCGCCATGCCGCCACACAGTGCTCGATCGCTCTCTCTCTCTCTCTCTCACACACACACACACACACACAGGAGAAGGGGACCGAGAAGTTAAGGCAAGAGCACACTTTGTATTCCACATGTTGAGAATGAGAGTTTTAGGGTTACATTTGACTCTTATAGGTGACTTAGCCGTTCACACATGGATCCCCATACATGGCCGACCGATCCTAACCCTTATCCTACTGATATTCAAGGTGTGCCTCTCATCGGTGATCACCCAATCCCTTTACCCTTTACATGTGGTGCCGACAAGCCCGGCCCATGACTCAGAGTACTTAAATTAATTACATGACGTAAAACATAGTACGTCTCAATGTCCGTCATAGGTTAACACGTTGACATGCATGTCTTAGACATTACATTTCAAGTCAAAAAAGAGATCGAAATGCCTTGGGTATGTGCCAAAAAGAAAATCTCTCTCTCTCTCTCTCTCTCTCTCTCTCTCTCTCTCTCTCTTGTAAAGTGTGTGTGTGTGTGTGTAAAGACAAATAAGCACGTACATTAATTTCTTATGCACTCACATATATGCTAATATTAGCATATATGTGCATAAAACAACAAGCTTGCATACTCAATTTCAATTAATAATTACAAATTGAGAACAAATTAAAACATAACAAAAAGAGAAGTAATAAAACAACATAATTGGTAATGTGCTTACCTCTCAAATGTGGTTTGGATAGTGCATGTTCGAAGCAGATCTGCAAGCTAGGACACACGTGGGAGAAACAAACCTACACACACATTGCATACATTAGTAATAGATTCACATACACAAGCTCTCTCACTCTCTACATCTCTCACAACACACACATACAAATCTTCTCTCCATACATAATTAAGAAGGTAAGAAGAAGGATGGAGAGAGGGGAATGAGATATACACACATCACACATTTACCCTAATCTCTCCACACACACACACACACACACACACACACACATAAGAAGATGAGGAGAGAGGGAGAGGCAAAACGCCATAAGAAGATGAGGAGATGGGGAGAGGCAAACTGCCCAAGGAGAGAGAGAGAGAGGGAGCTCTACACACACACTTCACTAATTCTCTACACACACACACACACACACACACACACACACACACACACACAACAAGAGTGGGTTGAATGGAAGAAGGCGAACGCTTGAGAGATGGACGCATACCTTGTCTGGATGTTCGACGCCGTGCAAAACAAAGAATAATAGGTTCTCGGCTGTAAAAAAAAGTTACGAGCATCGGTATATCTGTCAGAATATTCGTCGATATATCCGTCGGTATACGCGTCGGTATACACGTCGGTATATGCATCAATATATGCATTTTTGAAAATTACCCGTCTGACTTTTCGCCTCCAAGTTTAGGACATACATACTGAAGTTCGACATTTGTGTCGGTGTTCTAACGTCGGTATGCCCTAAACCTCTAGTAGTGGTGGTGCACTAAATCCCAATGCTCCATGCAGCAGCATGACTAATGGGAAATGTAGTCGTCATTATCCGCGTGCCTTCTCTGAATCTACTATGGTGGGTAGCGATGGCTATCCTAATTATATGCGTCGAGGTCATGGTAGGAACATACAAGTGAAAGGAGCTATCATTGACAATCGGATAGTGCCATTTAATCCTTTCCTCCATGAAATACAAGGCACACATCAATGTTAAAGTATGCTCCACAATCACAGCAGTTAAATATTTGTATAGATATGTGTACAAGGGTCATGACAGCAACAATCAGAATGCAGACTATAAATCATGTAGAAAGGCAAGGAGAACTAGAACATTCAACTGATGGTGTGGTGGATGAGGTCAGTAGGTACTTGGATGCACGTTATGTGTCAGCATTAGAAGCATGCTGGCAAATTTATGAATATGATATGCATGAAGAAAAGCTCGATGTCCAAAGATTACAAGTTCATATTCCCCTACATCATAATGTCATGTTTCGAGATGATGATGATTTGCAGAGTATAATTGATAGAGAAAGAAACAAAAAAACTACCCTTTGCATGTAATGAGTTGCACGATGATGTAAAAGATTTACTTTATAGTGACTTTCCTAGCCGATGGGTTTGGAACACGAGTCTTAAGAAGTGGACTAGAAGAAAGTTAGGCTATATCATCGGTCGCATGTACAACGTTTCTCCATCTGTTTGGTGAGCAAAGGCTGTAAGTCTTTTGATGACTTCCACACTTTTGATGGGCAAGTCTATCCTACTTTCAAGGGAGCATGCATAGCTAAAGGTTTATTGGAAAGTGATGAAGAATGGTTTATTGGAAAGTGATGAAGAATGGTTTATATGTATGCAAGAGGCCGCTCATCAAACCGGATCGCAATTGAGACACCTATTTGTCACAATTTTGGTGTTTTGTGAGCCAGCCTCTCTTGGCCTTTCTGTGGGCAAGATTTTCATCGAAACTTTCGGATGATTTTTTTTCATGCATTACAACTGACTATAGAGAATTTAAATGATCGTCAGGTAATGGCAAAGAATGAGGCTCTATTGCATTTAGAATGCATTCTTTAGCAACATGGCCAAAGGTTGGTTGAGTTTGAGGGAATGCCTCCTGTGGTGGACAGATCAACTGTGTCCATAGTTACAAATGGATAAATATGCGTTTGAAGCCTTGGACAGGACATTAAGAGACATCATGGGTAGTGATCAGCTTTTTGGTGGAAAGGTCATATTCTTTGGTGGAGATTTTAGGTAGATCTTGCCAATTGTTCCAAAGGGAGGACGATAGGACATTGTTAATGCTACATTATGTCACTCACAAATATCGAGAGACACTACAGTATTGAAGCTTACACAGAACATGCAGGTACTTCAAAATGGTAATAACTTAACAGAGCATGAATTCATATAGTGGGTTCTAGACATTGGCAATGGAATAGAGAGGGAGGGAACAAAAGAAGGTATTGTGTCAATTCCATCAAAAATGCTTTTAGAGAGAGGGTCTATGGAGGACTTGATTAAATGGGTGTATACAGGGCTTCTAAGTGTTGTAGATTATGCATCGTATTTTAGAGAGCATGCTATTCTTGCACCTCCAAACCTTGAAGTTGATGCGATCAATAGCAGTGCACTGGATTCCATGCTAGGGGAGAGTAAGCAATACTTCAGTGTAGATTCAGTTAATAACAGTGGTGAAGGATCTTTTTTATATGCAACAGAGTACCTGAAGAGTCTTAATCTTGGTGGTGGTTATCCACCTCATCGATTGATTCTGAAAAGAAATGCTCCAATAATTTTATTGTGTAATGTAAATCCTTGAGAGGGATTGTGCAATGGTACTCGATTAATATGTAAGAAATTGGACACAAAGGTGTTAGAGGCGAAAATTATTACTGGGACTAATATTGGAGATAGGGTCTCATTCCAAGAATAACTGTCATTCCACATACATTTTGCAGCTTTCATTTGATATGAGGCGGAGGCAGTTCCCTGTTTGACTCGCATTTGCCCATGACAATAAATAAATCACAAGGCCAAACAATGTCTCTTTTATGATTATACTTTTAGTCAGGGACAGTTATATGTTGCTTTCTCGCGTGTGTGATCATCGAATGCTGTCAAGGTATTTCTTCAAGATACTACTTGCTATGAGACCAATGTGAGTGGTCGAGAGATAGTTTGTACTACCAATGTTGTATATAAGGAAGTTTTACATATGGCAATAAGAAGTACCTAGAAGCAATTTGTTACATGTCTAATTTTTACCATTTACCATCGAGTTTTATTGGTAGACTTGGAAAATATATCAAATGCTATGGCAATTATCCATTCCAAGATGCTTTACTTCCGAGACAGTGTGTATGTGATTGACCTGATTTGAGAGCTATAGTTTTTTTACCAGAACGTCCTTTCAGTTTATGATCTCTAACTTGGGAGAGGATATCCACCTTATTGCTTGGTTTACAATAAGTAACATTATTTATGCGTAGATCTTAGATGCTTCTAGGTAATTATTTCAGGTATTGTATTGAAGTTATGTGTTCTAATTTTCTGTATGTGTCTTTTTGTATGCATGTGTCTCTCTCCTATTAAGCACATCCTTTCCCCTGTCGTATGACAAGACAAGGATGCATGCCAAAAGGAGTTTCCATAGCTCTTCATTCTTTGTTTTATGTATATATTCTAAAAAGTTTTGTTTTGATTTAGGGACAATCATGTATGACATTCTATTCACTTTGGATATGTTGGAGTCGAGGGTTGAAGGTTTACAACCTATATCCATTTTTTGGTATTTATTCATATCTTTTAATGATTTTTTAGTGCATGACATATAAAACTTACATTATTTATAGAGCCACCTCTTTGGTGTGCACCCCTTCCTCATCAACATGTTGCTGGGATTATGATAGATGGCCACAAGGATGGGTGCGTAAACTACAAGAAATTCTTTCAAGATTTCCATGTTTGTTTATATAACTTCTTAATTTCTTCTTTGTTTTAGAATTTTTGCCTATGGTGGATTTTTTCATGGTTAAAGTTATGGAGGAGGGCATTGAAAGATATGGGATTAGCGTTCCCAATGAGGAGTTGGGAGTATACTTATTTACAAAAGAGTATGTTTGTGACACTAACTATGACACAGAGAGATGTGTTGCCTCTTTTGAGGGATTCTCTATACATGAGGCTTAAACCTTATTCCGTACGTACATGATTTTCTCCCTTCGATACGAGTATTTTGTGGCACCGGACAAAGCTCTATTCCAATCTTCATTTGTGTCTAGTAAGATTAACTATAACTATTATAGATTTATGGTAATTTTTTAATTAATGTTTTATCAATAATTCTCTCTTTTCTTTGTAGGGTCACGAGTGAAGAAGACATCTACACTTGATGGTTAGTGTAGTGGAGATGCGTCGGTCCACTCCACTGACAACAAGTATATATGTCCTATCACTTTGTCAATTTGTTCCATTAGCTACAACCAACACATACATGTCGAAACATTCAGTTTATGACTTTTATATTTATATCTTTTTCTGTACTATCTATTTTAATCATCGAGGATAGCAGGGACACATGGCAAGACAAGAGAAGAGTGTAGTCATATGTACGCTAGGGAACGAATACTTTGCTTCTTTGTGCTACGGTAAGAGAGAGAGAGAGAGAGAGAGAGAGAGAGAGAGAGAGAGAGAGAGAGAGAGGTACGCTCTTATTTCTTTGGGATTTGATTAATATGGAGCTAGGATTCATACTTCCAAACCTTTGACAATGACCATCCTATTACTTTGCCTATTGGTTCCATTTTCTGACAAAACCAATTACATACACATGAAGCATGGGTCACAAAAGAAAAGTTCCACAAAATTACCATGTGAGACGACGTGCGAAGCATGGGTTAGCCCACTAGTTTGGATTGACCGCCCCTTTTTGAGCTTTATGGTCTGGTGGCAGGTTCACATCTCCTTGTTGTAGATGAGAAGCTTGGTGGCCAAAGCATTGTGCCCACATCTCAAGTAACAATAGTCAATATTTTTTTATAGTAACTTTAATCGATTTAAATATACCAACGGAAGCTGACGCAAGGCCCGACTTCACCCACTCCCCTATACACCCACACGTCAAACCATTTCACCAACTTCCACTCGTGCAATAGTCAATACTTCCACAGATGTCAAGTGTAGTAAAGGGGTCAGTGCAATCTCTTCGCCAAGGAGACCAACTGCCCTATCGCGGGACTCGCCCCACTCGGGGTGGCCGTTGGGCTCAGTAGTAGGCGATGAGTGATAGCGAACCGCGTCAAGATTGTTTTTAGTCGGGATCATGATTGAAAGGAAGGGGCTTGTTGTTTGTGGACGAGGCCATTGCCTAGGTAGTGGGGATGGCAACTTAGCTGAGCAAGCAATGCAGCATTTTGTTGACCTTGGACAACGCAGGAAAGGGAGGCGTTTTGATGATAAATTGCTGAAGGACTTGGTAGTCCCTACTCTTGGATGCATAGATGACTTGTTTCTGATCATTGTACCATGTTGCATCATCTTGTCCTCTATTGTAAATAGTAGGTAGTTTCCTTCGCCAAACGAGGTTTGGCTCTTGAGTAAGTGTACATCTTACAGCAAAGGTGTTTGGTAGACCTTGCCACCAGTGTTTGGGAAAAGTGTGTTTCAACTTACAATTGTGCCATTTAGAAATTCAATAATGCCAGTTGCGAGCAAGAGGAAAGGGAAAAAAATCCCTTAAAATTTTAAAAAGTTAGTGTAAAAATATAAAAAAGTAGTCAATTTTATAAAATTTCCTTCTAAGAAAACCTCAAACACGATTTATGTTTAGGAAAATGATTTTTCCCAAACATAGATTGCAACTGTTATCGTGAGCAGTTTTTCCCCACCCTCAAGTACTTCCATAGGGAGTTTTGAGTGCTTGGAAGGACCTGCGGAAGAGTATGTGCTTTGCAAGGCACAGGCAAATCGAGGGTGTGCCACCCATCCACAGGAGTATTTTATGAACTGGTCATGAAGAAAATGGACTTGGATAATAGTTCTTTGGTGTTTATGGGCTATGATGCTCTCACGTAGTGTTGGATAATGGGGTGGAAGCAACTACTCCCTTTGAGAAATTGATAGCTTTGACAACTATTCACGTCTTGGTACATTTTCCTCACGTAATACATGGCTTGTTTGTTGGTATATACCAACACCTAACAAGCGAGGTATTGAATGGTACATGTTTGTGCTATTACTTGGTCACCATTATCCTATTCTGTTGGCACTCCCCTTAAAAACTAGGGGAAGTGATGATGTATTCGTTGAGCTCTTTGGATTTGTGTCTTCAACTCCCGCGTTCAAGACTATGACGTGGTTGGGAAGATTGCTTTTCTAAACAAAGTTGAATGAGCATGTCATGGCATGGAGATTAGATTTTGGTTCCAATTTTCCCCTTGTCAAAGAGATACTCTTGAATGTTATCTACTTATGTTTTTAGAAAGTAATGGAAACCTAACCTTATGCTAAATTAATTTATCTGCACAAATAATCTAATTAATTTATCTGCAGTTTTGATCAAAGGAAAGAGTGAAAGAGTGTAAGCTACATCATGATTCACAAGAAAACCAAATTAATGTTGATCAAGTCTTTTTTTCCAATTTTTCCTTGCACGTTCATCAAAAAATCAGCTCTTCCACCACGTGCCCCTGACATTGAGCTTTTCTATAGTAAAGAGTAAAAGGGCATTGTCAATATCGGGCAGAAACTGGGGTCTAAGAAATGTGAAACTAGCTCCATTGTGCTGGGACCTAATCAACCTCATGCATGTAGAGCCAGGTCATAAGCAGCGTCAAGGTGAGACTTGAAATCAAGAATGGAAGTGGGTTTGTAGACACAGAGATTGTGGTAGGCACACGCGAGCATTGACAATTCATTAGCAGGTGATGCAATGGGCCTATAATGCATGGGCCACTCTTTGAGGTGTTTTTATGGCAAGTATGTTCATCTAGGTTTATTGATAACATATATGCAGTCTGCAATCTAGCTCTAATACCACTAAAAGCATAATATGATTTTTGATGGAAATTGAGTATTAATCTCTCAAATACACACTCACATCAACATCTAGAATTCAAGAGTTTTATGGTGATAGATTAAATGCATATTTCTTCACAATACTTTAGCCTGTAAAGATGATTAACATTAATTAAATGAATTTACAAAGATGAGAGAGAAAATGAGAGTCGACATAGATTGGGTTAAGATCTCCCCCTCATGCATGTGGGCGAAACATCCCATGCATGAGTATTTGTATGTACTAGTGGCTTGACCCGTCCCTAATGGGCAAGAGTAGCCCACTACTAAGCAAGGGTGGAATAGCATCTATGTGGTAGTGGATAGATTAACAAAGGCGGCTCATTTCATACCCACAAAGGTGAAATATACAGTTTCTATGGTGGCTCAAGAATTTATGGAGAATGTGTTTAGGTTGCATGGAATGCCTAAGTAAGTGGTGAGTGATAGGGAACACCAACAATATGGATGTCCAATGCACTTCTCACAATGGTACCCAAACCTTCTACCAGGAAGATAAATCAGCTAAAGATGGCCAGCTCATCATCCATGTCTTAGTGTCTACCTTGTCACATACCTGCATTGTGGCGCTCCTGAGTCGAAGCTCCAGCCTTGCTAAGTAGCATCCTCACGTGAAAACAGTGGCCCTGCCATAAACTTTGTTAGAGAGGAGATGTTGGAGAGATCATCACAAGCCCCTTCAACTTCAAGCCTAGCAAGGTTTCAACCCTCTACGTGTCGCGCGCGCAGAGATGTTCACATGTGTGTAGCCGGGGACACACATCACTAGCATATTCCTCTCAGAAACCACCATCCTCGTCTCCTATTGAAAATCCACCTGAGCATAAAACCCCATATCTAAAAAACCAACTTTTCAATATTCTTCTGACATTATGCCACCTTCCCCTATCTTATTCATATAAACCTCCTAGCTCAGGCTCAAGCCCTTCATATAAGTCACATGGTCTCCCTCGAGCAGCTCTAACCCCTCTAAACATTGCCCTCTTGGCAGCAATTTCAGCATCAGTTGTTGCAGCATCTTCCACATGCAAGTTTTAATTTTCGGCATTCTTTCAGCTGGCAGAATGATTATTATTCAAAATCAACTTTTCAAATTTGATTCTTCAACCGTTGTTCACATGGCCATGATCACATGAAATTTGAAATTTTTTTGGTCCTGCAAGGTGTGGAAATTTGATTTTCCATCCGGTCAAAAAAGGTGGTTTCAGTAGTCTAAGAATAGCAGCAGCAAGCGTACGGTAAATTAAGTATAGTAGCAGCGCGGATGGGAAGGTTGAGATGTCATGAAAGTTAGCAAATTAGCACCCTCGAAAGCCAGTAAATCTGTGAATTCTGAGCGACTCCCCTTGCTCTGCATTGAGGCCAAAGCATGCAAGCACACAGCTCCAAAAAGGACTGAGCTGGCTGCCCTCCTTGTCGAATGCCATCTTTAGCAATTCAGTGCTGCTTCAACTGAGCACACAGTGCTCTGCCTCTCTCCAAAGCCTACAATCGGCTTTCGCTACCAACCCCAAAAGCACTATACACTGTGTGCGCAGTGATGGAGGACCCCGATTATGTTAAGAGGAGACATGCTTGGTGGAGGAGACTCCCAAATGTGCGCACAAGAGGTCATGACTAACCTTGAAAGCATGAGATCCCAAAGCTGGCCATTCCCACAAATCAGTTGCTGCTGAGAGGACAGGGAGAAGCAACGGATTACAAGTGGCCTTGACTTTTTTGCCTCTGCAGCATCACCATTGTGTGTGAGTTAATTCGGAAAGAGAGGCTTTGCATCTCTATGCACTTCTGCAGGCCAAGGGACTTCATCTTTGTCGCAAGCGATGGATGCGACCGACCTCGCACCATATTGTCACCTTTTGCAAGATTTTACATCTGTAGCTTTTGCTATGTTGCCATCGTTCCCACTATCGTGTTCTCCATATTCTCTTGAACCCCTTTCTCGACTACAGGATGCATCAAATCAAATGTATGGAATGAGAAACCCCAAGTAACCTCTGCTGTGGCAACTGTGGACATAATGAGATAAGGGGTGGGTAGAGTGTCAAGCAAGCATGTCACATACAACCACCATGTCTAGCAGCACCCTGCTGTATTTGTGGTCGCTATCATTATTGAAGAAATGTTAGTAGCTGAATTTGCCATCACATAGTTGTTGCTGGTCTTTCATGCTTTTTGCACACAGCTTCCTAGCAATTGAATGTTAATTATGCTTTGCAATTGTTTCCCTACTTATGTAGAGAGTATCTCTACAGTCTCAGTGAGCTGAAGCCAATTACATGATTCAATGCATCATTTTGAGGTTGCTCTTCCTTGTTTTTAGTATGAGCTTGCTAGCAGCTCCCTCGGCTTCTCATGTCTGGAGTGTTTCTTCCTGAGTAGCATAAACGTGCTATGTAACACACAAAAGTATTGAATTCAAACTTGTGTTAGTTGCCCTCGTGTCACACCAACTCTTGGCTTGACTATTTCTTTTTGGTTGCATGGTTATTGGCCTTTGTTCCAGGTTTGTTCTTGTTCATCAATTGTTATCAGAAGCTCAGTTGGTGTAAACCTATTTAAACAGAATTTTGTCTGTGTGAAACTTCTATTCTCGGCTGCCATGTCTCTCTTTCGAACACTTGCAAAGTTGAAGATCTTGATATGTTTTCTAAGTAGGATTCTTGAGTTTGGAAGAGGCTTCTAGATGTTGAGTTCTAAGCCAGGGCATTGCGGGTCCTTCATGGAAAAATAGAATCTGCTATCATGCACCAGTTTATTGGATGGCTTGGGTCTGCCAAAACCACATACTGATGCTACAAATGCATTGCATTGTTTCCAGAAACCCGAAAAATACTTTTTGACTTTGAAAGATATGATGATGTTTGTCTAGATGCCACATTCTCATTCCAGGTAATGCTCCCTTCACTAGACAAGGCCTTCTCATTGTTGTGGTTTGGAGGAACATGCTGCTTCTTTCTCCTTTACCATGGTACCTATACAATGTACAAGCTACTTCCTTCTCTATTACCATGGTATGTGTACAAGATGCAGACATCTCTCTCCAAGAACCCCCCAATACATACAACAATCGCTTGGGCCGTGACCACTTCTTGTAATATGCCCTTGGGCCTAAGCCCTTTTTGGCCTGCACAAGGCCATACCCCCCACTAGGCCAAGGCAGTCTGCCATAGGAACAAAACAGTGTGCGTATTGGCCACCTTTGATTTTCAGTGGTTGTGCTTTCTCTTGTGTTGTAGTTTTCGTTTAGGGTAGGTGTTCAAGGTGTTGCACTCATGCGGGCCATCACTCTCTCTCTCTCTCTCTCTCTCTCTCTCTCTCTCTCTCTCTCTCTCACGCACACACGCGCACGCACACACACACACACATAGGACGCTGTGAGCTAGAAGGCTGATGGCGACGAGGCACAACACATGGCAATGCTATTGCGAAGGCAGCATGGGGCATTGCGGCAGTAGTGAACTGAACCAATGCTGGAGGCATACGATTGTGCACGTGCAAGGAAGAGGGTTATGAATCTATGAATGCATAGGGTGGTGCTTGGAGAAATTGTTGCTCATCTTGGCCCCATGACCTTTGCTTCAGCGTCGAATCTTGGTCTCCTTCTCACAACTAGCCTTAGTTGCTTCTGATCGTGGTGGTGGACCATGAGGACTGCATGTTTCAAAGGCTGTAATATAGTAGCCTCTCCTATTCGTCATGCTCTGTTTCTTAAGCAGCCAGAGCATTTGCATAGCTAGTGCAAGAGCTGGCAGTACCAATTCAAAAGTGGTGGACGCAGATTTGGCAGCATTGGTTGCAATGAACGCAGATTTGGCAGCATTGGTTGCAATGAACGCTGCTCTCATAGACCACAAGGGCATTGGTCGGCATCAAGTGCAACGCTAGGTGTGTCATTGCGTTATGGGTCTAGGGGGACACCAGGAAATTGGCTAGCTCTCTTCTCTAATAAGGCATCTCACTTTTAGGAGTTTCTTTGCAAAGCCATAAGGCAACTCTCATCTTCAGGAGAGCAAACCTACAAAAATAAGAGGAATTTGGTGTAAAATCTTTTGACTCATGTATGACTTCAGCACCACTTCCTCTACATGTCCCGCTTGGTCAACTTTTCCCAACTTGTCTAAGGTCTTGACTCTTTGTAGATCAGTTGTGTTGTAGTTCCATCCCTAATAACACAATGTCCTCATAGTGCAATCTCCTCTGCAATGCTGGCCACACCATACAGCAAATGCTCCAAATGTCAAAATCGTCAACTAATGCCATGCAACTCCAATCATTGTAAGTGGACCTTTGTCATGGGCCCCAGGATCGGGGTCCTGGACATCGGGCCGCAATGCGTCCCATCATGCCAATATATGATATAGCTCGGCTCCATTAGTCGTTGAGCGCGTCATAGCGCGATATAACCTTGTCGGGTCATCACACCCTTCTCATGTATACCAGGCCCGTCTCCATGGCCTCGTGGTCTCGGGTCCATCCATCCATCTCGAATCCATGATCCAACTGGCCTGGCCTCATCGGCGTGTCGGCTCGGCACGGCTCGCCATCCCAGCGGCTTTGCCGTTTCCACCGTTTTTCCTTCCGTCAGTTCCATTTCCACTCTGGCATGATCTCCCTCAAGGTGGGGAGGGCATCCCCCGAGGCACATGGCACCTATTAACCCCCATGGCAACCAGGGAGGCCTAATGTGCCTACCCAGTGCGTGAGTGCGTTCTAGTTTGCCTAGATATGGGTCCATGTTTCGCCGCTCCTTACACTTCCTCCCCAGATAGATGCATGATTTTCGGTGCGGTCAAGCATACCCCCAAAGCCCCATGGGTCTTGGGTTGGTTTCCCGACCTCACATACACCCCCCTTTATAGAATTGACGTCCTCGTCGTCAATTGATTTTCAAACTAGTAGGGAGTGCCTTTGTAGTATCATGTTTAGTATATTCTCCAACAAGTGCCTACAACTAAGAAAAAAGAAAGCGGGAGGTCTTAACCTTGCTTTATAGCCCATGAGAAAAGTCAGTGTCTAACCCGTTACAACAACTATGCATATTTTTAGATTTTTATCTATCTTTGTGGCCTGGATTTCAAGCTGCTCGAGAGTCCCCCGAATCCCCAATGTGCAAGGTACCAAACTGCTACATTGGTCCCCGCTTGACACCTGTCTGAGCCGAATGTGGAGTCCTTCAAGACAAAGCAGCACTTGCCTGTTTCTCCTGAATCAAGTATGTTCTGGCCTTCTTGATCGTCCCTTTCTCAAGAGTTTCCAAAGATATTCCCATCTTCAAGGAGGTCGACCCCATTGATTTTCATAACCCTGTTTTCACTTGGCGTCTCATCACACCAATCTAATCATCTACTATTCCAATCCATGTTGTCGACATTGTTGAGGACAAGGTTTTCCTGGTCAAGCCAAGCCCTAGTAGCTGTCTTGACACCAAGATAAGCTTTGCATGTTCTTTTTCCATTGATCCTTTGAACCTGTGGGTTGTGGTGAGCCTATGGCTCTGCTATTACCCATGTGCGCTAAGGTGCTGAATCCATCTCGGACATGAGTTGTAGAACCTTACTAACGCTAGCTTGGCCTCTGCACTGATTCTTGTCCTGTCTATCTCCTGCAACCATGTGTAGGTTCTTTTGACCATTGTGTGATGATTAACCTGCTTATGATTTTTGCAATACGATCCTTGAGCTTGAGTTTGCTCTAGCCTTCATGACACCATGTTGGCCTTTACATAATCTCTCACCTTTGGAAGTTGCACCCTTGTAACTGTGAGCAGTGATGCTTGAATGTTTGTTTGCTCATACTGCATGAGCCTAGTTGCTCGGATGTTGAAGCTTGAGGATACAAGTAGCTTAGTAGGCTAATCCCAAGTCACCTATTTGATTTGTCTTCGAGCCTTTGAGTACCTGTTATGCATCTTGTTTGCCCTTTGAACGGCTAAGTATAGATGCTGCCAACAACAAAACCCAAGTGTTGTCTTGGAATCCAATGAACACTGCCACTAAGCATTCACGCATACATAGCACAATTGCCACCTTGCGCACGTGCAGTTTTCATCTTTAACTTCACTTGGCCCAAGTCTCCCCATTTGACTCCGATGAGAGCAATTGCCACCTTGCTACCATCATCCAACCATAAGTACATTGCCACCTGCGCTCTTGGCTGTTTCCATCTTTCAAGTTCCCCTTGGTATGCATATGTGCCTTCATGGTCCTAACTTGACCTCATGTAGCACGTTGTATTCCAAAATCTGTTTACCCTCCCTAGATTTCTCCAGTTTGGGCCGGTATGGACCCCAAAGTGTTTGACACACCTAAGAGTCCATGGATTGTAGTTTCGGTTTTGTGACCTTCTTGTGCAATACTGGTTGCACGGCCACTTTGATATGACCACTATGTTGGGTCCTTCTGATGATATGATATATATGAATAGGGAATATTGGTGCCATGATTGGACTCACCCTTACCCGAATGATGATGTCTCTTGCCAACTCTACTTACCTGGCTTCTGCCAACCTTCTGTCGACCCACATGATGATATAGATGATGGGGTTATTGATGCCGTCTTTGGTCTCACCCTCACCCGCATATCAATGGTGAGAATGGTTTCCACTTCACAGTAGCTTCCACCAACTCCATCTGAAACTGACAGCTTTATTTGCCCAGTTGCCTGATATATGGGGGTTCAAGCCCCTTGGATGCTGCTAATAGCTGTGAGTGACAGGGGGTTCAAGCCCCTTGGATATGATTGCATGTGAAATGGGGGTTGAAACTCCTTTGCATATGATCTCATCTTATATGGGGGTTCAAGTCCCTTGCATATAATCTCATACCATTGTGCGCAGCTTCATTGACTTTCATGTTCAATCTGATACCTTCTGCAGATATAAATATATGTATGATCTCTGGAAAGAATGTGGTGGCTTCACTGCCACAAGGCTCCTCATGGCCTTAGTCGACACCTTGCCGCTTAGCGGATACAATCCCGCTTGATATTCCCAAATGATTCGTCTTGGCGGTTTTGCATGGCGGTTTTGCATTCATTGCTCTTACATGTTATATGATATATATGAGAGTACCATGCCGACACAACGGTCCCATACCCGCTGCATCAATCTTCAAAAGATCAGCTTCCAGTCCCATAACCGGTCGCTGTAATGCATACATGGCCCCTTTGTTGCTTCATTGATATCTATATGCATATGCTTCATGATTCCATCTTAGATCGACCCTGTAGGTTCCATTCACACGCCGTTTCTACCACGAGCAGTACCTTGCGCCTCTCACGCTACAACCCCCTTGTGTCAACAATCACATGCAAACTTCATCCATGCGTCTGCACAAGAACAAGCCTTCTCCACCAAGGGTTCTTCATACTTGCCTCATGCTAGTCTCTGGCTTCACAACTACAAGCCTACTCCTCCAAGGGTTCTTCGGTCTTGCATCATGTCACTTTCAACCCAATACATCTGCATCCTTGTAGCTTCAGAGCTCTGCATTTCGGCCAATGACCTAATTCAAGTTGATTCGGCTTACCACACCGTTTCTTCTTGGCACCTGTATTGCCGTTTATTCCACATGCTGATTTTGCTCAATTCCCATATGTTCATGCATTTTAAAATTCCACATACCCATTAGTTCATATCAATATGTATATTCAAAAGATGTGCCTCTCCCGGATCACACGGTTCGGCTAATTCTACATGGTTGTCTTGTTTCCCCTCACAAATGATCTTGATGTGGCGTTTCCAACCCGCAACCATGAAGTCGAGTGCTGCTGGTCTGAAATGTGCCACTATATCTGGATTGTCGTTTTCTTCAAATCTTCACCTTCCATGGTGGTTATCTCATGTGAGGTCCTAAGCCCGCTGTTCTTCTGATTCAAAGTGCTATATCAGCTCCACCAGGACCGAGTTTCATATATCTTTGACTCTCCTCGTATGAATGATATGGGCCTCTATTAGAAATTGGCCCTTGCCAACAACTCAGTTGGACTTGCACCTTGATATCTTCCCTTGTATCCATACCAATCATTCCACATGCCAAATAGCTCACTGGTCAACTATGGATTTTCACAAAAGAGACTGCATATGTACATTCTACTTGGAAAACCGATCACTTTTCATATATAACATGTCTTCAAATTCCATCGTTTGGGCATCCGTCGTCCAGAGCTGCCTTGTTATTGAAGCTTCCATATTTGCAGCCTAGGTCCCCGGCGGTCTCGACCAAGCATGCCATCATGTACCTCGCGTCCACACACTCGTGATAGGTGTATGTAATCATGGGCAAATTCCATCATCTTGATGCTCAAAAATGAGTTTTTCTGTTGTCGGCTACTTTTGTGCCGTCGGCTCTGTGACTGTCATATAGTCTTGCTCAAATTGCCGTTTTTGCTGTTTTTTTTAATTATGATTTCTTCCGACCTGGCATCACATGCCCCCCATGTGGGCTTCCCAATGATCCATGCTCTGATACCAAGTGTCACGGGCCCCAGGATCGGGGTCCCGGACATCGATGGCAATTCTACATGCATGAAGAACCCAACCTTGATATTGACTGCTTTATGCACATGATTAACGAGTAGTACATGGATTTTGTAGAGCTCTCCTAGATTCCACTCGAATTGTGCATGAGTATCGCGTACACTAAAGGAGAAAAGTGGCACTTTGTGATCTTTTGTGATCGACAAATTGTTCCACTCACACACGTGGAATACTCCACGTGCCCAAACAACCAAGAACCTTTTTGAATTTTAAAACAAGCGTAAGGAAAGTGGAAATTCTTCCACAATGGCATAGACAGGTTGTTTCTTCCATGTGGTGTAATATGAAGGAAAGGAGTGGAGCAACATTGCATGGGACTTGTGAAAAAGAGCTAAGTTGAAGCCACGATAGAATCAATCCTTCAATCAAGTATAACTTGAAACACCCAAGAATTACATATGGATCAAACGCATGTGAGCATAGTATCGCTCATATTTGTTTATGTAAGAGTATGCAATAAGCATAGTGCTTTAATTTTCAAGGCTCATCTTTAAGTTGTACGATATTTGTATGAAAGAGGTTTTTCAAAAGGTGGAGTCAACAAACAACATTATGTTTATGGAGCAAACATCTGGTTAGAAGTAGAAAGCAATTGTCTTCTAGGCACGTGCCAATGTGCTGAGAGTAAATTCATTTTGTGAGAAACGAGCGGTTGCAGTGAAAATGTTTAGCTACTTCTAATTCTACTCATAACCTATACTAATCAGCATTTTGAGTTCAAATTGAAGCTGTGTATATCTTATTACAACATTCGAAGGACTTACATAGAAACTTTTAAAGTTCACGTAAAAATTTGGGATACCAATATTACTGTGCTAATCAAAGTAGTAAAAGTGTAATTGAGAATTGTTTAGGATCCACCCTATGCCAAAAAAAAAAGACTAGAGATTAGAAGTGCTTGGAATCGGCCACCATATGGCAATCGATACACTACTCTAGTCAAATTAGTAAAGTCGAGAATTGTTTAGGATCCACCGTTCACCAAAACAACAAGTGCTTGGAATCCACCATATGCCAAACAACACAACACACCATAACTTTGCAGGACCATTTGTAAATGATTTCATTTGCAACCTTGTTTAATTGATCTCTCTCTCTCTCGTCAGGGAACGAACCTCTGAGCCTAGTTTTTAATTTGGAAAATCTTGAAAATGCGCCATTCGCTATTTTAGTTTTAAAAAAATAACAGAATAATAATAAATGTGGTCCTCCGAAGCTTGTTGCACTGGTGACTTACCCAATGGATCAAACGGGATCACCTTCTATAATCTAATTTAGCAGAAAAACAACAGAATAATAATCTAATTTTAGTTTTTTTTAAAAATAACAGAATAGTAATCTAATTGGTCCTCCGAAGCTTGTTGCACTGGTGACTGCACAACAGGCTGATGAGAGAGAGAGATAGACAGACTCACAGTGTGTCTGGGAATGAATGAATGCATAATAGCATGGTCCCATTACCCTATATACATATGTGCACACGCCCATGCGTGGCAACGAGAGAGAGAGAGAGAGAGAGAGAGAGAGAGAGAGAGAGGAGAGAATGATACTCATGGGGAGACTAGAGAGTAGGGAAGAGCGAGAGCGAATGAAGGGAGGAGTGATCGAAAATTATAGACACAGTACCGAGAGGCGACGATGCGCGCATGAAACATATTGATTCTTATTATAACAAGAGCATTCCGTGCGTGAGAGCACTGCCCCTAAGAGAAAGAGCAAGTGGCCATTCCACTCACCCCCTTTCTAGCTATTGGTCGGGACACATGCAGAGGGCCTAGGTGGTGGAGTGGAGAGAGAGGGCATCGACGAAGTCGACGTGGGAGCAGGAGTAGAAGGCCTCGGGGCTGTCGGAGCGCTGCCAAATGACGTAGATGAGGTGGCGGCCGGCCTTGGCGGCAGGCGTGGTGCGGGGGATTTGGTAGGAGCCGCTGTCAAGCGTGGTGGTGACGTTGATGAAGGGCGGGTCCTCCAAGTCTGCCCATTTGAGCGGCTCAGTGGGCTGGTAACCATCCCGGGTGACGTAGAACTCCAAGAAGCCCAAGTGCGGGGCGGTGGCCAGGTAGAGGTATGTGAAGGGGACGCCGGAGGACAAGGAGGTGGCTGGCCAGTCGGAGCGTGCCAGGTCGAGGCCCTGATACTTCTCCCGCCCGGCGCTGCACAGTTGGCCATCCGGAATGAGCTCGCGGTGGCGGCCAGCGGCGTTGGGCAGGTTCACCTCCATCCAATCATAGAACGCTTGGGTCCCACTCAGCGCCACCGCGGCTTGGCAAGCTGCCGACGTGGGAACCGGAAGCTCCAGGTAGCAGTTGTAGACGCTACTGAAGGGGTCCTCCATGCTGCCATGGCCGCTCGCTACGCCCAGCAGGCCGCTGGCGCACAACACCATAATAGCCACAACTCCCCATGACCTCCCCATCCTCACACTATGACCAATATTGCCTTGTCTCACCCTCCTTACTGCACGCATATGCTGCACGTTCCAACATGCATTTCATATATATATATATATAACACTCACGGCATTTGTGCAATGTCGCAACACATTGCAGGGACCTTTATGTCACACTCCATGGCAAGTACCTTTATGTCACATCACCGACAGAAAAAAAAAAAAAACCTTCTGGCCAGTGAGCCTATTAGGCGTGTTCCTAGTATTGTATCCCAGATTCTCCTCTTGTAATCTGAGCCCATGCGGCTCTTCTTGTTAATATAATTTTCTACCTTTTCTCGCTGAAGAAAAAAAAAAAAGAAACCCTTAAATTTAAAGGCAACCCTTCAATTAAGCCCTTATGTTTTTATTTACACATGTCTTTTTGTGGATGTCACATGTCTTTTTGTACTCCGTGTGGCAGCACTGGCAGGAACCTTAATGTCACATGTCTTTACAGAACCTTTATGTCACATTCCGTGGTGGCAGGTACCTTTATGTCACATGTCTTTTAGTACCACATACTTCAAATGATCACATAATTCCTGTGAGTCTGTGACATATTTTAGTTTTTTAAAAATAATCGAATAATAATAAATATGGTCCTCCGAAGCTTGTTGCACTGGTGACTGCACAACAGGCTGATGAGAGAGAGAGAGATAGACAGACTCACAGTGTGTCTGGGAATGAATGAATGCCGCCTTTTCCCGGATGGATCAAACGGGATCACCTTCTATAATCTACTTTAGCAGAAAGATGACAAGTTATTTACTACTAAAACTGGCGGTAGTATGTGCAGTATATTCGATTCGGGCGAGCTTCGACGTTTTGTAATCTTGCACGAAACGTGCGTACCATTTATTTTATCCAGGGAAAATTTCTTTCTAGCCTGAAAATTTCACCTTTTTCCCTACCCCGTAAGCACCCCCCAAAAAAATATCCAAGCAGCAATGTCCAAGCACGCGCATGTGTAGATAAAGTTTTCTACCCCCCTCCCCAAAAACAAAGAAAACAAAAAGAATTCCCTTTGTTCGACACACTGGATTGAAATTTGACTCGTAAAATATAATTCTATTCTCGGACAGAATTTTCAAAATTGGCTCCCTCTCTTATTTCTCATGGGGCATATCTTCTCTCCTCTTTCTATAATATCAGGCTCCCTCTCTTATTTCTCATTATTACACACACTCTCTCTCAAGAATTAAGCTCCAATCAAGCTAATCAAGGGTAAAAACTACAGCGAATTTGAGTGTTTAGAACTAGTTTACTTTACGCTCTTTAACCCTCTCAAGTGTTAAATCCGCAGTTTACGTTCGAGTGTTTTTTCATGTTTTTTGCTTAACTTTTGTGTCGAGGATGGCTCCCAAGTGCATACGAAGTGGGGTCACATTCAACAATGCTGGTACAAGTGATGCCCAGTACCCGGCTGGGAATGCCAATACCTCGAATGAGGTCGCAACGAATGTGACCCAAGTAGGAAAGTCTTATTTTTGTACATGCATAGTTATTTCAATTTCCATATGCATACGAGACTTTTAGTAGGCATAGGAAACCCTCCTTAAATAAATATACCTTTATGTCACATCATAATTTTTCATTTATAAGTGAATAGTCTATTAAATATTTTTAATATTCTAGATTACATTTTTGAAGTGAATAGCCTATTAAATATTTTTCCTCTTTGTAGAGTAAGAATGTAAAACTTAAAAATGGATATTTAAATATTAAAATGATATATTTTCTTAAGGATAAATTTTCATTTAGAAGCTTAAGGGAGACTGGCCCTCCCTCCACGTGTTTTGTTATACACACACACACACACACACACACACATACACACACACACACACACACACATATATATATATATATATATATATATATAGAGAGAGAGAGAGAGTGTAGAATAATTTGGGTTTTTTAATTAAAAAATGATTGAGAAAAAGTGGTTGCATTTTGGCTAGCCTTTAAATTTTTAAAAATTTTGGTTATTCTATGTATGCCAGGCACCTCAGTTTGCTACCTTTGAGCTCCACGTGGTCGTGCCTTCGCCTCCTCGAGCTCCTCGACCGCCTTTGCCTCCTCCAAGTGCAAACCAGAACTGGTACTGCGCTGCTACCTTGAACTCGATGCAATCGTATACATGAGTGTTGTAATGAATTGTTTTATAATTAATGATTCAACCTAATATAAACATCAATTCAAAACCTTCCTAAAAAGTCAAAGACTGATGACTATTGATTAATGTTTGATAAAGATTTAGATTGTTTTGTTTTAAATAAAATATTTATCTATATAGAATATATATATATATATATATATATATAGAGGACTACCTAAAGATTTCAAACAAAATGTATTATATATATTTATCTATACCTTGAACTCGATGCATTCATGGATGGGAGAGGAGGCTATTCACATGAACGGCTTGATGTCAACGGTGTGGCCCAACGGCAGCCCCTTCGCCATGGCAGAAGGAAACGATCGATCACTGTCTTGGTTTTTGTTGTGATACCTGAGAAGCCCATGGGACCAAATCCCTTCTGCATTGCATTGCCCCTCATACCTCTTATGCTCGAATTATTGACATACACGCCTTCAAGAACAGATTCCTTTATGAAAGTTGGCATAGTATGTGTGCTCTACATGGGGAACATGCATGTTGTTCAAACAATGTGTCCTCTACATGGGGAACATGCATGTTGTAATGAATTGTTTTATAATTAATGATTCAACGTAATATAAACATCAATTCAAAACGTTCCTAATAAGTCAAAGACTGATGACTTTTGATTAATGTTTGATAAAGATTTGGATTGTTTTGTTTTAAATAAAAGATTTATTTATATAGAATAAATATATATATATATATATATGTAGAGGACTACCTAAAGATTTCAAACAAAATGTATTATATATATTTATCTATACCTTGAACTCGATGCATTCATGGATGGGAGAGGAGGCTATTCACATGAACGGCTTGATGTCAACGGTGTGGCCAACGGCAGCCCCTTCGCCATGGCAGAAGGAAACGATCGATCACTGTCTTGGTTTTTGTTGTGATACCTGAGAAGCCCATGGGACCAAATCCCTTCTACATTGCATTGCCCCTCATACCTCTTATGCTCGAATTATTGACATACATGCCTTCAAGAACAGATTCCTTTATGAAAGTTGGCATAGTATGTGTCCTCTACATGGGGAACATGCATGTTGTTCAAACAATGTCCTCTACATGGGGAACATGCATGTTGTAATGAATTGTTTTATAATTAATGATTCAACGTAATATAAACATCAATTCAAAACGTTCCTAAAAAGTCAAAGACTGATGACTTTTGATTAATGTTTGATAAAGATTTGGATTGTTTTGTTTTAAATAAAAGATTTATTTATATAGAATAAATATATATATATATATAGAGGACTACCTAAAGATTTCAAACAAAATGTATTATATATATTTATCTATACCTTGAACTCGATGCATTCATGGATGGGAGAGGAGGCTATTCACATGAACGGCTTGATGTCAACGGTGTGGCCAACGGCAGCCCCTTCGCCATGGCAGAAGGAAACGATCGATCACTGTCTTGGTTTTTGTTGTGATACCTGAGAAGCCCATGGGACCAAATCCCTTCTACATTGCATTGCCCCTCATACCTCTTATGCTCGAATTATTGACATACACGCCTTCAAGAACAGATTCCTTTATGAAAGTTGGCACAGTATGTGTGCTCTACATGGGGAACATGCATGTTGTTCAAACAATGTGTCCTCTACATGGGGAACATGCATGTTGTAATGAATTGTTTTATAATTAATGATTCAACGTAATATAAACATCAATTCAAAACGTTCCTAATAAGTCAAAGACTGATGACTTTTGATTAATGTTTGATAAAGATTTCGATTGTTTTGTTTTAAATAAAAGATTTATTTATATAGAATATATATATATATATATATATATAGAGGACTACCTAAAGATTTCAAACTCACATGATATTTTACATATTCCTAGGTGAATCCCTTGGGCCCGCACTCTCATCCATTTTTTTAAATGAGTTTCCTAAAAGCTAAAATTAGGTGAACCGCCTTCAGACATATATAGATATATATACAAATACATATACATATATATATGTATGTATATGCATATACATATATATATATACATATACAAATACATATACAACCATATATGTATGTATATGCATATGCATATGCATATACATATACATATATATATACATATAGATACATATACATATACATCATGTGGATACCTTTTTACCATTCATTCACTTGAGCGTAGTTGGGTCTTAATCTATTCTACGTACGTGTCATTTAGTTTCTGATTCACCGTTTCGATTATTTTCATAATCCATACTTTCTTCTAGATTAAATAAAATTTAAAAAATATTTCATTAATATATTTCTTAATGATGTACAGTATGGATAACGAGGGGAAAATTGTGAGGTGTTCCATGGACGTTCAGGATAGAAGCCATTGTGCAGAGTATTCAAGACCTCAACAATCTGAGGTAAGAGAAGATAATGAGAAGACTCAACGAATAATGCATGCTTTTAAGCAATGCCAGAGGAAACTAAAAACCTCTACTAAGTGGGTGCGACGTAACCATGGTGAGAAGACTCGAAATGGAAAGAAGACAATAAATGTAACATCAGAGAATATACTCCATTTGGTCAACGACACAAACTCCCATGTGTTAAATGTGGAGAGCTTGATTGCTGGTCTTGGTCAGTGCATAAGAAATCATGGAAGTGGGGAGAGCAGTTCAACTCGAGAATCAGTTTCTGCCATTATAAGTAGCAATCACGAGATTAAGGATATTGTCGAAGCTACCTAACTCTGCGTAATGGATACATGTGGTGCTTTCGGAGCACACCTATGTGATATTGGTTGTCGAAAGACAATTGATGCTATAAAAGAGCAACAAGACAAGTTAAGTGCCCATGTTGATAGGCTTGGAATGGAAGTATCAAGCCTTAAAGTAACATTGAATAGGTTTGGGGCTTTGTTTACCCAAATGAGTCGTAGATTGCAAACACGTGGAATGTAATTACTCAATTGGTTCACCAATTAGGAGTTGATCTTATGATCCTTTTGTAACACTTATGACACTATTATTTTTTTGTAAGTTTGGGCTCTGAGTACTCTAATGATAATGATGGTCGTTTACTTACCAAAATGAGTTATAGATTGTAAACACGTGGAATGTAATTATTCATTTGGTTCACCGATAAGAAGTTTTTGTTATGATCCTTTTGTAATGCTTATGACAGTATTTTCTTTTTGTAACTTTGGGCTCTAAGTACTCGAATGATAATGATGGTTCTTTTTGTCTCTCAGATATCATTGTGTGTGTGTGTGAGAGAGAGAGAGAGAGAGAGAGAGAGAGAGACAGATTGATTTATATATGTGGATATAATCTCTTAGTATTTATATGGAGATCATAGAGAATGTCTCTTTTAATGGTTTTTTATAGAAAATTCTCTTTTTATGGCTTTTTGTCTCTTATATGTACATGGAGGGAAGAGAGAGAGAGAGAGAGAGAGATTTCTAAGCTTGGTTTGGTCATTGGAAGACATTGGATGTTGATTTTATAATGTTTTTGTAATATTTGTGAAATTGTTATTATCTTTTTATAAGTATATATGTAATGTTTTATGATTATAGATTTTGTCTGTTATTTTTATATATGTAAGTTTTAAGGAAAACTGTGAAATGAAGTTAAGGGGATGGAAAGAGCTCTCATCTATTCTACTTTGTGGATCAATGTAGGTACATTAGCTTTTCATAGGACTGCCATATTGTTGATTTGTCATATAGTTTGGGTCTTCCTTAGTCTTTTGAGGTAATTATTAGCTACCAAAACTTTACTTTATTTTTGTTTTTCTCCTTAATTGTATGTTTATTTTTAGAATTTATGATTTTTAAATACGAATAGTTCGATATAGTTTGATAAGAGCATAAGGATTTTAATGCTCATGAGAAAAGATGAAACTTGGCAAAGATCAAATAAGTTTATGACATTTATTTACCTACATATAAGCACAATCTAGCTTGAGTCAAAGGGATGGATATATATATATATATATGCATATATACATATATATATATATATATATGCATATATATACATGTATATATATATATGTATATATATATGTATATATATATATATGTATATATATATATATATATTCATGTATATACATGTATATATTCATGTATATACATATATATATATATACATGTATATATAGATGTATATATAGATGTATATATACATGTATATACACATGAATATATAGATGTATATACACATGAATATATAGATGTATATATATATATATATATATGTATATATATATGTGTGTATATATATATATATATACACACACACATATATATATAAGTACTCGAATGATAATGATGGTTCTTTTTGTCTCTCAGATATCATTGTGTGTGTGTGTGTGTGTGTGTGTGAGAGAGAGAGAGAGAGAGAGAGAGAGAGAAATTGATTTATATATGTGGATATAATCTCTTAGTATTTATATGGAGATTATAGAGAATGTCTTTTTTAATGCTTTTTTATAGAAAATTCTCTTTTTTTGGCTTTTTGTCTCTTATATGTACATGGGGGGAAGAGAGAGAGAGAGAGAGAGAGAGAGAGAGAGAGAGAGAGAGATTTCTAAGCTTGGTTTGGTCATTGGAAGACATTGGATGTTGATTTTATAATGTTTTTGTAATATTTGTGAAATTGTTATTATCTTTTTATAAGTATATATGTAATGTTTTATGATTATAGATTTTGTCTGTTATTTTTATATATGTAAGTTTTAAGGAAAACTGTGAAATGAAGTTAAGGGGATGGAAAGAGCTCTCATCTATTCTACTTTGTGGATCAATGTAGGTACATTAGCTTTTCATAGGACTGCCATATTGTTGATTTGTCATATAGTTTGGGTCTTCCTTAGTCTTTTGAGGTAATTATTAGCTACCAAAACTTTACTTTATTTTTGTTTTTCTCCTTAATTGTATGTTTATTTTTAGAATTTATGATTTTTAAATACGAATAGTTCGATATAGTTTGATAAGAGCATAAGGATTTTATTGCTCGTGAGAAAAGATGAAACTTGGCAAAGATCAAATAAGTTTATGACATTTATTTACCTACATATAAGCACAATCTAGCTTGAGTCAAAGGGATGGATATATATATATATATATATATACATGTATATATATATATATATATGCATATATATATATATATATACACATGTATATATATATATATGCATATATATATATATATACATTTATATATATATATATATATGCATATATATATATATATATATATATTCATGTATATACATGTATATATTCATGTATATACATATATATATATACATGTATATATAGATGTATATATATACATGTATATACACATGAATATATAGATGTATATATATATATATATATATGTATATATATATGTGTGTGTATATATATATACATGTATATATATATACATATATATATATACATGTATATATATATCTATACATATATACATGTATATATGTATAGATATATATATACATGTATATATATATATATATATATATATATATCTATACATATATATATATGTATATATATATATACATGTATATATATATCTATACATGTATATATATATCTATACATGTATATATACATGTATATATATATATATATACATATATATATTCATGTATATACATGTATATATAGATATATATATACATGTATATACACATGTATAGATAGATGTATATATATATATATACATCTATCTATACATGTGTATATACATGTATATACATGAATATATATATATATATATATATATATATATATATATATATATACATATATATATGTATGGTGTGTGTATATATATATATATACATATACATGTGTATATACCCACTTGAGACTAGACCGCTTAACGTCGACTTAGAGGGTTATTTCTACCCAATCGATGGGGAGACTTGAACCCAGGTGGGTAAATGTCATCCCAAGAGAGAGAGAGAGAGAGCTTTTTAATCTTTTAGTATGTATGTGAAGATTGGAGAAAATCTCATGAGGCCGGATTGTATATTATGTGTATACACAAATATTATAGAAAAAATATTGTTATTTTTATTCAATGTTTACTATTTTATAATAAAGAAACTGACTTTACTATTTTATAATAAAGAAACTGACTTTACTATTTTATGATGGAATTAGGTTTATAGCAAGAATGGTAGAGACACGTAGTTTGAGGTGTCCTCTTCAGACCATTTCCTTGAATGCTCCAAGGAAAAGAAGAAGAAATGAAAAAATAAAATGTGCACAAGAGTCAAGGGATAGTGAACCTCATTGTTGTGATGCAAGGATGCATAATGTTACCTGTAATACCGGTGATGTATTGATGCAAGAGACTCATAGGATTCTTGCAGAAAACGATACCTTTTGTGCACAAAGACAAGTAGCAAAAGAAACTTTGATGTGTTTACCTCAATCTAGCACTAAGAGGTCTCAAATTGCCCTGGGTGGAGATAAAAGGATATCTAACAAGAGTGCTAGAAGTGTTCGCCATGAAATTGCTAGGAATAGGACTCTTTTGAAAGAAATAACAAGGGAAATGGCAAGTGGAGTTTATTCAGGGATATCACTGGTTCAAAGTTTGAGACTTACAAGAAGGTACCGTCACTTCATCGCTCGAAATAGGACCTCTTATAATGCAGCTAGAAGAGTAAATGAGGGTAATGCAATTACAATGTGTTCCTTTTTTGCCCATGAAGAGAGAGAAGTACCATTTGCTAATACAATAAGAAGGGAGAGTATCGAAGAAATTCCCTCTTATGTATTTGAAAAAAGAAAGGGAGGGATTTTTTCTATCCTCCATGAACTCCCACCCGTACAAGGTACACATGCAGCTACTTGGCCTTTGGTATATTCATGCACTTTAAGTCACTCATTAGGAGGGATGACACATGAGTGTCGGTTTTGTGGAGCACAGTTATGGGCAAGTGAAAAGAAGATGAGTTGTGGACAGGTTCTTGGCAAATATTGTTGTAAACATGGGCGTGTGTCTGTTCCTTCACTTGCTGAACCACCTGAGCCATTAAGATCTCTTTTGATTGGTAGTGACACTACAAGTAAAAAAATTTCGAGAAAACATCAAGGCTTATAATAGTGTGTTGGCTTTTTCATCATTGGGTGCACAAATAGATGACTCTCTCTTTCACAATAGTAGTGTCTATACTTTCAAGGTACATGGGACTGTTTATCATCGGATTGGGTCCTTGGTCCCCAATAATATGTACAATCCTAAGCCATAGTTTGCACAGTTGTATGTGTTTGATACTGAGCACAAATTACAAAATCGACTAGGTGTCATGAATGGATTGGAATCCACAACCCTAGAAGCACTTCAATCGATGATGCACACTTCTAATCCATTTGCACAAGCTTTTAAGTACGTGGGAAGAATGTTGAGTGACAATCCAAGTTTGGATTTGAAAATGACTATATGTGAGACGAAATCCACATCTAGGCAGTACTCAATGCCAACAGCTTCCAAGATTGCTGGTATCATGATTGGTTAAGGTGATGATCATAATGTTGATCATCGTGATATTTTATTGCATACTCGAGAAGGCACATGCAAACACATCTCTAATTTGCATAGGTGCTATATGCCTCTTTTGTACGTCATGTTATTTCCAAGAGGGGAGGATGGATGGCACTTGAGAATCCCTTATGCTGATGCACAAGTGAGTGCATTGAGAAATGGTCATTGTGTGACTCAACGACAATACTATGCTTATCGATTGCAAATTCGCCCAGATACAAATGCACGCTTGCTACGTGGTGGAAGGTTGTTGCAACAGTTTATGGTTGATGCCTATTGCAGTGTTGAAGAGTCACGATTATCTTGGCTACGCCATAATCAAAAAAAGTTTGCGTTTAGAGGTTTATAGTGGTTTAGCAGACATGCTTCATGTGGAAGGAAGTGGAAGTGGTATTGCAGGAAGGACAGTGGGAAGTAGAATAGTGTTACCTTCCAGTTTTACTGGTGGGCCACGACAAATGTATCAACTTTATCAAGATGCCATGGCAATTGTTCGTTCAAAGGGCAAGCCCGATTTATTCATTACTTTCACCTGTAACCCAAAGTGGCTAGAGGTATTAGATGCTTTACTCCCGGGGCAAAGTGCATGTGACCGGCTTGATTTGACTACTAGAGTATTTCACCAAAAACATTCAGATATGATGAAAAATATCGTGAAGAAGGAGCTCTTTGGTAAGGTGATTGGATATGTGAGTGTCATTGAGTTCCAAAAAAGAGGATTGCCTCATTCACACACGTTATTGATCTTGGATAGTGCCCATAAACCTAAGACTCTCCAAGACTATGACAGATTAGTATGTGCCGAATTGCCTGACAAGCAAATGTTTCCTGCTCTGCATGATGTCGTGTTGCATTGCAATATCCATGGGCCCTGTGGGCCATTCAATCCAAGTGCAATTTGTATGGATAAAGGGAAATGCACAAGGAACTATCCACGAGCTTTTGCACAAGAGACTACTGTGGATGAGAGTGGTTACCCCGTGTATATGCGTCGAAATGATGGAAGAACTGTGGCATTGAAAAAGTGTAATGTTGATAATAGATGGGTTGTGCCATATAACCCTTATCTTTCAATCACATATAATGCTCATGTAAATGTGGAAATATGCTCAACAATAGCAGCAGTGAAATATCTTTACAAGTACATATACAAGGGGCATGATAGAGCAACAATAAGATTTAGCACTGTACAAGGTGGGGATGTTAATGTTGCTTGCGTAGTCGATGAGATTCAGAGGTATTTGGATGCACGTTACGTAATGTTATCTTCAGAGATGATGATAATATTGCAGATGTTTTTCAGAGGGAAAATGTAGGCAAGACTACTATGACTGAATGGTTTACCTGTAATCAACAACATCCTGAAGCAAACAATACATTGTATAGTGATTTCCCTCAACAATGGGTTTGGAACTCTAGGTTGAAGAAATGGACCAAAAGAAAGATTGGAAACACTATAGGGCACATGTACTTTGTAGCTCCTTTGGCAGGTGAGGCATACTATGTTCGCCTACTTCTTACAATATGTAAAGGATCTAAGTCATTTGAAGATTTGCGTTCGCTCAATGGTCACATCTATCCTTCTTTCAAGGCAGCTTGCATTGCCAGAGGGATACTGGAAGATGATTCTGAATGGGTTGCATGTATGGAGGAAGCATCATCTATGCAAAATGCCTTGCAATTGAGATGTCTTTTTGGTACTATATTGCTATTTTGTGAGCCTTCCTGTCCAGGAATATTGTGGAAGAGATTTCGAGAAGAAATGATAGAAGATTTTCTATACCAGTTATCGAGAAGCAGGGGTCAGTTTATTGGTATTGAACAATTAGCTGAAACTCATGCACTACTACATTTGGAAGAAATTCTTCGTGCTCAGAGACGGACATTGGCAGATTTTGAAGGAATGCCTGAACTAAACAGAACTGATTTGGAAGTCGGGTGAAAATACATTGCTTTTGGAAGAGAGATCTTTTGATACTATGGAACAATATAACCTGTCAAGTGCTATGGAGTCAACATTAACAGATAGCCAGCGTGTTGCTTTCGATGCTGTAATGCATGCAATTGCGACAGATGCAGGTGACATTTTTTTCCTGGATGGTCCGGGGGGATCGAGCAAGACCTATTTGTATAATTGCTTACTTGCGCGAGTACGTGGACAAGGGTATGTTGCTTTGGCCACTGCATCGTCAGGTATTGCTTCTCTACTCTTGGCGAATGGACTTACTGCACATTCTAGATTCAAGATACCTCTGGAGCTAAACAATTCTTCAACTTGCAAAATCCCTGTACATGGACAACTTGCTGAGGTTTTGAGAGTTTGTAAGCTCATTATTTGGGATGAGACTCCAATGATTCATCGTTATGCTTTTGAAGCATTGGATAGGAGCTTACAAGATGTATTATTCTCAGATAAGCCATTTGGTGGAAAGGTTGTATTAATGGGAGGAGATTTTAGACAAATCTTGCCTGTTATTATGAAGGGAAGACGTGAGGATATTGTTAATGCAGCATTGTGTCGTTCCTTTCTATGGAACTCTATCAAAGTTCTAAAGTTAGCTGGAAATATGCGTATTCAATCAAGCAATACTAATGGATGCAATGAGTTTAAACAGTGGGTCATGAATATTGGGAATGGAGTGGATTGTAGTGATGATAATACGATGGTGACACTACCAAGTAATATGGTCTTGCAAAGATCGAGTCTTAAAGACTTGGTACATTGGGTATACTCTGAATTGGCTATCACTATGACATATGCTTCATACTTTAGTGAGCGTGCTATTCTTGCTCCGATAAACAGTCAAGTGGATATTGTGAATAAGACAGCTTTGGATGCAATGCCTGGTGAGCCTAAGCAATATTTCAGTGTAGATTCAATTCTTGAAAATGATGAAAATTCATTCATATATTCCACAGAATTTTTGAACACAATCGACCTTCGGGGCGGATATCCACCTCACTGCTTGGTTTTAAAGTTAGAAGCTCCTGTTATTTTGCTTCGTAACTTGGATCCAAGACGTGGACTCTGTAATGGTACACGGATGATATGTAAGGCCTTTCACTCTAAAGTCTTAGAAACTGAAATCATCACTGGTACTAAAGTTGGTGAAAGAGTATTTCTTCCACGGATTACCTTTATATGCAGCGAGGCCCAACTACCATTCACCATGAGGAGGAGACAGTTTCCCGTGCGGCTGGCATTTGGCATGTCAATAAACAAATCACAACGCCAAACCCTAAATGTCTTGGGGTTGTATTTGGTGACTCCAGTGTTTACTCATGGACAACTGTATGTCGCGTTGTCACGAGCATGGTCTCCTCATGCTGTGAAGGTGTTACTTGAGGATAACGCTAATGTGGAGTGTTCATTTGATGATCTTCAAAGTTATACACCTACAACAAACAATATTGTTTATAAGGAGATCTTGATGACTTCAGAGTGACAAGTCAGGTTTCTTATTTAAGTTTTGCAATTTGATTAATTTTGTTGTGATTTTTTTTTTATACATATTTGTCCATGGTAAAAGTACCTATTTTTGTTGTTTATGTTTTGACAGACATGTCTAAGATTACCTTTACATTGGACATGCCTTTGTCGAGGATAGTACGTGAGTTTTTCTCTATATTTGCTTAACTTTTCTTGATTACAAAGTATGGAACATGACATTCTATACTAATGTCTATCTGTATACAGAGCCACCGCTATGGTCAGCTCCTATTACTGCAGGAAACGTAGCAGGGATTATGATTGATGCTTATAGGGATGGGTAAGTATAAGTGTAATTGTTAGGCATTGTATGAATATTTTTTGAACCTATATATAAATAATTGTATAACCTATTTGTTATGCTTTGATTTTAGGATATTACATGACATTGATACGTTTATGGTAAGAGTTGTCGACGAAGGCATCGAGATGTACGGGATTGGTGTTCCTGATGAGGAGTGGGGTGTCTATTTGTTTTGGAGAGAGATGGACAGATGCTTTGCATCATTTGAGGGGTATTTAGTACCCGATGAGTGGTTGTTTCTTACATCCATCATGACCATTGGTATTCGTTATGCGTTTTATACTAGAGCTCCTCATGTACCATCCACTCGATGTTCTATTGTACGAGGTAATTTTGATTATGTTTTTCTATTATAAGATTTTTTTGAGATTTTATTTATCGATGTGTCGTTATGTGCAGATTTGATTTATCATTGTTTCGTTTGTGCAGGTCCTTTGCATTCATCGATAGTAGAGCATGTGCGGGATGGATCACCGCTTTACAATAGAGAGCGTATTGTGATGAGGAGACAATTGAATGATCCTTCTCACAAGAGAAGAATTCAATTTGTTGATTCTGACATTACTGACTGAGAATACGTATTTTGTGGTGCATTTTGAGAATATGTAATATTGGTCCTTTTTTGCATCTTCGTATGCTACATTACTATGATATTTTTGTTTTCGCCATAAATGTACGAGACATGGATGTTATTTTGAGATATGTATATATAAAGTCACTTGAAATAATGTATCGTGTTTACTTAAAACATGACCTAAATTGGAGAAACTGAGTTTATTTTTTCTAGAACTCTACCTGTCGGCCGCAGCAACGCGCGGGTCCAATACTAGTATATATAACACTCACGGCATTTATGCAATGTCGCAACACATTGCAAGGACCTTTATGTCACACTCCATGGCAAGTACCTTTATGTGACATCACCGATAGAAAAAAAAAAAACCTTCTGGCCAGTGAGCCTATTAGGCGTGTTCCTAGTATTGTATCCCAGATTCTCCTCTTGTAATCTGAGCCCATGCGGCTCTTCTTGTTAATATAATTTTCTAGCTTTTCTCGCTGAAGAAAAAAAAAAAGAAACCCTTAAATTTAAAGGCAACCCTTCAATTAAGCCCTTATGTTTTTATTTACACATGTCTTTTTGTGGATGTCACATGTCTTTTTGTACTCCGTGTGGCAGCACTGGCAGGAACCTTAATGTCACATGTCTTTATAGAACCTTTATGTCACATTCCGTGGCAGGTACCTTTATGTCACATGTCTTTTAGTACCACATACTTCAAATGATCACATAATTCCTGTGAGTCTGTGACATATTTTAGTTTTTTAAAAATAATCGAATAATAATAAATATGGTCCTCCGAAGCTTGTTGCACTGGTGACTGCACAACAGGCTGATGAGAGAGAGAGAGATAGACAGACTCACAGTGTGTCTGGGAATGAATGAATGCGGCCTTTTCCCGGATGGATCAAACGGGATCACCTTCTATAATCTACTTTAGCAGAAAGATGACAAGTTATTTACTACTAAAACTGGCGGTAGTATGTGCAGTATATTCGATTCGGGTGAGCTTCGACGTTTTGTAATCTTGCACGAAACGTGCGTACCATTTATTTTATCCAGGGAAAATTTCTTTCTAGCCTGAAAATTTCACCTTTTTCCCTACCCCGTAAGCACCCCCCAAAAAAATATCCAAGCAGCAATGTCCAAGCACGCGCATGTGTAGATAAAGTTTTCTACCCCCCTCCCCAAAAACAAAGAAAACAAAAAGAATTCCCTTTGTTCGACACTGGATTGAAATTTGACTCGTAAAATATAATTCTATTCTCGGACAAAATTTTCAAAATTGCTGTGGGTGTTAGTTTTTGGTCTCCGATTTTAAGGAGTCTCCGTAGTCAATGTGAAATTTGACTACAAGATAAAGAAAGACCTGTTTTTTGTAGAAAGACTTGTGCTTTTTGTAAAGTTGGCGATCCTTTCGGACGAGTCAAACAGATTCCTTCTAATCATAGCATGCCAAAAATAGATTCCTTCTAATCATAGCATGCCAAGCTTTTTTGAGCTTTTTGCGCCGCCCTTCTATATATCGGCGGGTCGGAGAGCCAAAGCCGGAGAGTACCCATGCCAGTTGTTGGTGACTCCTCCAAACATCAAGCCCATAATATTTTGGCAAGCCCCCCGATTTGGCCATATGGTCCTAACCCTTTGCTATTATTTGGTAGTGCACATCATCATGGGCGATCTGGGAGCGGAATGGGGTGGAGCCCTCAGTAGGAGTAACAACAAAGGACAATAGTTGATCGAGGGTGGAGAAGAGAGGTTTGCAGCAGCGAAATGAATATAACAGCTCCAAACAGACAAATCAAACGTGGAGAGGAAGCATTAAGGCTGTGCACATGTATTGTAGATGGCTTGCAAAATCGAAAGATAGAGAAGAACACGGTTAATATTATGAAGAGAGGGAGGCATGGCGCATTAGCCTGCGTGAAGAAGAAGAAGAAAGAAGAAGAGATAAGGTACCTACATGTCTTTGAGTGCAGAGAGATTCAGACCCCTTGTTGCTTTTGATAAGTGCTAGAGAGATGCTTTCAACTTTCAAGGTGGCGTGCTCAGGACCTCTAGATTGCCAACAAGAACCAACATGAGAGCTACTTCGGCTACACGAGGGCCTGAGAGCTAGGCAAGGTAAGAAGGCAGGCCTCGTGTTGATTGGGGCGAGGTCTTGTGTATGAAGGTCATGGCACCAATCCATCTGTGTACCAAGAGAGAGGTAGAGAGTTTAGTTGTAACTGGGGCTACAACTATTGCTTGAAAAACAGAGAGGAGGGCTAGCTACTGGTGGCAAGGGATCATTCAAGGAGGAGTGTCCTCCACCAACCCCTTCTAAAATCGTGCTTTCATTGCTGCCTTCAGCTTCTCCCTCTCTACGTAGTCCTCCATTCTCTCCATAATTTGGTGTTGTCATCGATGTTCTGGCAAAGATATCTCGTAATCATCTCTTACTTCCTGCTGCATTCGGCCTAGCATGCCAAGTTGCTTGATATAGGGTTTTAGAGGTGTTTGATTAATGCCTTTAGTTACATGCACATTTTAAGGGTTTGAACTTTTTGAAGGTCTTTTGTAGAATCACAAACCCAATCCACTTTTACTTTATTGGTCCTTATAGAATATGTGTGACCATATTTCAAAGAAAATACTACTAATTCTTCTATTGTTGGTGGGACTCGGCTCTTTGAAGATCTTTTGTAGAATCACAAACCCAATTTGTTAGTCCTATTCGATAAGTCAATAAGAGAAAGAGAGAGATTGACAAGTGAGTAGCAAATTGCAAGGTTTTGCCAAGGTTTAAATGCACCTCTGGATTCCAGGCGTGAAGCAATGAGGCATGTATCCCTTCAAGATGCGCTTATCAGGGCCAAGCCTCTTGTAAATAAAGTTCAACAGAACTCCAATCGCACTAGGAGATTCCAGTCTTTTGGAAATAAGAGATGGAGGCCAAAACCTCCAAGGCAGAATTCTATGACAAGAAACCCTTAGCCAAGACCTCGAGTTTTTGCAACCCAGACTTTTAATACTGGAGAGTTCCCCAATGTTCACTGTTATGGTTGTAACGAGATGGGGCATTACAGAAACAATTGCGCTAAGCTAGCTAATCAAGCAGCCGCAGTTATTGTTGATGCACTAAATTGTGGAAGAGGAAACATAAATTGTCAAAGAGGACAAAATGGAAATCGTGGACGAGGCCAAGGCTGAGTTACCAGAATGCATGGCAAAGGACGTGGACAGGCAGCTCATGTTCACGCAGCCACTAGTGGACCTACTCTAGAAGATGGAGCAGGGGAACAAGCTCAGCTCTTCGCACAGTGATCGATAACCCTGGTGCTCCATAGCAATATGCAGTCATTCAATCTACCGCAACCCACCAAGGTGAGGAATTTCAACTTCTTATTGACTGTGGAAGCACTCATTTGTTTTTGTCTCCTAAATGTTTGAGAAAGCGGAAGTTAAGTTAGTATTCGTGAGATAGAGACATTTCCTGGTAGTGAACCAGTCTCGAAAAGACCTTACAAAATAACTTGATGCAAAACATCAAGTTTTGTGGTAGAGTTGATGTTTTGCATCAACTTTGATGCAAAACAAATGTCTCTTCTGAAAGCTATTGAGTTGAAAGAGCAACTATGACTTCTTGAGTGAGCAGGAATTTATTTGCCCAAGCATTTCACTTAGGGAGTGCATGTGCCATTTCAGAAGAAAAAGGATAGTACTTTTTGCTTATGCATTGATTATAGGGGATTGAATCAGGTTGTCAGAGAAAAGAATAAATATCCCATCACGCGCATCGATTAACTTCTTGACAGATTACATGGTTCCAAAGTGTTTACAAAGATAGATCTCAGGTCTGGATATTATCAAACTAGGGTCAAGGATGCAGATATCACAAAAACTACTTTCAATACTCAGTATGGTCATTTCGAATTCACTGTAATGTCTTTCGGATTGACGAATGCACCTACAACTTTCAATACGCTAATGCAGGATATATTTAGGCCATACATGGATGAGTTTGGCTTAGTTTTCTTTGACGATATCCTAGTTTACTCAAAATCAAAAGAGGAACATGAAGAGCATATGCGCAAGGTTTTGCAGCTTCTGCCCCAGCACAAACTGTGTGCCAAGAAGAGCAAGTGTACGTTCTTTACCCCCCAAATTGAATATCTTGGTTTTATTGTGTCTTAAGATGGTATCTCTGTCAATCCTGCTAAGGTTAAAAGGACATTGTAGAATGGCCTCAACCAACGACAGTAAGTGAGACACGAGGGGATTTTTGGGAATTATAGGCTGGTACAAGACTTTTATTAGGGATTACGCTCTTTTAGATGCTCCTCTAACCAATCTTTTGAAGAAGGGAAGCAAGATAAACTGGGAACAACATCACTAGGAAAGCTTCATCGAATTGAAGAATCACGTCAATTCAGCACCATGTTCAAAGCTTCTAGATTTCACAAAACCATTTGAAGTGGTTACAGATGCAAGTGGATTAGCATTTGGTGGTGTCTTAGTTCAAGAGAAAAGACTAATTGCGTTTACATCGCGAAAGTTAAGGATACACGAGAAGAACTATCCAACTCATGACTTAGAGTTGTTAGCCGTTCATCCACGCCTTGAAGATGTGGAGACATTATCTTCTCGGACACAAGTTTCAACTAGTCACGGATCATAAGAGTCTGAAATGGATTTTCGCGCAGCCGACACTGCCGACACTTAACATGAGGCAGCGAAGATGGATAGAATTGCTATAGGAATTTGACTTCGATATTCTTTACAGGCCAGGTTTGTCAAAGAAATTTTCAAACTGCATGGTTTCCCTAAATGGATAGTGAGTGTCTGGGATACGAAGTTCACTTCCAAGTTTTTGACTTCGCTATTTCAAGCCATCAACACTCAGCTATGCTTCAATATAGCTTATCACCCCTAGACATATGGTCAAACTGAGAGAGTAAATCGAGTGATTGAAGACATTCTCAGGGCTTATTGTAGCCATGAGCCTAGTAAATGGATTCAGTATCTTCCACTGGTGGAATTCACTTACAATTCTTCATATCGTCAAAGCATCGGTATGACAACATTTAATGCTCTTTATGGGCAAGAATGTTTGTCACCCCTGAACTTTTCAAACCCTACTATCAGAGTAGAGGCTTCAAAGGAGATGATTAAAGTAATGGAAGCCCAGAAAAAGGCTATGCGTAAGGATATTCAAGCAGCCCAGGACCGACAGAAGCATTATGCAGATGGAAAGAGATCACATAGACATTTTCGCTCTGTCAGGCCAAAAAGAAGCACTCTTTCCCTAGGAAAGTATAAGAAGCTTAGTCCTAGATATTGTGGACCCTATGAGATAGTGAAATGTGTAGGAACTCAAGCTTATAAGTTAGATCTTCCTACTCACCTCAAGGTTCATAATGTTTTTCATGTAAGTCTTTTGAAACCCTATATACCTAGTACATATCATGTTCTTAATGATGATTAGATAATAATGCCAACTCAGAATACTTTAGAACTCAAACTTGAGAGAATCCTAGAGTCAAGGGAACGAACCCTTAGGAACAGATCAATCAAGGAACATCTTATCTAATGGCAAGATTTTCCCTTAGAGGATGCTACTTGGGAAGATGAGACTTCATTCGTTAAAGATTATCCACAGCTGTTCTCAAGATAAGGACATCTCGAATCTTTTAATTTGGGGAGGATGTAATGTTCCTAAACTTTTGTAACCTGAATCCAAGCAAATGATCTGAGAAAATCATAAGTTTTTGGTCTTCATTGACGTCTTTATGCTTTTGTGTACGGTGTACTTTTTGGTTCTGTAATGGGGATCTAGACTTATATCCCAAGTTATGAGCACTTTTTTCGAGCTAGCACATCTTGTATGCATAGAAAAATACATACGTGAATTTTAGGCACATAATTAGGAATTTGCTAATGGGTTAAGGCTCGACTAACATCGGCTTGAGTTCATCTGTAGTACGGTGCACTTTAGAGGATGCACTTTAGAGCTCGCAAATCGCACTTACAGTTTTCGAGATACAAATAAAAACATACCAAGGTCAAAAATATGTTTCACTTATGATCTTCATATGTCAATCCTAGATTATACATAGAAATCAGGGAATGGTCGAGGATGTGTATCATCTATCCTATCTAGCTCAGAATCATCTACATGATGTGCTTTTCGGAAATCAATTTGCACCATCGCAAGCTGAGAAAATCATCGCATCCGTGCCTAGCATTGCCGGAATTGATCAAAAAATGAAAAATTGAATGCTTAGCTTGATCACATGGGCAAGTGATGGGGGAGAAGCTTCTAGGGTGATGTAGGAGGATGTCTAGGGGGGAGCATCTAAAAATTACAATTTTTTCTCTCTCTCTCTCTCTCTCTCTCTCTCTTGCTATTTTGGACCAGGGAAACCCACATGGGGCATATCTTCTCTCCTCTTTCTATATTATTAGGCTCCCTCTCTTATTTCTCATGGGGCATATCTTCTCTCCTCTTTCTATATTATCAAGCTCCCTCTCTTATTTCTCATTATTACACACACTCTCTCTCAAGAATTAAGCTCCAATCAAGCTAATCAAGGGTAAAGCCTACAACGAATTTGAGTGTTTAGAACTAGTTTACTTTACGCTCTTTAACCCTCTCAAGTGTTAAATCCGCAGTTTTACGTTCGAGTGTTTTTTCATGTTTTTTGCTTAACTTTTGTGTCGAGGATGGCTCCCAAGTCCATACGAAGTGGGGTCACATTCAACAATGCTGGTACAAGTGATGCCCAGTACCCGGCTGGGAATGCCAATACCTCGAATGAGGTCGCAACGAATGTGAACCAGGTAGGAAAGTTATATTTTTGTACATGCATAGTCATTTCAATTTCCATATGCATACGAGACTTTTAGTAAGCATAGGAAACCCTCCTTAAATAAATATACTTCCCAAAAAATTGGTCCATGACCAAAAGAAACCCGTAATCATGTGTTTTCCCGCAACTTTCCAGTTCAAAAGAATGTGTTCTAAAACATGCCTTGCGGTAATTGTCATATCAATGACTTGTTATTGAAAACTTTTTGTTGTTCAGACGGACGCCTGTAATAACCGGCTTTGTGGTCGAGGCACTCCGAACGACGAGATATGTCGCACGAGTGCCAAAGCCTTAGGTTACCTTTAACTTTAGACCTTAGCCTACCTCATGATGTCTAGCCTTTCCGAGGTGGATGAGCTGCTAACTTTCGTGGGTGAAGAGGTCAGTGGTGACAATAAGTGCCCACCAAGCGGCGATCACATCTAATTAAGATGGGGGTTCCTTTGTTCTAGACGCATCATTGTGGTTAGCGGGATCCGGCGTCAGGATTTTAGATAACCCAGCTTGTTTGTTTGTTTTCTTTTTGGACAAGTGAGGATCACTCCTTTTCTAAGGATGGGGATCCCTTAGATGTGAACAATGTAAATATCTTTTAAGATACAATCTTTTTAATGAAAAGTAGGTGATTTTTAGACAATGTATTAACTTGTATTCACCTAGTTGAAGGGGTTGTCTTAAAGAACACTATTCGATAAATCTAATTAAGGAACACTGTCTTTAATTGTTAAGAGTGTGCGGTAGTAGATAACAGTTATGGGTACGTGCAGGGTGAAAAGCGGGAGATTGGTCGCCCCGACGTGGCACCATATCTATGGACGAGTGGACCCAATAAGTCGGGTGGATTTCCAACATTTTTTATACGCTAAGTCGAGTAGCTTAAGACCCTTGCCTTAGGGTACTAAACCATCGGCTGTGCCCGTGAAAGATCAGAAAAAAGGCATGGTATTTTGAACCAAGGGCGTAGTACCTCCACATTCCTACAGGTGTCTGAAGCTGGGTCGAGTGCGTTGATGGGAAATAGATGGCTTCTAGGTGACTACGCTAGCGCATGCGAGATAGAGCTAGGTTAGGCTCCAGTGATTCATATCCACGGACTCGGTGCAAGGCCCAGGTGTCATTCACACTGGAATTTCCTAGACAGCCTAGCCGACTATCAAGGGGCTTGTCCACCGATTTCGCGTTAAGTTAGGGCGGGCACCTTTCAATGCACAACTATATTTATCGTTTCTTCATGTGGATTGGGATACTCCTATAGCTTTTTTGGGATTTTTGTCAAAGCTGTGATGCGACTGCCATAAGCTTTTTGAATGGCATGTATATATAGACATATATATATAGAACCATGTTACAAAAACGGTTCTCTCCCTCTTCTCTCATATCCATGTTTCTATATATATTCATATATATACATGAATATATGCATATATACATGTATATATATATATATATGTATATGCACATATATATATATATATATATATATATATATATTTGCATATACATTTATATATATGAATATAAAACAAAATAAACATTTTGATAATTTCTATTATTTAAAATAAAAGAACATATGGAAACAAAACACTAAAAACAAAAGATATACACACATCTATATTACGTTTATATCTATATGTAATGGAATAAATAATTACATAAAAAATACATTTAAGACTTTTTAAAAAAGATATACACACATCTATATACATAAATAAGTGTAATCGAATAAATAATTATATTAAAAATACATTTAAGACTAAAAACAAAGCATATACATACACATATATATACTAAAATTGTTATATATATATACTAAAATTGTTACATACATATACTAAAATTGTTACATATATATACATATATATATATACTAAAATTGTTACATATGTATATACTAAAATTGTTACATGTATATACTAAAATTGTTACATACATATACTAAAATTGTTACATATATATATACTAAAATTGTAACCGAATATATATACACAAAAACATTGTAACCAAAACATATACACACATGTATATACTAAAATTTATATATATATATATACTAAAATTGTTACATACATATACAAAAATTGTTACATATATATATATATATATATATATATACTAAAATTGTTATATATATATATATATACTAAAATTGTTACATATATATACTAAAATTGTTACATATATATACTTAAATTGTTACATATATATACTAAAATTGATATATATATATATATATATATGTGTAATCAAATAAATAATGACATAAAAAATACATTTAATATTAAAAAATTGAAGTGAAAATAAAATAACATTAAAAATACAACCTGAAAAGAAAAAATTACATTAAAAAATTAGAAGTGAAAAAAAAAACCAACCTGTGCTGAGAAGCTCGCGGGCAAGGACCAAGTGAGCGAGGCCGAGCGAGCCGAGCTAAGTTGAGCTGAAGGCGATTGTGCGAGCAGGCGAAAGAGAAAGGTGAGCAGGCGACCGCAACAAGTTCTAGCCACCCCGTTGATTGGAAACCTAAGGCTCCATGTTCAAGGCTATGTAGACCAAGAGGAGTTCCATGTTTCTCCTTTGTTACATGAAGATGTCATATTAGGAGCGCCATGGTTTCATCACATGGCCGCTCAACTCATGTTCCTGATAGGGTCATGACTTTTCATCATCATAAACACAGAGTTTTGAGTCTTAGCACAAGGGAGAAGGGGAGTACTATCCCAGTTGTATCACATGTTGCTATACAGAAATCAATAAAGTCTTCTCTTTTCATGATTTTTGTTAAGGAACCCCAATCCCCTAATGACACAGCTTTCCAAGAGTCTAATACTAACATGTGCTGTAATGATGAAATAAGTCGAGAGTATTTTCTTCAATCTTTTAGTAATTGTTTTTCTAACTCTATCCCTAACAAGTTACCTCCTTCAAGAGGGGATGATGACCATAGGATTGAGTTAGTGTGCCAGGAAGTGCACCTCCTAATAGACCAGCTTATTGTGTGTCTCATGCATAACAAGAGGAAATTCTTTCCCAAGTCAATGAACTCTTAGTTCCTCTCCTTTTTGTTCACCAATGTTATTAGTGCAAAAGAAAGATGGGTCCTACTGCATGTGCATGGACTATCGTGCACTAAATAAGAACACTATAAAGAATTGGTTCCCAATTCCTTGCATAGAGGACATATTTGATAAGTTTCAAGGCTCTTCTTACTTTAGTAAGATAGACCTTAAAAGTGGCTATCATCAAATAAGGATTATACTCGAAGACATACACAAGACCACATTTCGTACGCAATTCGGTTTGTATGAATATATGGTGATGCCCTTTGGCCTTACCAATTCTCGTGCAACCTTTAATAAGTTAATGGAAGGGCTCTTTCAAAACCATAGATCATATATGGGTGTATTCTTTGATGATATCATCATCCATTCAAAGATATTAGAAGAGCACAAAGAGCACTTAAAGGCAGTTTTTGAAGAGCTACGTGCTAACAAGCTTTATGTCAATGAAAAGAAGAGAAAATTCTTTCTCAAGGAGATAAGATATCTCGGCCATATCATTTCTAAAGAGGGCATCCAAATGGATCCCAAAAAGCTTAGAGTGATAGATGAGTGGCCACAGCCAAAGAATTTGCATCAGATAAGGAGCTTTACTGGCACCACGTGCTCCTACTATAGGCGCTTTATTGGCACCACGTGCTCCTACTATAGGCGCTTTATTGAAGAGTTCTCTATCATTGTGGGTTCGCTCCACAATTTAACTAAGAAGAAAGTTAAATTTTAGTGGACCGCTAGAGAAAATAACACCTTCAATGAGCTAAAGAAAAGGCTAATGATGCAACCCCTCTTGGTGTTGCCAAATTTTGTTAAGCCTTTTGATGTGCATTGTAATGCAAGCGGTGATACCATTGGGGCTGCCCTTTCTCAATAGGGACACATTATGGCTTATCAAAGTTGTCGATTACACCCACAAGAACAAGTTCCTTAAATCTATGAAAAAGAGCTGCTCTCTATTATTCATGCACTAGATTCCTCGAAGCATTCCTTATTGGGAACACCTTTCATAATAAGGACTTTCCATCAAAGTATTAAGTACTTTCTGACAACAAACCAAGCTTTCCGATAAGCAAATGAGGCGGCAAAATTTCCTCTCACAATTTCATTTTCATATTGCCCACATGCGAGGATAGCAAAACGCGGTTGCCGATGCACTCTCTCGTCGGTCAAGGATAAATGCGGTCTCTATAGGATACACTCATGATCTTACAAGCATGATTGGCAAGTATGCAGAAGATGGAGACTATTCAAGTATCATTACCAACTTGGAGAATGGTAAGACCCAAGAACCTTTGTCACTAAAGGATGGATTTCTTTTGCATGGTCATCGACTATGAATTACCAAGAATCTACATGGGAAAGTCATGTATGAGTCACACGAGTCACACGCACTCCCATACGAGGGTCATCGTGGAAAACAAGCCACAACGCAAGCCATAGAGACCTACTTTTACTGGCCCTCTATGCGTAATGGCATACATCAATATGTTGAGCAATGTATGGTGTGTCAAAAGGTCAAGTTTCATAGGCACAAGACCCCTGGGTTGTTGCAACGATTGCCAATCCCAAAAGCTCCATGGAGAGTATTTCAATGGACTTTATCTTTGGATCACCAAGGTCCATACATGGAAATATGGGGATTTGGACAGTAGTAGATCAATTTAGTAAACAAGCTCATTTCATACCTGTTAAAAATACTACTAAATCGCATCACATGGCTACCTTGTTCATTTCTCAGATCTTTAAGTACCATGAGATGCCAACCTTAATAGTCTCAGATAGAGATCCAAGGATAACAAGTCTCTTCTGGAAAGAACTATATTTGAGAACATGGGCACACGTTTGGATTTCTCTTCTTCCTATCACCCTCAAACAGATGGCAAAGTGAGGTCGCAAACTTGACTATCCTAGATTTGCTTAAAAGTTATGTTAGTGAGAAAGACCAACATAAGCAATGGGAAAAGTACTTGCCCTTGGTAGAGTTTGCATTCAATAACACGGTGCAAACTTCTACAGGTAAGTCCCCTTTTGAGATAGTTGAAGGCTACTCCAAGCCTCCACCTATCTTGAAAATGCATCAAAAGATATTTGTAGCTGATGAGTGTGTTCATGACATCAAGATATCTTTTCAAAAGATAAAAGAAGCTATACAAATGTCACAATAAAAACAAAAAAGAACTGCATATAAGAATAGAAGTCCTATGGAGCTTAAAGAGAACAAATGGTTTTGCTCAAATTCCCCAAGGCTCGGTTAAGACAAAAGACCAGCAGGAATTGGCAAGGCAAACCCAGAGGACATCAAAAGTTCTATGTTAATCTTGCCAAGAGGTATTATGGCCCATTCTAGATTCTCCAACGGATCAATGACATGACGGCTTATAGACTTAAGTTGCTAGACCATCGGCATATTCACAATGCGTTTCATGTGAGTCTATTGAAGCCATTTAAGGGTGTGCCTGCCAAGGAGCCAGTGGAAGATGATCCTCTTGAGTTTGATGAACAAGAGGAGATCCTATAGCCTGAGGCCATCCTTAAGCATGAAGACAATGTCCTGCGAGAAGTGGCAAGGTAATACGTAGATTTTTTATTAAGTTTAAAAATTATCCACTTCATGATGCTAAATGGATGCAGGAACCCCAATTGAAGGATTATCTTGCTTTAGTGCAAGACTACAAGTTTCTTCATGGCTCAAGTGTAAGCTAAGACATCGATGTATAAAAATGTTTTAATGATTCAATGCAATGTTTCTTTTTATTTCTCTCACGAGTTAATGTGCATTGAAATGTTTTGTGTGTACACCAATGTTTAAAGGAATAGTTTAGCGATGACTATGTCTCCTAAATGCCTACTAGACTTGCCATCTAGTTCAGGAAAAGTATTCTCGCTTAAATGTGGAAAAATTAGGCTTCCATCCTCTTGATAAAGCTAAGTCGAGGATGACTATGATTTCAAGGGAGGGGTATGTCATCAAAATTTAATTTTGATGTATTTTATGCTTTACCAAGGCCTTTCTCTCTCTAAAATATGGCCATCCTGTAGAGAGAAAGCACATGAAAGCAATGGTCAATGGACAATGAGACATGAAAGGAAGTGTATTCAGGCAAAGAATGTGCCAAAAGATGAATACAATTTCAATAAGCTTCATCAAGGTCTTTCCTTCTCTCAAAGGGCCATTCTAGAGAGAGAAAGCATAAGAAAGCACATGTCTAATGGACAACAAGGCATGCAAGGAAGTTCATTCATGGACGCGGTAGTGCCAAAAGGTGAATTGACACTTCATGAGTGCATGGGAAAATTTTCCAAGATCTTGTCATGATTTTACGGGGCTCAAACGGGCTCCCGATGGACAAAAAGGGTAAAATACGGCTTACGGTAAGTGGGAACAGGGGCTAATATGGGCAGGAGGTGAGGGGGGATGAGTCCAAGGCCTAGCATATTAATTTGGCTCTTGAAAAATCCCAAAAGAGGGCTGAATCTACACGTTCCTATACCCATGCATTAGAGCCTTCCCACCTCTTGGAAGAGTCAAAGTTACTATTTCTGAAAAGGGGGAAAGACCCTTTCTAAACTGTTGTGCACTAAAATGGCCATAACTTGCTCATATGTGATCAAAATCCAAAACTTTTTTTATCAAAAGAAATATGACTTCAAGGTATACAATTCTATAGAAGAAGTTGAAATCTGAATCTAAGTTTACAGATGTCATCTGATTAGATTTCTAGAGACCAATATGGATCAAGATACACACACATAGTGTGCATACGCTAGTAATCCCCTATGTACTAAGTTATGGAGCACTTTCAAATCAAGCACCCAACCAAATCCTCTTGAATTTCACTCTTTTTCTTCGCAGGGTTGTTGGCTCAAACAGCCCACTGAGGCTTTGAAAAGAGGACAACGGCAAGTGCAAGGAGAAAGAAGCCGCCAACAAGTGAAAAGATCTGGGGAAGAAGGAGACTATAATCCTTGCAAGCGCATAGACACACACACACAATGAAGAAGACACAAGTCCGCTAGTACACCACCTGTCTGCAATGCTACCAACCCAATCTACATCTGTGTAACCATACAACTCTAATGGTACACGAGCCTCATAGAAGAGTGCGTAGGTTTTTTGGGAAACAGGTACCGTGCCTTTTTGTGAGTTTTTTCTCAATCAACGCTCTGGTAGGTGCTTAGCACACACTCTGCGAATGCACATATTACCTCGTGCAGGGGAAACTCTACCAATTTTTTTTGAAAATCCCACACTTAGCACGGGGAAGAAATAAGCTTTTTTATGCACTAAAGAGGGAAAAAATACGGGTAAAAGCATGGCAGGAAGTTCGTAGGTACTTGCACACAGATCCTTTATACCTTGTTTAACCAACACTATGTTGGCAAGGCTTATGCGGATTCAAAACTTTTGAAGGATTGGGGGGAAAATTGTTGCGTGCAGGGATTTCATTCACGTGATCACGTTAACCGCGAAGTGGTAATAACACTAGTTAATAACACTCTCACACACTTGTTAATATCATAGATATTCACACAACCGGGAGAAACTTGCTATCCCGGTTTTCCCGGCGGGCTACTAGCTTGGCCCGGCGGACCACTGTTTAGCCCGGCGGGCCCCCGGGCCTTTTTCTTTGCGCCAAAAACTTGGCTGTTTTGGAGGGACCTATATAAAGGGTTTCCCCTCACTTCCAAATGTGCTTTACCAAAGCACTTGGGTGGCTCACCTCAGGCTAAAAGACACAAGAGGTGAGTATAAATATTCTGGATTTTTGTTTGAAGCTTCTTAATAATATTTTGTATTTTATAAGATTTTGATTGTAAATGGTTTATCGTATTTGTTACGTGGACTAGCAATGTCTCCTCTTGGGTGGTCTACTCGAGTGCCAATTGGTCTGGGTAGGAGCTTCCCTAGAGGAGGGTATAGGTGGTGAGATGTTCGGGACATCATCTCTATCTAGGGATGGATTGCCTCAAATGCATCTCACCAAATGTTTGGTTTTTTAGGTCGACTAGCAATACCTCCTCTTGGGTGGTCTACTCGAGTGCCATTTGGTCTGGGTAGGAGCTTCTCTAGAGGAGGGTATAGGTGGTGAGATGTTCGGGACATCATCTCTATCTAGGGATGGATTGCCTCAAATGCCTTCTGGAAACCAGGAGACACCTTGAATATGGCGCCGTACGATCCAGAGCCCATCTTCTTTTCTGTGATGATGGCCTCTGCAGGCAACCCAATTGTCATGCTGCAGTTAGTATTATGCTTTGTGCGCTGCAAGTGGGTGCCTTTAGAGACCTCACGTGCACCAGATGATAAATCTTCTTGTTCATCAGCAGGCCGGTCCAGCTCTTTGCGAGCTCTCTTGCTCAGGATAGCTTGGGTGTCTATGGCCTTTGCACGCTTGGACCTCTCTTTCTCTACCTTCCATTTTGTGTGGAAGTGCTCCAGCTTGGATTCATTTGTTTCCGCTGGTCTGTCGTCACCTAGGTCAACAGCGCATCTAGGCATGTTGCCCACAATGCTAGTAACAAAATGCTTGATGGCTGCTCCATCAGCACCCACATGGATATTTTTCACTGCGCGGACAACCTCACCTAATATTTGCTCAAATCGATTCCTATCAGACACAATACCCTCGATGTGATTAGGTGACAAGCAACTAATGAGGGTAACGAGTTTGATACGAATTGATTTCTTGATTTCAGGAGTAAGTGCAAGCGTCGCCATCAATCTGCACAGTATAATTGACAAATAGTTGCAACATTTATAACCACAAAAAATGCTATTTGTAAGCTAACTAAGAGATTTCTACATCCAACACACTTATGACTCATGTCATGCAAACTAAATAATCACATTCATCGTCAAAAACAAACACAAAACACAAGTTTACGACTTAACTTGACGTCAGCAGACCTAGTCAGTATACCGACCATCTGCAGATATCGCATTAAGATGAAAACTATGGCACAAGTTAAATGCTTTGACACATCGTCAGCAGACCTAGTCAGTATACCGACCATCTGCAGATGACTATCAAACCAAATAACAAAAACAAACTTCACCACATAGCTTGGTGTCAGCAGACCTAGTCAGTAAACCGACCATCTGCAGATACCGTACTAAGTAGCAAAGCATCACACATGTCAAATGCTACGAGCGCACATCAGCAGACCTAGCCAGTAAACCGGCCATCTGCAGCGGGCTCTCAAAGCATTTAACAAAAACAAAGCCGCATTGTAACTTGGTAACTGCAAACCTAGTCAGTAAACCGACCATTTGCAGATAACGTGCCACAACGAAAACTTCTACATAAGTTAAATATTAAGAGTGCACATCAGCAGACCTAGCCAATCGCTCGGCCATCTGCAGCGGGCCTCTTAACATTTAACGACACATGCACATGCATCACAAACAACGTTAAACTTAAGCGTATGCAAAAAATTAAATGACACCAACACTTTCAACTTAAAAATTACCTCAAATTGATCACACTAGCACCACTGACACCAAGTACAAGGAAGATTCTGTGAACAGTGACCCCCTGGACCACCCTTTTATACTACAATATAGCCCGCCGGGCCGGGAGGCGGGCCCGGCGGGCTTTTGCGCGCCCGGCGGGCCCGGCGGTCCAGACTTGTAGCCCGGCGGGCCAATTGTGGGTTACCAGGTCATCCCACCCTCTAGGATTTGAGAACTATGAATTTTGTGAACATTGAGATTTGTGAACAATAGCTGTGATCACAAGAAAAAAGGCTGTGATCACGTGAATATGAAATCCCTGGTTGCGTGCCCATTTTGTGGATAAAATACATCAGGAAGTGCTTACCTATGTGCCAACTGAAAGTTTCTTTGCTTTGCATAAGCAAGACCACAAGTGTCAATGCTCTTTGACAGAATGAATCTGCTTGGATTCTTTAATTTGCCACCATGGGGCCAAATTATCAACGTTCTTAGAGGTGCTAAGCACAATGGATGGTGACTTGGGCTGCATAATAACAAATTTTGAAGGTGAAAAGAATAAGGTGCATCTAACTATGCGAATAGTGTGTAAGGCATTTGGCATGGGAAAAAGTAAAGTCAGCATAGGGGAGTACAAGATAACAGAAGTGTAACGGAAGGTAACTGCAGGGAATCAGACTCCCACATGGAAATAGCTCCATCGCAAGGAAATAGTTCTTGCCCTGCAATTGTATACATAGCATTTCTCCTTGTTTTATCATGAGTGCTTTACGTGTCTAGAGTTCAAGATTGCACAATTGTTTGCTATGGCGGCCATGGATCAATTACCTCAGAAGCCAAGCATTAGTGCACATTTTTTAGATGCTCTCAGCGGACTGCACAGCTATACAAGGAAAGGAAGTCAAAGTCATAGAATCATGATCCTTTTCTTCGACCCACATTAGTCATTACACCACGTATTGTATACCATGTTTTAGTTGCCTTGAATCGCTTGCCACCGCCTAGCATTCGTCAATCCGAACGACATTATAGTGAATTCGAAATGACCATACCGAGTATTGAAAGCGGTTTTTGTGATATCTGCATCCTTGACCCTAATTTGATAATATATGGACCTAAGATCTATCTTTGTAAACACTTTGGAACCATGTAACTTGTCAAGAAGTTCATCAATGCGCGTGATGGGATATTTATTCTTTACCTTGGCCTAATTAAATCCCCTATAATCGATGCATAAGCGAAAAGTACCGTCCTTTTTCTTCTGAAATAGCACAGGTGCTCCCCAAGGTGAACTACTTGGGCAAAAAAATCCCTGCTCAAGAAGCTATCGTAGTTGCTCCTTCAGCTCAATAGCTTCAAGAAGAGACATTTTGTAAGGTCTTTTGGAAACTGGTTCACTACCAGGAAATATCTCTATCTCATGAGATGGCGGAAGATCAGTAAGATATTCAGGAAAAATATCTGAAAACTTGCGGAGCCAATCTGGACCTGAACTGCCCTTTGGTTCTTCAACCTTATTGAGTTAAGGCTGTAACGCCTTTGATCGACGGCAGACTGGATGGCTAGACGGGGCTTTAGGGTCAACGCCTCAGTCGAAGCACCGAGGAGGTGGCCATCCGGGGTTCGTTGTGGGGGAGAGGATGCCCATGCGGAGTAATGGGCGGCCAGGCTAGTGTGGACGGTAGGCCACACACTATATAGCCTGGGGGATGAGGGGCAATCCTCATTCTTCCTCTATGGCTAGGTGGTGAGCCAGAGGCCGTCCCCTCCTGTGGTAATGCCCATAGTAGCGTTACGGTAATCTAACATTGGTATCAGAGCAACGGGTGAGGGTCCATGCGTGATTGGGGACCGGAGCCCACTCAATGGTTTTCAACCATTGAATAAAATCTTATCCTTATCTCCACAATCGATTGTGTGGAGGGAGGTGGCCATAGCTGGAAGGGAGGTTTATCTCTCTCTCTCTCTCTCTCTCTCTCTCTCTCTCTCTCTCTCTCTCTCTCTCTCTCTCTCTCTCTCTCTCTCTCTCCGTTGCACACACCCAAGCTCTCCATCGCAGGTAAGAATTTTTTTTTTTTGCTTTGGAGCTTGTCTGCGAAAGAAAGCTTTTCGTCTGGTGTAGAGAGGGAGGTCGGCCTGTGAAGAGAGAGAGGCGACTGTCTGGAACTATGGGGAGCTGAGGGTCGACTGTGTGTCTGGAGCTGTCTCGAGCTGTGGAAGACTGAGGCCACAACTGGCGGCAGCCAACCCACAGGCGGCTAGCCAGGCCAACCCACAGGCAGCCAGCCATGCCAGTGCAAACGACGACCGGTGGGTGGCCAGCCAGGCCACAACTGGCGACGGCGGCCAGCCCACAGGCGGCCAGTTAGGCCAGCGCCGGCAGTCAGCCCACAAGCGGCCAGCCAGGCCAGCGCAGCCAGCGGCCTAGCCCACAAGCGACCACCCAATCTAGTTCCGACGGCCACACAGGCGGCCAGCGATGAATTTTTAATTTTTAATTTTTTTTAATTGATTTTTTTTTGAAAAAAAAAATCAAACGAACACCCAAGCTCTCCATTGTAGTGGAGGGATAATCCGGGGTGGTTTAGGCACAGGTTCCTGCAGGGAATAATTTTTTTATGAGTTGTAGGCACCTTTCTCTCGGATCGGAGCATCTCGGAGTAGCGACGCTTGTAGAGGCTCGCAGCGCAACACAAATCGGTAGTCGACGACAGTCGCGCAGGCGACCGTAAGGGGGGTGACTATTCTCTCTCCACCACTGCTCATTTTATTAGCGTTTTTGTAATTTTTGAGTTCTCGCATTTTCTTTGTGCAAGAATTCAAATATGTCTGCTAGTAGGCATAGTGTGTCCCCACCACCTTCTACTTCTCTAGGGTTTTCAGGTCTCTTGTCCTCGGTCGCGGGTTTGACCCCGACCGAATTGTCAGACCGTATACGCCCAACCGTTGTCCGGTTCGGAGTGCGTTCGTCGATCATGTGTGATCCACTAGCGCCCTCCTCATCTGTTGACCCCGTCTTAGGACCCAACGAGCCCGCAGCAGCGGCTGCAGTAGCAGATGACCCCTTTCTGGCCGATGAGCCAGATGACATGAACACCGACGTTACCGAGGGGGGTTTCTGTGGTGGCCCTTGCCCAATGGTTCCTGGAGTAATGACTTTTTGCAAGAACTTCTTTTTCATCACCCTCATCCACAAAGTGCACTTGTCGTGCCCCTCCAGTAGAGTGACTGCATTCCACCACATTCTCTCTCTCTTCCTTTTGCTGTACCTGTACTCTCGGGGGAGGTCACTCACAAAAAAATGCGAATATCACGTGCGTTCAACAGAAGCATAATTTTAATTTATGAAACTTACAGAAATATATTTACATAAGGGTATGATTTAAAATTTTTTCAAAAAAAATTACAGATTCATAAAGAAAAGGGGATATTATATAGATTAAAAAATTCACAAATAAGGGATTTAAAATATAGGCCTTGAACGCACGCGATAGGGATATTTTACATATAGTGACCCCCCGAGCCTGTACTCCATGAGTCTTGGAAGTACTTGTCTCCCCCTATGATGGAATAGATTCAATTATGGACTGCCTTTTCCTTCATATAATATCAATTATCTCATCATGGAATTCTTTCTTTGCAATTCCCAAGACTTCCCCTAGTGTAAATTCCACCCTACTGTTTAGAATCCTCTCTTCTAGCACCTTTTTGAGGTCCATTGCGGCTTCAATATCGGATTGGAGCTTGTAGAGCGGACTTTTCCCTTTACCCTTCTCCTTCTCATGCTTCATCTTTGCTGGCACTTCTTCCATTGATACTTCCTGTGGAGGCTGGTTTTGCGGTGGAGGCACATGTGATGGCCCAGGGTCCTTCTTTCCACTACCACGGGTGACCCTTTTTGATGGCTCTCCTTCCTCATTTTCCCTCTTACGCTTTTCCTCAACCTGTGTCTCATTATTCTCGCATTTTGCAATATAGGCATGAATAGATAGAGAATCCACAGGTTCTTCCCAACCAGTCTCAAGACGTTTACAGTCTCCTGCCTCATGCAAAGCCTGCTTAGACACCTTCTTTGACGCAATTAGCTCCATTGTTGATGGCCAAAAATCTTCATTCTCATAGTCTTCATCTTTCTTAGACTCCTGTTTTGATAGTCCGGCCTTTAACCCATAGGTTGCTGCCTCAACCATAGAGATGGCATGGCTAGCAGCCATATCCTCAACCAGCTTTTTCATCCCTCCTTTCCCAAAGTTTGTGCTTAACGGAAGACCAGTCTCTGTAAGGTGGATTTTTCCATCTTTGAAAAAATACAAGTTGGTTTCTGAGAGCTTCCTTATAACTGGCACAGTCTTTCTTTGCATGTTCTGGGTCATCACACCATATACATCTGAATGTAAACCCTTCTTTGCTTTGAGGCCTTTGCATAGAAGCCTGCCCTAATGGTAGCCCTTTTTTCTCAATCCTGGACATCTTTAGTTTTAGGTCTCGCATGCCCTTAATAAGCTCATCCATCGGCCCTTCTACCTTTGGGATTGTAGCAGCAAGTTTTGGTAGATTCTCAGGGGTAACAGTTATAGGAGTTGCCGAGCTCATCACCATTTTATCCCTCCTTCGCTGTCGCTTTGCTAGCATGGTGACCGCATCCTCGACATCATTCCAATCATTCTTTAACCCCTGCTCCGTATCCTTATCCTCAAGGAGAATTTCCAGTTTTTCTTTGAGATCTTTCCCAGCTGCTTGTAAGAAGAGCTCTGTTTTTTCCCTGTCTAAGGTTGTGCGCTCTATCCTTGACAGCTGGGCATAGCGCTTCTCAAACTCTCTTAGCAACTCTGTGGTAGAAATTCCAATTTTGGGTTTTGTAACCCACTCCAAGAAAGTTCGCTTGGTCACCCGCTCGGAATCCTCCATGAAATAATCATCCTTCAAAGATAGCTTGAACTCCTCCCAATTTCTGCCACCATGTGCTGCCTATAATCCTCTTATGCACTCTCTTATTTCAGGAACACATACCAACTCAAAGCTTTGAACCATATCCTCCTCAATCACCCTGTTTAGCTCCATTTCCTTTGTGTAATTGCGCAGGTACTTTGTGATGTCTTTACCATCAAATTGATCCACCTTCTTCACGATTGACTGTAGTGCTTTAGTCGTGGAAATTTGCCCCCTGTCAGCCGCTTGCATAGTAAACATCTGAAACATTTGCATAACCCAGGGGTCAAAATGAACCCCCTGTCCCTCAGGATTCTCAGCCATAGCTTCCACTGTGTATTTCACCACTAACTCTCACCCCATCAGTTTCACATCGGGTTCACCAAAGCTGTCGTGACGTGGGCAGTATTGCTGGGCAAGTGCGAGACTTCTGGCTGTGAGAGTCGTTTCGAATCCCAGCAAGGAAACAGAATATATATCTCTTCAAGGGGCACCACCAGCAGAAGCTGGAACCATAATATTTACATACCAAATCTCAGCAAGACATATGAGTTGTACCAAAAACAATCATAAGCATCATGGTTCAAACCAAAATCCAAGGTTGATAACATTATAACTTCTTCGCCTGTCTGCAGAACCCGGGGCTTCACTCTCTCTCGCCTCTGCAGACTCACGAGCCTCTTCTCTGCAAGCGATCTCCCTCGCTCGTCTACACCCCGACTCCACACTCGCACAGGTGGCTCCCAGTGTCTTTAGCTACTGTTGCTTCCAAGCAACCCTTCCCCAAAACATGCCTTCTTGCTGTGGGTACTCCCCCCACCTCTCAGCTCTCTCTCCTTGAGTTTCCAGCCGTCACCCCTTGTTCTCTCTGCTTGGTGCAGTCGACATACTCTACACCTTCCTCTTCACTGTGCTACCAGTCACCAGCCAAGAGCAACCTCCCCTTTCATTCATATGCTAAAAACAGATCGAAACATCTCTTCAAAAAGGTTTGTGTCTTTACTAGAAGGACACGCAGGTGGAGAAACCATTAGCAATCAAAGAACCCAGTCGAGTACCCAATCAGCAAATTTAAAACCTATCATTGCTGTCAAAATCTGAGCCCCCAGGGCCCCGACTTCCAAAACCACCACTTCCTAAGTCATCGTAATCACCTTGCCTCCGCCACCACCTTGAAAGCCGCCAGCAGTTGTGCTGTCGCCCGCAGCCACACTCCTCTCGTCCTTTGTCGCCAGTACCTCTCTCAGTTGTGCCGCCACCACCTTCAAAGCAGCAAAACCCACAACACCTCTGTACTATCTCTTCTCACCCCACCGCAGCTCCTTCTCTACAGCCGGCACCTCAGTCACCACCACCTTGCACACACAGAGACCGCTCCCTCTTTTCTTGCGTCAACGACTCTGCAGGCGACCCTTTCTCCACACACGGCTGCACTCCACGCTCACCCTTAGCGCCTGCTCTTCCACGAGGTGGCCACGCTCTTTTCCAGCCTTTCCGGCTCTCTACCAGGCGGTCTTTCCTCAGTCACCACCTTCTCGATTTTTTGCCAGCTTCTAGACTACGTGCTGGCAGCCACAATATCTTCCACGTGGTCCACAAGTTGGCCACATTATATAGTATATTTTTCATTTATTTTTTTAAAGCTTCATAATGGCCACACAATACAATGGCTCCTCCTCTTCCTTGTATTTTTCCTAGACAAACGGCGCTCACGCTTCCAGTACAAGAAGTGCCCACTGCCTTCGTCAGCTACATCATTACTTACCAAACAAGACCATCACAGTCGGTGCCATGCATTTGGCAACCATCTCCACATTCATGCTAAAAATGGAGTGCCATCTCTGCATCCAGAATCTGCTCAGACTGACCAACCATCATCACATTTGGAGTTCCCGTAACACTTTCACGTGCAGGCACCACCATCAGCTCGTTAAAAAAAACCATAAAACCACCCACTCTGTACATTTGCCAGGGCATTCAGGGCAAAGTTTATTCGCAAATCACGCATCCCATATGTACATAGGCATAGGGACTTCTGCTAGCCCTCGGAATCTGCTTCAAAACACCAAGCTCACATGAAAACCATGTACACAGACATGAACAAAAAAAAAAAGCATGAACAAAAAAAAAGCTCTGTTACGCGTAAAGGCATATATACATCATGTACACTGTGGCACTTAGTCCCATGCATCTGGATTTGCATTTAATGGCCTCACATGCATGGTTTCACACCATAGACGTGCCATGGCATGACAACGCCTATAACTTATCGCGTGTATCGAACGCGTGTATGGAAGCATTGTCTTGTAGTGAAAAGCAGGTGTCAACCATGCATGGCAGAAAATGCGCTTGAAGTCTCCCCATGTTTTTGGGGCTATTATTGATTTTACTGAGAAGCCCACCATTGAAGCACGTTGTCTTTAAGAAAATTGGCCACTCTTGTAAGTTTAAATGATCCGGTGTAGTTTCCCGATTGGAAAATAGTGTCAAGTTGTTAAAATTGTAGCGCCTTGCTTTGGTCTTTGGATCCATGAAAAGCTTGGAATTGAACCATACTTCCACCATCTTTAAAAGGCTTAGGGGCTTCAACTTGAGGTTGAACAAGAGGCATATTAGAATCTTGTACCATATTAGGCATGCTGTATACAGAAGCCATGTAAGGCACTTGGGGTGATCCATAACCATATGAAGGGTGCGGATAGGGCGAAGCAAGAGAATTGAAAACACTACCAAGGGTTCCATAAGCTCCCTATGGCATAGGAATACCACCATAGTATTGCATCGGCATCATAGTATTAGATTACATCATCATCCCACCGTTTGGTTACATCATCATTCCACCATTTGGTTGCATAGGCAAGAAATTTGTAGCAGGAGGGACTGATGAAAGAAGAGGATTTTGTAACATAGGGATTGTAGTAGGTATAGTAGAATTAGTATTAACTTGGGCAGGTATAGGCAGAGAAGCATAGATAGGTCCTATACTAAGGGGACAAAAGAATTACAAAGAATAGATTTCTGGGGTTGAAAGTTCCTTTCTTTCAAAGCAAGAAAGAGTTGCTCTAGGTGGGCAAGATCTTCATGAGTGAGATGTTGCGCTAGTGATGGATCTTCAAGGCAATCCAACATCTGGTATATACATCACTAACATGTATCATGTCAGCATCTTGAGAAGTCATCCCCTCTGTCATGGGAGTACTTGAAGTAGGAGGAATTGGAGTAGCATCAACCGAAGTAGTCACGGCTTCCATTGGAGTTGAAGTAGGAAGATCGGAAGAAGACATAGCCCAAAAGAACCACCGCCAAAAGATCGTGCTTCTTGAGGAAGAAGGCAAAACCGAAGCTTTGATACCACTGTCACCAACTAGGGTCAAAGAGAGATGACAAAACAACTTTGATACCACTGTCACCAACTAGGGTCAAAGAGAGATGACAAAACAACTTTGATACCACTGTCACCAACTAGGGTCAAAGAGAGATGAGAGAACAACTTTCAACACTTCATCACACACATAAAACACACACAAAAGTGAAATTACAACAATTGAAAAGTGTAGGGTTTAGAGAGGGAGCGAGTGCTCCTGCATGGAGAAGATGGGCCCCAATCTGCCACTTGTTTGGCGCCCCACAGGTATTTCTTTTCTTGCAAAAGCGTGTACAATCTCCACGAGGGAGAGCTCTGACCAAGTACAACTGAGAGTGCTCCTACAAGAGGGCGCACATCTCCCTAAAAGGCCCCAAGAAGGGTGCCCACATAAAAGCATGCTCACTTTTAAAAAAAAAAAGCAAAGTTGCCAACTTTTGGCCTATTTTTTAAAAATAAAAGCTTGCTCTTCACAAAAGCATGAGAGAGAGAGAGAGAGAGAGAGAGAGAGAGAGAGGGAATATGTGTGCATATACTAAAATATATATAAGAAAATAGTATATATACAAATATATATACTAAAATTGTAACCAAAACATATACACACATATATATACTAAAATTGTTATATATATATACTAAAATTGTTAAAATTGTTACATACATATACAAAAATTGTTACGTATATATATATATATACTAAAATTGTTATATAAATATTGTGAGATGTCCTTAAGACCAAAAACGTGGAGAGGGCTGTGAGGGCTACTGGAAGTCTATCCACACGAGGGGGGGGGGAAAGAAGAGTTAAGGACACTGCCTCCTAGAAAGAGGGGGATGGAGGAAAATTGGCTTATCTGAAAAGAGGCAAATGAGGGGGTGTGAGAGAGGTGGCTGCAAGGGTAGCTGTACTGCAGCAAGTACGTTACACAGGGACGGACAGCGGTACGGACGACGGTACAACAGGGCATACGCTGCACAGAAATGCGTGCTGCCTGTGGAGCACCTCGGGGGTTTATATAGCTGAGGGGTGAGGGTACGGGCGCTGCGCAAAGCAAGGACGAAAGGACGGTGTACCATCAAAGGCTATGGATCAGTGGCCTGCATGGGTCTAGGGGAAAGGTACGGTGCCGGTTGCCAAGGAAAGGAGTAGTACGCATGTACCTTATCTGGTCTGGGCCAGCATGGGTGTCCACGTAAGGGTACGTGTGGACCACACAGTGGGCGGTCGTCCTTTGGTTCTTGGGCGGCCATCGTACGGGCATCCTAGTAAGTGTGTACGGACTAAATTTTGGGATGGGGTACCCAAATTTTGGGCGCCCGCCTCGATTTGCGTGCCGGATCGCCCCGAGGGGCGATTTTTTTTTTGTCCGGGAGGTTCTCCTGATCGTTGGGGTTCAGACCATTTGTCAATCGGACGCCCAATCGTGCATTTATTAAGGTTTAAATGTCGTCACTTTTTAACTAAAATGACTGAAATTCGCGTATAGGCTTGATTCGGTGTCCGTTTTGGATGCTGTAAAATCCTATATTAGGGTAAAATCATGCGCAAATTCTAAATTTGGGCTCAGAATTTGAAGATTCTAAGTAAAAATGACTCAATTAATAAAATCATTGATTTTTATACCATAAAAACTCATAAATTTATCTATTACATGAACATTTCTTTATTAGTGAAGATGGGTATGTTACACCTATAATAATGAACTATATTATTTGTTTTGTTTTGAATTATGGGAGGACCAAGGTTGGTCTCCAAATTCAAGTGGTTTGTTAGGGAGGTGGAAAAATTCAATAGTGAAAAATGGTTCTGACTAGAAAAATCTACTTGAAGTTTCAAGATTTTGAAACTTGATTCTCTTCTAAGTTGGAATTTGTGCAAATTAGTAAAAGGAAAGGATGTTGTTGACTATACACTTGAAAGAAACATTATGGTTGATATAAGAAGATTTCAACAAAGTTAAGGATTGGTCTAAATTTAAGGTTGAAGTTAAGATAGTAATGTTGAATAGCTAGAAATGGAGCTTGTGTTGGACACTATGGATAAGGATGGTGCAATCCCCATGACAATGAAGAGGATTTCAATTGGATAATGAAATCGACACTTGTTGAGTGAAACTTGTCAACGACATTGAAAAGAATCAAGGCATGAGGTTCTTGATATAGAGTAGCACAACAAAACCATTGTGAACGGTCATAGTTGTCAAAATTGCAAAAAAAAAATGGCTATCAATTGATCTCTCATTTTTGCATGCCCAAGTCTTGAGGATATATTGTTGTGTGAGAGCTATTAGCTTATAGTTTTCTTCCCTCCTATATGTATTGGCATCTTGCTACTTTGTGACAATATAGACTTATTCATTAAATCCAATGTTTTTGTTACTGGCAGTGCAACGATACTTATAGTTTTCTTTTGTGGTGGGTGAGGTCAGTTTTGCAGCATTTCTATAATGGCTTTACTTGTTTGCAGCCTTTTCGATCTTTGTCCTCTTCAATCACAACATTGCGTTTAGCTCATCTTCTTCATCACATCACTCTCTGCATCACTTGGTGGTGATTTTGATTCCCTTCGACAATCATCTCCTTAACTTACAGAGACTTGTCTTTCTTTGGTTCTATCTTGTCTTCTAGTAACAATACTATTAAAATGTCTCCTAGCTGGGAGGATGCCTTGTCTAGTTTTGTCTTCTTCTACATTAGTCCCTAATATTGTACCAAGACTTTTGGTGCAGTATTTGCACCAGATAACACTTGTAAACTCTTTAGAATGTTTAGCAAATTGATGAGTTTTTGTGACATGTAGTGACCCTTTGTGTGCAACTACTAGCAAATATAATCTAGAAGCCAATGAAATTTCTTAATACAATCCCATCAACTACATTCTTTAAATAGAATTTCCACTTTTTTGTGTGCCAAAGAACTCCTTGAAAATCAGTTTTCTTTAGTGTTGTGGCTTGGATAGGTCTGATATTGGCAGCTTAAGCCTCTAGTTAGAGAGCTTTACATCCAACTTCTTTTCAATCTTGTCCACTTAAACTATTTACACCAACCACGATGCTTGCATTGTTCAAAATACCTTGGGCATCTTCTTAGACTTCTTGCACCCATAAGAGTATCTTATAAGCCCAAGTGTCTAGATCCACTCCACTTCTTTCCCAATCTGCTTCTAATTTAGGCTCAAGTAAGCTTGACAAAGTTGAGTTTCATGGTTGCAGCAGAGATAGAGAAAGTGAAGTGAGCACGCGTGTAGTTACTAGTGAAGATGAATAGAAGAGAGGCAACATATAGAAGGAAATTAAGAGGGCATGGCTATAGGATGAATATAAAAATGTGAAGTTAAAAGATTACTAAAAGTAGGCGTGCCATCGATGCCCTGCATGGCACTTGATATAATGTGCCCAAAAGTACATCTATTATATGTGCCCCTATATTAACTATGTGAATGTGCCTATATGATTGTACAAAACTATAAAAATATTATGCCATAGCGATTCACATTAAATACATGAAATGGTGAAAAATGAATCTTTAAAGAAAAAATACCAATTCCAGTTGTGTCAATAGCTGCTTGTGGGTCAATGAGTGTCCTGCTTACTTTGTTTTCACGTAGAAATTTTTCACTTTTGAAAGGGAATGGTGGAATTTTACCATGATAGGGCTCCAATGCATCAAAGTGCCAGCTACCCAAGGGATTTATATGCCAAGGATGTCAAAGCTCACAAGGAGTCAAATATGCTACAGAAAGTACAAGACAAATGGTGCAAGGACTCATCCTTTGAGAGATAGTTGTTCCCTACTACAATTTGCATTGTTGGCATCAGGTAATCCATTGGCATGACCACCTCTAATCCATAAACAATTCAAAAAGGCAATAAGCTTGTAAGATGTTTGAAAAGCCCATGATGCAAAGTTTAGCTTTTTTTCTCGGTTAGCCCTATTCTTCTCTGATTTTGGACAATTTCCTATAAAATCTTATTAGTTGACTCCGCTTTCCCATTTTCTTGTGGATAGACACCATTGAGCTTTTGTGAATGATAAGGTAGCTACTTTTCAGTGTTTGGATGACCTAATTCAAGAACTATAAACCTTGGTTGGTTACTAATTCAATCAAGCATCCAAACCTAGTCATTATACTCTCATATACATAAACTTTGCTATTTATTTATTTTGTTATCCATGAATGCCTTAGCTTCAACCCACTTATATATGGTAGTTTGTTATTAATGAAGATAGAGAAATTTGTGGTTAGTGAGTTGATTGGCCTAACACAGTCAAGGTCCATTTTTCAAATGTCGCTAAGGGTAACACGTGGTTAGGTATCATTTTGTCTATAATGGTGTGTTTCCCTAAGTCTTGGTCAAGATCACATTGCTTTGCCCACCTCACTGAATCAACCCATATTGCTTGCCACCATAACCCCACTTGAAGCATCTTCTTGTCTGTGACATCTCTAATAAAGTGGCTTGCCTTGATGGGCCTTTACTATCATTGCTTTCTTCTCATGTGGTGGCATGCATTGTCAAAGTAGGCCATTGACCCTTATCTGTACAATTGACCTGATATCAACTTATGATAGTGCCGTCTCTGCAAAGTTAGCCATTTTCTTTGGTCTCTTGTGAATGAACAAGGAGATAATCCAATGTAAAAAAACTTAAGCATTTCCACAAACCAATTGTGTGCTGGAACATCCTTTGTTGCTACCATAAGTAGCTTAACATCTACTAAGTCATCTAGCACTCCCAGTTCATTTTTAGCCTCTAGCTAAGATAGGTATTCCACTACTACATGTGATTACCCTAGAGTATATAAATCACTATAAATTTAAAAGTTGGTTAGAATCAATGGTCAGAATCAACATCCACCTTGCTATTTTGCCATGCAATGCCTGGTTCACCCCCAAATAGAGGAGAGCCAAATAATCAACTTGGAATATTAACTGGTTGTTAAGAGCACTTAGTGTTAAATTTGTTTAGTGTGTGTATCATACCCAATGTCTCTCTCTTTTTCATGGAGTGAATTTTCTCTGCTGCACTCAATTGTCAATTGGCATAGAGTAATTTGTCTTTGTTGCACTTAGTTGTCAATTGCCATATAACATATATCTTTGATCCACTTCATTGTCAACGAACATAGGAAATGAGCACAAACCTTTTTGGCTCCTCCTCTTACATCAGCATATTTTTAATGGCCATATTTTAAGCATTTGAACCTAACGAGATAACATATAAGACCTAGATCAACCCACATCTTCGTTTTCCTCTATTTTTGTTTATCCCCTATTTATCCTAAGTATTTATATTGCTCCTATATTAGCTTATAGGTTGTATGTGTGTCATGTTTTTTCATCCAATGCATCCTCAAGCAAAAGATCCTATACTTATAGCATCATCCTCTAGATAAAGATACAACATCAGCTTATAGGTTGTATGTGTATCATTATTTTGCATCATTGAGCAAAAGGTCCTGCTTCCAACATCATCCTCCAACAACTATACATTTTATTCTTTATTTATGTTCAATATTTTTTTGCACTAGGATTATGTTATGTGTGTGTACACGCGTGCATGTGTGTGTGCACGCTATGCATCATCATGTGTACCAATATTTCTAGGACTGTCACACATATGCGTGTGTGCGTGTGTGTGGGTGTGTGCCTTGTGTGTCATGTGTGTGTGTGTGTGTGCCATGTGTGTGTGTGTGCCATCATGTGGTCGAACATGTGCATGCGTGTACGTATTTATGCATGTGTGTGTGTGTGCACGCGCGTGCGTGGGTGTTGTGCGTGCATGTGTGTGTTTAGATTTATATACTAGATCATACACTCACGTGTAATAACCATATGATATATTTTTATGATAATAAAAATAATAAATTTTTGAAACAAGAAGTCAAAAGACCCTATTTTATTGTAAGCTTGAAGAAACCATCATTTTTTACTCTCCACAATGTATTGATCTTGGGGGATGCCTTTTAAAAAAACATATGTCATTCTTTAAAGAAGCATAAAGTTGAATGAAAAGGATTCTTACTTGCAGCACAATTGCACATGCACTAGATAATATCTCTTAATAATGAGAACTATTTGGCATCTTTAAAGCATTCCCTAAAAAGATCCTTTTTAATCATATTTAAAAAAAACCATGATGCTTCCATACAATCATGTCTAAAAGTATAGTAATTTATATGTTTTGGGATTTGTTAAAATTGATCTAAAAGTGAAAATGGCCTTAAAATATACTTTATATATTAAAAAAGTATATTTACTGCATAAATTTCTCTGAAATTTTGAAAAACTATTGATTAAATTGTACAAAATAACCCCAAAATAAAATTTTGAGTTTTATAAACGAATGCTTTTATTTTAATGTCCTATACAACACACTTATTAATTCAATCAAGGATAATGAACAAATTAATTTATTATTTTAAGCTTACATTGATTAATTTTTTTAAATAAAAACATAAAATTAAAAAAATAGTGAATAACTTATTTTAACTTTCGATAATATTTATTTATTTTATCATAAATTTACTACTTTTCTACTTGTTTATATTTAATATCATAAAATATTAAAGATGATATATAGATAATGGCTATTAATTTCAAATATGCTTAGTATATGTAATCATTTTAAGTTTAAGATTGCCTTTGGGTTCATTGCTTTGTCCAACCAGCCGAGAAGGAATTAACCTTTACCAAACTTATCATCAACAATACAAAAAGGGTTATACCACCATAAATTTAACTTCCTTGGTATCATTCTTATCTTCATGTTAAACATCAATATTGGTGTGCCAATCTTTGAGAAACTTCACCTTAGATTGGCAATCCACCCATTTCTTTTAGCATTTTTGCACTATTGTGTTTACCCAATAGGTCTGCTATCAATATTCATGTAGCTTCAATAGCTCATCCATACTATGGTGCAAGGACTCATCCTTTGAGAGATAGTTGTTCCCTATTGCAATTTGCATTGTTGGCATCAGGTAATCCATTGGCATGACCACCTCTAATCTATAAACAATTCAAAAAGGCATTGAGCCCATGGTTAGCTTGTAAGATGTTTGAAAAGCCCATGATGCAGAGTTTAGCTTTTTTTCTCGGTTAGCCTTATTCTCCTCTACTAGATTTTGGACAATTTCCTACAAAATCTTATTAGTTGAATCTGCTTTCCCATTTGCTTGTGGATAGACACCATTGCGCTTTTGTGAATGATGAGGTAGATACTTGTCTGGGTTTGGATGACCTAATTCAAGAACTGTGTACCTTGGTTGCTTACTAATTCAATCAAGCATCCAAACCTAGTCATTATACTGTCATACAAAAACTTTGCTATTTATTTATTTTGTTATCCATGAATGCCTTAGCTTCAACCCACTTATATATGGTAGTTTGTTGTTAACGAAGATAGAGAAATTTGTGGTTAGTGAGTTGATTGGCCTAACATAGTCAAGGTCCATTTTTCACATGTCTCTAAAGGTACAACTTGGCTAGGTATCATTTTGTCTTTAATGGTGTGTTTCCCTAAGTGTTGGGAAAGATCACATTGCTTTTCCCACATCGTTGAATCAACCCATATTGTTTTCCACCATAACCCCACTTGAAGCATCTTCATGTCTGTGACATCTCTAATAAAGTGGTTTGCCTTGATGGGCCTTTACTATCATTGCTTTCTTCTCATGTGGTGGCATGAATTGTCAAAGTAGGCCATTGCCCCTTATAATTGACCTAAAATCAACTTATGATAGTGCCGTCTCTGCAAAGTTAGTCATTTTCTTTGGTCTCTTGTGGATGAACAAGGAGATAATCCAGTGTAAAAAAACTTAAGCGTTTCCACAAACCAATTGTGTGCTGGAACATCCTTTGTTGCTACCATAAGTAGCTTAGCATCTACTAAGTCATCTAGCACTCCCAGCTCATTATTAGCCTCTAGCACTCCCAGCTCATTATTATTAGCCTCTAGCTAAGATAGGTATTCCACTACTACATGTGATTACCCTAGAGTATATAAATCACTATAAATTTAAAAGTTGGTTAGAATCAATGGTCAGAATCAACATCCACCTTGCTATTTTGCCATGCAATGCGTGGTTCGCCCCCAAATAGAGGAGAGCCAAATAATCAACTTGGAATATTAACTGGTTGTTAAGAGCACTTAGTGTTAAATTTGTTCAGTGTGTGTATCATACCCAATGTCTCTCTCTTTTTCATGGAGTGATTTTTCTCTACTACACTCAATTGTCAATTGGCATAGAGTAATTTGTCTTTGTTGCACACTTAGTTGTCAATTAATATATATCTTTGATGCACTTAGTTGTCAACTAACATTAAAAATGAGCACAAACCTTTTTGGCTCCTCCTCTTACATCAGCACATTTTTAATGGCCATATTTTAAGCATCTTCAAAGACATGGAATGGCAAGTCCCACTTCTAAGGCTGCATGACTAGAGTCTTGGCTAGCATTATCTTCAATCTCAAGAAAGCTTGCTCATAGTTGGGGCTCCATTTAAGATATTTCCTTTTCATATGTGCAAAGGAGCTACCACATCCAGCAGATTTCTTATCATTCTTTGGTGCCATATAACTTGCCCTAGAAACCCTCTTATTAGTACTTTCCAAATTGTTGGGAATTGAGGTCATCTTGATCACCGCGGCCTTTGTTTGGTCTATGACAATCCCTTTAGACATGATGTGTGGACATGTGACCGAGCTATGCAAATTGGCACCTTGATACACATAGTTCCAAGTGCTTTAAATGTTGGTCATGACCTCGTGAATGATTGTAAGAAATCTTAGAAGATGTTTATCACAACTCAATGGAAATTTGTCGGCAAGTTTTTGAGGTTAAAGTTCATTACATTAAGTGAAAAAGCCCCCCATTCAATAATAAATGTAATATCCTCTTTATCTTTTGGCACAATTTGGACTTGGTTGTAGTTTTTGAATCCATCTAAAAAGAATATTCTCATGCCTTGTCACTACATGAAGTAATGCATTGTTGAATGAAAATGGGAATGCTTTGGAAACTTTAGCTCCGTTAAGCTTTCTATAATATTACTACACAAACTTTGAGCATTTTGTTCTCTTTTTGGCACAATGACTATTCAAGATAGTCATATAGCTAGGTAGATAAAGCCTACTTTTAGTAGCTTATCAATTCCTTTCTTTACCCTAGCTACGTAATTTGGGTTTATCCAATAGTGCTACTATTGAATTAGGTCAGCGTATCATCCTTTAACACTATTCTACGTTGGTAAAAATGCGGATCTACACCATGCACACCATTGTAACTCTATGCAAGCACAATCCTAAAGCTACAAACGAGAGTGTGCAATTTCTATTTAATTTGTATATGCAATTTGGCATTCACTACCTTAGCCATCTTTGGGTCTTTTGCAGATCCTATTGTAGCTTGTCTTCTTTTACCCTCCTAGGGTGTCCTAGCTCCTACTCAATCTCATTCAAAAATCTTCCTAGCTCGAGATATTTGACTCATGAGCTCTTCTTGATTTTGTTAGTCTTTCTTGTTTTTCTATGGCTATGTGGCTTCTTGCTCTATCTCTACCAATCTTTAGTTGTTAAAGCTACCCTCTTCCAACTAGTACTTCTCCAACAATGAAGCCATGCCAATCTCAAATATTCCCATTGGACTCTCATTGATGTCCATGTACTTTGACTATATTGCATACTTTGGCTTCAAAGGTGAATGAATTAATGTGGTTGACAACTTCACTTCCTTCCTCCTTCTATTGAGAAATATAGTTTAACACCATATTAGTGAATTTGGGAATTTTCCAATTCCCATTTTTAAATACTTAAAAAAGAGGACATGGATAACATGTTTGTAAGTTTCTCAAAACCCTATCATATGACCTATCGTTGGAAAGCGCTTGAAAAATGGAATCTAAAGAGCTATAAAGCGCTCATTTCGGATTAGTGGTGTTCAAGTTATGGTTAATCCAAACTTTTGACCACGTGTCCCAAACTTGTGAGAAATTCCCATATTCCCCAATATGGTGTTGTTTACTTCTCCTAGTTTTGCTTCATCTTTGCCTATCAAAACCATGGCCTACCCAAAATCTAGGGGTACACAATAGTGATATCCTCCATCCTCAGTGCTAATGCTATAATTTTGTAGAATAGATACTAGATCTATCCAAATTGAAATTCTTGAGGCCTGTAGGCCCAAAGCTTGCACTTTTCTCTAGTTTGTCATTTTTTCAACACAAATGGGACTCGTGAAATTGTTTGGATACCTAGTTTGGCACGTGTTGTGGACAATACCCTCATCAAGAAGTGCTTCATTAATAGGTAGACCATTTCCTCTTACAGTGACCAGTGGGACATTGTAATCACAGATCAACCGATTGCTAGCCTTTACACTATGAACCTCCTCTGTAGGATACTAGATATATCCAAATTGAAATTCTTGAGCCATGTAGGCCCAAAGGTTACACTTTTCTCTAGTTTGTCATTTTCAAAACAAATGGGACTAGTGCAATTGTTTGGATACCTAGTTTGGCACATGTGTTGTGGACAATACCCTCATCAACAAATGCTTCATTAATAGGTAGACCATTTAATCTTACATTGACAAGTGGGACATTTTCATCACACAGATCGATGGATTGCTAGCCTTTGCACTATGCAACATCCTCTGGAGGCATTTTTTTTCTTTTTCAACCTAAGTTTGGCCAACATTTTTTCTCAAAAGTTTGGCACTAGTGATAATAGCTATTTTTCCATCATTTGAAGAGACAGTCTCTTCAAGGTATCCCATAGGTTGTATTGCATATCCCTTAATGGTAAGCTTCTTTCTTTGTGCTTGTCTTGCTTGGTGCCACTACACCCTTGTTTCTATGATTGACCTTTGATTTTTTGGAACAACTGGCTGGTTCACTCCTTTACTCTATTTTAACACTATGTTGTTGGCCTGCACTGTTGTGTCATTGCTTTATTGCAGTGCACTGGACCCTTGTACATCACTATTTTTAGAAGCACTAACTTCTTGATGGTTTGTCGGCATTTTGCTACATTCTAAAATTTCCTACTAAAATGTACAATTCAATGCTATTACATGAAGTGTCAAAAAGACATTCAATAAGTTTTTTGTTGGCATGAGTTCCTTAACCATTTCTTGCACTTGCGTGTGCACCCAATGTTGCTTATTCTAATTCATCTTTTTTGACTAGCACAATAATTTTTTGTGTTATCTATCTGGTAACAACCATCACCTCCAATGCCTATTGAGCATCTAAAGGTGTGATGAATACGATGTTCAACCCTTCATATTGCTACTATTATAGCCCCTCGTTATTGTTTTATCGGTCTCTTTTATTATTTTTATTCATCTTCATGTGCCAAAAATAATGGACATTTATATTTTTAATGGACACTTTCTCCATATTTTTTATTTTTTGTAGTTTTAATACTCATTTGGATACTATCGTGCAAATGCTTCTCTCAGTATGGTTACTGCCTATCCACAGAGACTCATCCAGTAGACTCATATTTGGGATGAGTGTAGACCTTGAGGGGATTTCCTAGTCACAGTCCGTGGTCTATCTATCATATCTGGGGGGTCATATATTCACTTTTTCTCCTTGCCAAATTTTCATGTGAGATTTGCAGTTCTTTCTTAGGTTGGATTCACATCTAAGGTGAATGGAAAGTCCTGAGGAAGGGGTGCATTGATATTGTGTGTATATTTGGAAGGATTGATATGTTTAGAATTGTCGAAAAGTGAGTGTATATAAGGTGATTAAGATGGATATCTATTTACATCTCAAAATCTATGTGAATTATAGGATGCATAAATGTGTGAACCAATTGGACTTCATGAACTTGCTAGATTCCATAGGAGGAGAATCCATATCTAGTGTGGGCTAGTTTTGTGCAAATAAGTATAAAATCCTCACCCTGCTCAAGAGGATGGATAGAGTTTGAGGTATGGAAGATGGAGTAAATTTGATAAGGACATTGATTTTTATTTGGGAAAAAGGAAATTAGGATGAAAAGGCCTAAGCATTTAAAGGTGGGACCATTCTTCTGTCATTCTCTAGTGGTAGAAAACCAACATTTGAAATTGGAATTTAAAAAAAAATAAGTTTTATATAAGTAAAGTCTTTCTTAAATTAATATTTGTTATGGAAATGTAAAGGAGATGGTCATCTTCTCAAGTGATGGGATGTGGAGGGCTCAACCTTGTGTTGGTACTGTGGTGAGCGCATTTTAGAGATGATTTAATGATTGATAAATAACTAGTTTATATTTTTGATATAATCAGAAAGAAAAAATGATAAATCTCCATTTAAGGGATAAGGTGGGAATCTGCCAGAGACCTTGTTCTCCCAAGGAGTAAAAATAAGAATCTGATATTTATTAATTGAAATAATTTAGAATATATCTTGGAAAAGACTATTTAAAGGAATGTAAAGTCCTTGGAAGAGTGATTCTTAAAAAGGCTCAAAGGCCACACACTTAAAATGAATTGAGATTTGTCTAAGAATTTTAGTGATTATTTTGATCTTCAAAATAAATGATTTGAGATAATAAATAATAAGTAACATTATATATGTAGACAACTCTTTGATTGATGATATCACCGCTAGGTTTGTATGAAGTTAGAGTAGCTCTTACTTGTGTAGAAATTTCCTCTTATATATATATATATTGTGTAGAAACTTATCAACCTTTTTATATATAGAATATTTATTAGACTATTTATTGAGCATAATTTAGCAATCTTTTTTATGCTTAAGTAAGTTTTTGTTTTGCACCCCACAGGGCTGATGTCATCGGAGGAGTGGGATTCTCTAACTAGATCCTCATCCTAGTTGTTGGGAGCGATGTCCTTAATAGTTTGGGAGGCCAGGACAGGGCCCTCGCTATATAAACAACATCCAAAATGCTTAAGAAATTCAATCGGTTGTTACTAATACAGAGCCCACTAGCAAAGGCAACCTTATTGGAATTTAGGCAGCCTAGGTAACAAAGAGTGCAACAATGATGGAAGGGGTGGGCATAATAGTGAAGACTATTACTACTCTAAAGTCCGACTAAGGTATGGTAATCCGATTAGCCCGTGAAAGCTCATTGAGTTTCATCTATCTCACTTCATCACCGTCGACCCCGACGTTCTTTGATCTTTGATAACAAACTCCAAAAAAAATGTGCGGGTTGCTCTAAACACTATCTAACCCAGACTAATGGTTAACCATGGGATTTCCTATACTATGACATCTAACCTTTTTTAAAATTAAATCCTTATCTAAGCCTTGAAAGAAACTTTGAGTAAATACATCCTTTCAAAGAAATAAAGCCGCTAAAAAAATTCACTACTTTCTTTAAGCCTAACAAAAACTTTAATATATGATTACAACTAATTGTATTTGATAAAATTGCTTTAAAAAATGAAGCAAATTTAACCCAATAAAATTTGATTTGGTGGCTCATAGGCATGCAAGAACCATGTCCCAAATAAAAAAACTTAAATTTAGTCTGAATCAAATCAAAATTACATTGAAAATTTTCACAAATTTAACTGTGCAGATTGATCTCAAGTCTTGAGATTTACCTTCGAATGTGCTCAGTCTTTGTCTCATTTCATAATGACAAATTTACTCTTAATTAAGTCATCCTTAATTAAATAAAATTAAACTACAATAAAAGCTTCCACAAGCATACTTTATTAGAAGACAATTAATTTAAGATTTAAAGAGCGAAACTTAGCTTTCCATTAACTGATCAAACTCAAAAATCTTTGGAGTTCCATCCTCCCTACCCATTGCATAAATGTTGTATACCTACGATTTTCCTACCATTCCTACGTATCACATACGCAATTTATGTCTATACATTACATATACACGAATCAAAGGTCGTTATAGAATTCACCCAGACTAGGTAAACAACGCTCACATAGATACATGCTTAACATAGAAAACATGCTCTTGATCAACTAGCTAAATGAAGGGTTCATAGATCCATACTTATCAAGAAAGATACCCATGATTAGCATTAAGCTTGGTCAAGTGAGATCATGTCGTGATAATGTTCATACTGTTCAAGTAGGACACACACACACACACACACACACACACACACATAATCTAAAGCACCAAAAGGTATTATATGCGGGTGACACATACACATTAGTAAGATCAACTATGCTAAGCAAGCAAGACATGCCTAAGTTAGGTTCAAGACTAGGATAGTCAGCTACTACGGGCACACAGCCATGCAAATTCTTTGCAGACACGTACTAATTAAGAACTAGGTTTCCCAAGGCTTTCTAGTATGCACCTAATGATCATGCACTTTTGATTATAATACTCTTGGCAAATTCTACATAGATAAGTTTTCAATCCTTCCAAGCCAATTAATGTTCACAAATCTCTTTAAAAAAAAGATACTAACTTAGTCGGATAGTCCTAGCAAGTCCTTTTTCTATCTAAGAAGCGGACATGGATGAAACTTCTAAGCTAAACATACGAACAACCAGTCTAGTTAGGCGTGCCTAAAATCTAGCTAGAAGTAAATTATGGGTGACTTATCAAGCATGTACACTTTCAAACTTTTTAAACATCTACCTTTCCTCATATATGCATGCTTTTCTTCATCCCTATAGATAAGTTTTATATATACTTTTTATACCCTAGGTATATGTACATTTCATATGTTTTTCCTACCCTTATATAAGTATCTCCTACTTTATGTATAACGCTTATAAAAAACTTTTTCTTTATACTCTTTCTATATATTATGCGTAAGCTTTTTCATATGCTTAATAAGCATAATATACCTATGTAATTTAAATAAACTTTGACATTAGTCTAATAAGTACAATATGCATTATCTTTATATATATTACGCTCCTAATTTGCATATTATACATAAACATTATCTAAAGATTTTATATGTAGTTTTTTTTAACCTTATTTAAGTATTATATAACCTTTCTTAGCATTATCCACATACATTTCTAGCTATATTATGAATGATTTTCATGCCTATAAATGATATATAATCTAGCCTAGATCCTCTAAATACACCCTATAAATACTTCCATTCGTATAAGGTCTAAGTAAAACTCACAATAACTATACTTACTTTGTAAAATGTAAGGCACCCGTTGCAAGCACTGGATATTGTATGCGTCTTGAACACCGACTATGTAATCATTTTTTTAAAAGAGTTTTCAGACTACTCCATGTGTCAAAATTTTATATTGTATTTCTCTTTTTTCTTTCTTCAACTTTGATCCGCGTCAGATTTCAGTGTTGAGTGTATCGACTTTTCGTACTCGTGAATTTGTAACCTACACGTTGACTTCACTAACTAACCTTCTTCTTATGTGTTCTAAGAATCTTGCTAACCATGATTTGAGCGATATGACATAATCGAGACAGATATTAACTTGATCTCGGCTACGCAAGTCACGTGAAACTCCCTTAGAGCATTAATTACGGATGGGCTTGGATTTTAGCACCCGTGAATCTAACTTCTTTAAAAAAAATTGTGTACTCCAAGATCTCGAAGGCAATTTTTTCAAGGAATAACTTGTTGTGCACATTTATAAAAGGGTTTCTCCTTGAGCAAGGAAAAGAAGGGGGTGGGAGTAGGTGATGAAAAATTGAAACCTACATCAAATTTTTTTAGGAATAAGAAGAATGGATAAAGAGAGTGAGTGTGAGTGGAAGAGAGAGAGAAAGTGAAGGGAAGAAAAAGGGTGAAAGGGAGAGAGAGAGAGAGAGAGAGAGAGAGAGAAAGGGAGAGTGAAGAGAAGAGAGAGAGAGTGAGGGAAAGAGAAAGAGAGAATGAAGAGAAGAGAACATAATCTCCCCCCCAGTGACAAGGACGCTGGTCATGCAAGGTCATGAGAATGACGCGCGGGAACATCGCATGCTTACAACCAACGGAGCAGTTGCAGGAGTAGCTACATGAGACTTGTAAACGGAGGTACAAGGATTGTGGAGTTACATAGGAACCAGACCTTAGGAAGAGCTCAGTAAGGGTCCAAGTGTAATGGTTCTTGTCCATTTCAGAAGCAAGTGACCGAGCGGCTTAGTGTGTTGAGTGGTCATCACATTAGGCATGGCGTAGAAGCCCATTAGGCATGGCGTAGAAGCCCATTATGGAAAGGAGATGCAAATGGGCACATAACCAGGCATGGGCAACCATTCGATGGAGGCATGGGGGATCTACCATGCCCATCCATGAGACGGCTGGAGCAACTGCAGGCCAACCGGTGGTAGGCATAGGCAAAGGGGTGCTTGGGTATTAACACAACACATTCAAGTGATGGTAGAAGTAGCTACTCTAGGTAGGCACGTGGCGGAATCTAGGTGGCCTACTTCATTTCTGATGTAATATGTACCCTACTCTAGGGCACCGAACTTCCTCTTGAGCTCTCTTACTCTCAGCCTACTAGAGAGCCGGTTGCCTTGTAGCTGCACTCCTATTGCAGCATGGTGTCCCGATGGGTCGGCCTCAAGATCGTGTACTCTTTCGGCCTCATTTTCTTCTACAATCTCCATCACTTAGTGATTCTTTGATTGCCCTAGGCTCTGATACGACCGTAATGAGGGTCTCGCACAATCTCACTTTTTCCCTTCAAGCTACCTGTGCTGCTAAACCACTACCACCCAATGTAAACGACAATCTACTAGTCCATCCTTCTAGCAATAGGAACCCACTAAGCAATCATCAACCAAGACATCCAATCATAGCATCATGTAAACACCATAAACACTAGCTACCCCTGCACCATAACATCACACCTTCACAATAAACCACCACAGCTTTTTACTCACACACCCACAAGCCACAAATTCGTTCACTGCATGAAACTACTCCACACCACTAAGAGTCCACAACCTCTTCATTAAAATTAAATTACTCTTAATTAAATTATCCTTAATTGAATTAAAATTTACTCTTAATTAAATTATCCTTAATTGAATAAAATTAAATTTTCAAAAATTATATGCGGGTGACACATACACATTAGTAAGAACAACTATGCTAAGCAAGCAAGACATGCCTAAGTTAGGTTCAAGACTAGGATAGTCAGCTATACAGACACAGCCATGCAAATTCTTTGCAAACACGTACTAATTAAGAACTAGGTTTCCCAAGGCTTTCTAGTATGCACCTAATGATCATGCACTTGTAATTATAATACTCTTGGCAAATTCTACATAGATAAGTTTTCAATCCTTCCAAGCCAATTAATGTTCACAAATCTCTTTTAAAAAAAATACTAACTTAGTCGGATAGTCCTAGTAGCAAGTCCTTTTTCTATCTAAGAAGCGGACATGGATGAAACTTCTAAGCTAAACATACAAACAACCAGTCTAGTTAGATGTAACTAAAATCTGGCTAGAAGTAAATTATGGGTGACTTATCAAGCATGTACACTTTCAAACTTTTTAAACATCTACCTTTCCTCATGTATGCATGTTTTTCTTCATCCCTATTAACACTTTATAGATAAGTTTTATATATACTTTTTATACCCTAGGTATATGTACATTTCATATGTTTTTCCTACCCTTATATAAGTATCTCCTACTTTTTGTATAACACTTATAAAAACTTTTTCTTTATAATCTTTCTATATATTATGCGTAAGCTTTTTCATATGCTTAATAAGCATAATATACCTATGTAATTTAAATGAACTTTGACATTAGTCTAATAAGTACAATATGCATTATCTTTATATATATTAAGCTCCTAATTTGCATATTATACATAAACATTATCTAAAGATTTTATATGTAGTTTTTTTAAACCTTATTTAAGTATTATATAACCTTTCTTAGCATTATCCACAAACATTTCTAGCTATATTATGAATGATTTTCATGCCTCTTATATAAATGATCTATAACCTAGCCTAGATGCTCTAAATACACCCTATAAATACTTCCATTCATATAAGGTCTAAGTAAAACTCACAATACCTATACTTACTTTGTATAATGTAAGGCACCCGTTGCAAGCACTGGATATTGTATGCGTCTTGAACACCGACTATGTAATCATTTTTTTAAAAGAGTTTTCAGACTACTCCATGTGTCAAAATTTTCTATTGTATTTTTCTTCTTTCTTTCTTCAACTTTGATCCGCGTCAGATTTCGGTGTTGTGTATCGACTTTTCGTACTGCACGTCGACTTCACTAACTAACCTTCTTCTTATCCGTTCTAATTTCCATCAACGCACTCAACCCAGCTTCAGACACTTGCGAGAATGCGGAGGTACTACGCCCTTGGTTCAAAATACCACGCCTTTTTTTTGATCTTTCACGAGCATAGTCGATGGTTTAGTACCCTAAGGCGAGGGTCTTAAGCTTCTCGACGTAGCGTATAAAAAATGTTGGAAATCCACCTGACTTATTGGGTCCACTCGTCCATAGATATGGTGCCGCGTCGGGGCGACCAATCTCTCGCTTTTCACCCTGCACGTACCCATAACTGTTATCTAATTACTACCGCATAATCTTAACAATTAAAGACATTGTTCCTTAATTAGATTTATCGAATAGTGTTCTTTAATACAACCCCTTCAACTAGGTAAAGACAAGTTAATACATCGTCTAAAAAGCACCTACTTTTCATTAAAAAGATTGTATCTTAAAAGATATTTACATTGTTCACATCCAAGGGATCCCCATCCTTAGAAAAGGAGTGATCCTCACTTGTCCAAAAAGAAAACAAACAAACAAGCCGGGTTATCTAAAATCCTGACGCCCGATCCCGCTAACCACCATGATGCATCTAGAACCAAGGAACCCCCATCCCTCGGCGGGGGGGTCACTCATATAAATATGTAAGTATCACGTGGGTTCAACAGAAGGACATTTTAAATATTTAAAACTTACAGAAATATATTTACAGAGGGGATTTATTTATTGTATTTTAAAAAAAACTTACAGATTTGAATAGGAAAGGATACATTATATTCACTAAAAAATTCACAGATAAGGGACTTTTTAAATAGGCCTTGAACGCACGTGATATAGAGGATTTACATATAGTGACCCCCCCGAGCCCCATCCTTAACTAGATGTGATCGCTGCTTGGTGGGCACTTATTGTCACCACTGACCTCTTTGCCCAAGAAAGTCGGCAGCTCATCCACCTCGGCAAGGCTAGCCATCATGAGGTAGGATAAGGTCTAAAGTTAAAGGTAACCTAAGACTTTGGCACTCGCGCGACATACCCTATCGTTCGGAGTGCCTTAACCACAAAGCCGACTACATGCATCCGTCTGAAAAACAAAAAGTTTTCAATAACCTCCTTTGAAAAGGGTTTAACTTAAAAATTAACAAGTCATTGAAATGACAATTACCGCAAGGCATGTTTTAGAATACATTCTTTTGAACTAGAAAGTTACGGGAAAACACATGATTACGGGTTTCTTTTGGTCATGGACCAATTTTTTGGGAAGTATATTTATTTAAGGAGGGTTTCCTATGCTTACTCTAAAAGTCTCATATGTATATGGAAATTGAAATAACTATGCATGTACAAAAATATGACTTTCCTACTTGGTCACATTCGTTCCGACCTCATTCGAGGTATTGGCATTCCTAGCCGGGTACTGGGCATCACGTGTACCAGCATTGTTGAATGTGACCCCCCTTCGTATGCGTTTGGGAGCTATCTGGGAGCTATCCTCGACACAAAAGTTTAGCAAAAAACATGAAAAAATACTCTAACGTAAAACTGCGGATTTAACACTTGAGAGGGTTAGAGAGCGTAAAGTAAACTAGTTCTAAACACTGAAATTCTTTGTAATTTTTACCCTTGATTAGCTTGATTGGAGTTTAATTCTTGAGAGAGAGTGTGTGTAATAATGAGAAATAAGAGAGGGAGCCTGATAATATAGAAAGAGGAGAGAAGATATGCCCCATGTGGGTTTCCCTGGTCCAAAATAGCAAGAGAGAGAGAGAGAGAAAAATTGTAATTTTCAGATGCTCCCCCTAGACATCCTCCTACATCACCCTAGAAGCTTCTCCCCCATCACTTGCCCATGTGATAAAGCTAAGCATTCAATTTTTCATTTTTTTGATCAATTCCGACAATGCTAGGCACGGATGTGATGATTTTCTCAGCTTGCGGTGGTGCAAATTGATTTTCGAAAAGCACATAATGTAGATGATTCTGAGCTAGATAGGATAGATGATACAAATCCTCGGCCGTTCCCTGATTTCTATGTATAATCTAGGATTGACATATGAAGATCATAAGTGAAATAGATTTTCAACCTTGGTATGTTTTTATTTGTATCTCGAAAACCGTAATAAGTGCAATTTGCAAGCTCTAAAGTGCATAGTACAAATGAACTTGAGTCGATGTTACTTGAGCCTCAACCCATTAGCAATTCCCTAATTATGTGCCTAAAATTTATGTATGTATTTTTCTATGCGTACAAGATGTGCTAGCTCGAAAAAAGTGCTCATAACTTGGGATATAAGTCCAGACCCCCATTACAGAACCGAAAAGTACACCGTACACAAAAGCATAAAGACTTCAATGAAGACCAAAAACTTATGATTTTCTCGGATGATTTGCTTGGATTCAGGTTACAAAAGTTTAGGAACATTACATCCTCCCCAATTAAAAGATTTGAGATGTCCTCATCTTGAGAACAACTGTGGATAATCTTTAACCAATGAAGTCTCATCTTCCCAAGTAGCATCCTCTAAGGGAAAATCTTGCCATTGGATAAGATGTTCCTTGATTTAAGGGTTCGTTCCCTTGACTCTAAGATTCTCTCAGGTTTGAGTTCTAAAGTATTCTGAGTTGGCATTATAATCTGATCATCATTAAGAACATGATCTGTACTATATAGGGTTTCAAAAGACTTACATGAAAAACATGAACCTTGAGGTGAGTAGGAAGATCTAACTTATAGGCTTGAGTTCCTACACATTTCACTATCTCATAGGGTCCACACTAGCTAGGACTAAGCTTCTTATACTTTCCTAGGGAAAGAGTGCTTGTTTTTGGCCTGACACAGCAAATATGTCTATCTGATCCCTTTCCATCTGCATAATGCTTCTGTCGGTCCTGGGCTGCTTGAATATCCTTACGGATAGCCTTTGTCTGGGCTTCCATTACTTTAATCATCTCCTTTGAAGCCTCTACTTTGATAGTAGGGTCTGAAAAGTTTAGGGGTGACAAACATTCTTGCCCATAAAGAGCATTAAATGTTGTCATACCGATGCTTTGATGATATGAAGAATTATAAGTGAATTCCACCAGTGGAAGATACTGAATCCATTTACTAGGCTCATGGCTACAATAAGCCCTGAGAATGTCTTCAATCACTTGATTTACTCTCTTAGTTTGACCATATGTCTAGGGGTGATAAGCTATATTGAAGCATAGCTGAGTGTTGCTGGCTTGAAATAGCGAAGTCCAAAACTTGGAAGTGAACTTCTTATCCCAGACACTCACTATCCGTTTAGGTAAACCATGCAGTTTGAAAATTTCTTTGACAAAAATTTTGGCAAAATCTGAAGCAGAATAAGTCACTTTCACAGGGATAAGGTGAGATACCATTGTGAGCATATCCCCACTACTATCATAATGGAATTGTACCCACCTTGAGCAACCCTATGACAAAATCCATGCTTATGCATTCCCACTTCATATGAGGAATATCCAGCGGTTGGAGTTTCCTTGGCATCTTGACTCTCTCGGCTTTAATCCTTTGACAAGATAGACACTGAAACGAACATAGTGAAGAACATCTCCCTTTAAGCATTTCTAGTGATAACTCTTTCTGACTGCATTAAGCGTCTTAGGATAGCATGGGTGTCCTGAAGTGGGCTATCATGTGCTTCATACAAGATTGCCTTCTTCAACCCAAAATCCTTAGGAATACATAGCCTATCCCTATAGTAAAGACATCCATCACTACAAGAGTAATTCTGAGTGGAGGGTTTCCTATCCTCTGAAATTGCTTGTATACACACACACACACACACACTCACACAAGCTCTCTGGTATTTAAGAAGGTGAGGTCTCATGATGGGTTCCTAACAAAGTTTGATCCTTCTTCTGATTGGAATGAAAAGGTATGGGGCTGTCCTTTTACTAAATACTATGACACAGTCTCAAACTTCAAGAAAACATGTAAAAATCGTGTAGAAGCAATGTTAGAGAGAGAGAGAGAGAGAGAGAGAGAGAGAGAGAAAGTGCAAGAAAGAGAATTTATGTGGAATATGCAATTGTCCACATATGAATTGTTTGCCAAAGACACAGACATTTATAAATTGTTTTGAGAACATTGAACAGCGAAAAAAAACGAATGGTCGAGGTCCACTTACAATGATTGGAGTTGCATGGCATTAGATGACAATTTTGACATTTGGAGAATTTGTTGTGGGTGGCCAACAATGCAGAGGAGATTGTACTATGAGGACATTGTGTTATTAGGGATGGAACTACAACACAAGTGATCTACAAAGAGTTAAGACCTTAGACAAGTTGGGAAAAGTTGACCAAGCGGGACATGTACCTACCGTAAGGGGCACATGTAGAGGAGCTGAAGTCATACATGAGTCAAAAGTTTTTACACCAAATTCCTCTTCTTTTGCCTTATGGCTTTGCAAAAGAAACACCTAAAAGTGAGCTGCCTTATTAGAGAAGAGAGCTAGTTATTTTCCTAGTGTCCCCCCAGACCCATGCTTGGAAGACGTAACGAAATGACACACCCAGCGTTGCACTTGATGCCGACCAATGCCCTTGTGGTCTATGAGAGCAGCGTTCACTACAACCAATGCTGCCAAGTCTACGTCCACCACTTTTGAATTGGTACTGCCAGCTCTCGCACTAGCTGTGCAAACGCTCTGGCTGCTTTAAGAAATAGAGCATGACAAATCGAAGAGGCTACTATAAACAGAGCATGACGAATAGGAGAGGCTACTATATTACCACCTTCGAAACATGCAGACCTCATGGTCCACCACCACGATCAGAAGCAACTAAGGCTAGTTGTGAGAAGGAGACCAAGATTCGACACTTCCTTGCACGTGCACAATTGTATACCTATCAAGCACCCAGCGTTGGCTCAGTTCACTATGTCCGCAATGCCCCATGCCGTGTTCACAATAGCATTGCCATGTGTTGTGCCTCGTCGCCATCAGCCTTCTAGCTCGCAGCATCCTCTGTGTGTGTGTGTGTGCGCGCGCGCGTGTGTGTGTGTGTGTGTGCGTGTGTGTCCGTGTGTGTGAGAGAGAGAGAGAGAGACAATGATGGCCCGCATGAGTGCAACACCTTGAACACCTGCCCTAAATGAAAGCTATAGCACAACAGAAAGCACAACCACTGAAAATCAAAGGTGGCCAATACGGACACTGTTTTGTTGCCATGGTGGGCCATCAGACTGCCTTGGCCTAGTGGGGGGTATGGCCTTGTGCAGGCCAAAAAGGGCTTAGGCCCAAGGGCATATTACAAGAAGTGGTCACGGCCCAAGGGATTATTGTATGTATTGGGGGGTTCTTGGAGAGAGATGTCTGCATCTTGTACACATACCATGGTAATAGAGAAGGAAGTAGCTTGTACATTGTACAGGTACGATGGTAAAGGAAAAAGAAGCAACATGTTCCTCCAAACCACAACAGTGAGAAGGCCTTGTCTAGTGAAGGGAGCATTGCGTGGAATGAGAATGTGGCATCCAGACGAACATCATCATATCTTTCAAAGTCAAAAAGTATTTTTCGGGTTTCTGGAAACAATGCAATGCATTTGCAGCATCAGTATGTGGTTTTGGCAGACCCAAGCCATCCAATAAACTGGTGCATGACAGTAGATTCTATTTTTCCATGAAGGCCCCGCAATACCCTGCCTCAGAACTCAACATCTGGAAGCCTCTTCCAAACTCAAGAATCCTACTTAGAAAACACATCAAGATCTTCAACTTTGCAAGTGTTCGAAAGAGAGACATGGCAATCGTAAGTGGTTGGTGAAAAGGTCATTAATAGCAATTACCCCGATCCCCCATCAAACCAGAGGTCATCAACGTAAAGATTACCAAACACCACGTGGTTGTTAATAGTAACTTAATACTTGTTATATGCCACGGTGGGCCGTGATCCATGCAAAATTACAATTTGCAAAATAACAAATCATGCAAAATTCAAAATTCAAATCATGCAATTTTGTAAAATTGCAAATCATGCAATAATGCAATTTATGCAAATTGTAATTTGTGCATCCGAAATTATATATATATAATATAAATATAAAATACACATTGCAGTGATTGCACATTGCACATTGTGCAATGTGTATTTTATAATATATATATATATATATATATATATATATATATATATATATATATATCAATGGCAACGTTATTCTACTCTACCTGCATGCGAGGGGCCACTCTGCAAATAATCTCCTCCCAGATTTCTTTCAATGAAGATGGCAGTGATTGTTGGCTTCCTCGGCGTGGCTCCGACTATAAAAATGGCTTCATTTTGGGTGAGTTAAACTCACTTAGTCTGCATTGTTGATTCACAGGTTAATATGTCACTTGTCCTAGCATCCATCGGGAGCTCATCCTCTCAGGAATCTAGCTATTGCTTGATCATTCTCTTTATAATATATGATTGAAGGTTTCTATAATCTTTGAATCCTAGCGAATCGATTTATATGGTTTGACATGTTAATTTGTACATACACAATTTGATCTAATGACCTTTCGCTTTTCTGATGATGGTTTTTTGTATTTCCTTGAACTTATTTGACAGTTTCTACACATGTAAGCTATGAGAGTTTTTTAGGCATAACGACTCTGCTGCCCGCATGACCTAGCTTGACTATGGTTGGCTTCTTATAGAGCGGATATATCCCCTAGCTTTACACATGCATGGGGTGCTAAAAAGTGTCAATTTCCAAAACAATTTTCTATGTAATTTTGGGCATACACATTGGGCTTTTGCATGCCCTGATGAGTATCTTGCTTTTTTGATGGTCATGACTGAATACTGTTACTCTGTTTTTTTAATGAGTTTTATAAGGAGTCTTTAAAGCACATTTTTTTGTGACAAATTTGGTCTAGTTCTATCAGGTTGTTGCATCCTATAGATAAACAATGAAGAAATTAATTCCCGATTGGGGTGTGAACTTTCTAAACCGTTGAATAGATAAGCTCCTGGAACCTTGGATTATGATTTGTGTACACTAGGTGATGGACTACCTGTATGATGTGCTCTGAAATTCGAGGTTACTCATTTTGGTTGTTTGTTTTTACATCTTTGGTGGATAGTACGACTAATTGTCCTATTAGTGCATCAGTATAAGGTCCTTACGTCAGTTATTATTGTTATTTTTTAAGGATCTTAAGGGCATACACATTTCGTTAATTACTCGATCATGGGCATGATTTGCTGTTTTCTGAAAGCTGTGAATCTGGTTATGGATGGGCGACTGACTGATGATGGGTATTATTCTTCATTCTTTGATTTCTAAAAGCTTTGAATCTGGTTATAGATGGGTGAATATGTATTGATGACTTATCTTGGAATTAATGTGTTATCATATGTAACCCGGAAAAAAAAATTGATTTACTGAATAACTACTTCAGTTTGCAGATTAGACAAATGGATTGTTTACTTATAGCCATGTTGTTGATCTAATACAGATCTAGCAATGGATTGTTTACTTATAGCCATGTTGTTGATCTAATATAGATCTAGCAATGGGAGATTTAACATCCATGATTGCTAAAGATCCGTTATAACTGATTTTTTGACCAACTTTTTAGGATTTGTGAACCCATTTATTAAGGGTTACCTGACCCAACTATAGCTTAATTTTGAAAATCTTTGGGTGACATCTATAACATGTGGTAGATCTTAGGACACCTATAATACACATGCGTTTGTCTGTTTTGGATGGATGCAAGTAATAAGATATAACCTCTTAAACATCTTACAGTTTAAGCTTCATAAGACTTGTTGCTCTATCGGAGACACATTCTTCCTTAAACTTATAACATGACTATTATATACCATACTATTGTTATGTAATCATGCTTAACATATCATTTATCAAGACTCAATTGGGTCCTTGAATTTTTTAATTTGGCTGTGGATATGTTATTAAAGATAGCTCAACACCAACACACACACACACATAGAGAGAACCCCCCAGAAGGATAATTCCTAGGAGGCGGATGGGCTGAAAATGGTTGGATTTTGAAGGGTGATTTCTAATAGGTTTGTGTAAGAGATGTATAAAAGAACCATATTGGATCGAGATGAAAGATTGGGGCTTTGAGATATTTTTTATCATCCCAAGCTGAGGTTTAATCTTATTCCAAGCCTACCAGATGGCTTTTAATGAGGAGGCTAGCATGAGGTTTTATTTGAATTGGTCCACAAAACATAGGAAGGGAGGGAAGATCCTTTCATCTCTAGAAGCATTTGATGGAGTTCAAATGTATGTACCTATTTAACAGGAGAGCCCAATCCTCCTTGGGAAGTAGAGGCTCTCACGATCCATTTGGCTGAGAGTTTGTCTACCAAATCAATGATGTTGAAAAAGCCCAAACCTTCTCCATCCTTTGGGATAGTACAATATCTCCAGGCCAATTTGGGAATCTTGAAGTTGATGCTTATTTTCAATCCATAGAATTGTCCACAGCACTCCAAATAGCCTACACAGCCCTCCAAATGATCTAAACATCCTCTTGTTTGTCCTCATCTTGGGCATATACCACAACATGACAAATTTTATAATATGTAGAGGTGGTTTTGTATTGTATGATTGTGTACAATTAAATGAAATTGCTCTCTATCTGTCTTTCTCTCTTAACTTACTTTTATGATTCTTGAATCTTGATTAGTGAGTTGTGATCATAGCTAGCTACTTCCAATCTTGGTGGAGGACGTGGACCTGCTCTGTGGCTGCAATTTATTTCAAGGTTGGATTCTTATTTTGATTGTTTTAACATTTTGTTAAGCTATCTTCAGCTATTGAGTGTCTCCCTTTTGTGTCTCGTTTTTGTTGTTAGTCTGTTGTTCCCCTGCTATAGTAGTATAACTGCCTTGTATAAATGAACATGCTTAACCGTTAAGGAGTATAACGGCCTTGTATAAATGAACGTGCTTAACCGTTAAGGTATGCTCTCTTCTCTTTATTCTCATGTGGCTTCTTTTTCTTATTTTATTCTTATATTTTCAGTTATGGTTGACCGTCCCAATATAGTGCCTCATAGAGGACGCGGCAAAAAGAAAAAGTCAAAGCCTTCAATAGATTCTTTTTTGTCAAGACAGACCATTGCCAATGTAGGACATGAGAGTAGTGGTGGGAGCCCGAAAACTTCTAATGGGATTTCCCAAGAGTCTTCTTCCAATAAACCCAAAAGGAAGTGGAGGACTCAATGGACTCTACTACATCCTTGGGCATATTTATGCAAGTCTACATGTAATGAGGACCGCATAAAATGCACTTGGTGTGAAGAAGATGGAAGAGTGAATACTTTCACAATGGGTAGATCCCAAAGCATTCAGCTTTCAGCCTTGAATGAGCATGCAAAATCTACAGATCATAGGAGAGCTGCAAGTATTTATCATGCAAAGCTAAAGGCTATTGGTGGCAATGGACCAATAGATGGGGGTATTGACACAATGGTGCATTCTGAACAGTTTAGAATAATCACTTGTATGAAGCTGGTACACTTTTGTGCATGCAATGATATTGCATTGGAGAAATATCCCACTCAATGTAAGTTACAAAGGGAGCTTGGCACTCCTAATATGCCATCATGTGATGAGTATGGTGCATATACCAATCCCGTATCTGGAAGAGAGTTCTTGATGGCTTTAAGAGATTGTACTAGACAAGACTTGTATGTTCAAATTTGTGGAAGTCCATTTTTTTCAATCCTCATTGATGAAAGTATAGATAGAACCATCGAGAAACATTTGATTATCTACATTTTGTACTTGGCTAGGAATGGCAAAGGAGAGCCCAATTGTAAATTTGTGAGATTGCTACCGGTTGATAATGGATCTGGGAAGGCAATCTACAATGCTGTCCATGCCATGCTCTTAGAGAGTAATTTGGATTTGAAGAAACTTGTTGCATTTTTAAAACGGATGGTGCCTCAGCAATGACAGGTCATAAGATAGCTGTAGTGGCCTGGTTTCAAGCATCGGCTTCACAAATTATGGGCATGCATTGTATTGCCCACCGTGAGGCACTTGCAGAGCAAAGGATGGTTTTGCATCGAATCCTCATGTGTTTGCTTTTGTTGATAAGGTTGCAAACAAGGTATATGCATGGCTAGGGAAATCAACAAATCGACATGTCGAACTTCGAAACTTGATGCATGAGTATCATATTGCAGACTTGAAAGTTTTACAAATCCATGCAATTTGATGGCTATCTAGAGGCCAAGTAATGGAAAGATTGGTTCCCTTAATGCTTGCTATTTTGGAGCAATGGAGAATGCATGAGAAAAAATGGTACAATTATGCTACAATCTTTCAAGTCCAATTTATGATGCATTTGCTGGCTGATGTTTTGGTTGAATTGAATAAATTAAATGCAGAATTTGAGAGGGAGAACATGGATGTTACTATGATTGGAGTCTACTTGGATTTGACATTTGAGAAGCTCACTAAAAGGTATATATCTTATGAGGGCCAATTTGGTGCTGGTTCAAAACAGCTTACAAAGTTTTTGAACTTGACATCAAAAGATGGGAATATGTTATATGTTGATTCTAATGGGTTTACTCATAAGCATGTGCTACACTTTGTGCGAGTTCCAAAATTAGCTCCAAAAAAGAAACGAGGTAGAGCAGTAAGTGATTCAGAAGAGGAGGATGCAACTCTTGATCTTAATGTATTGCCTCATGATGCTGGAAGTGCAAGTGGTTCCCTCGCTGAATGTATTTGCATTGGAAGGACATTTGTACAAGATGTTTTGAATGCTTTAAATAATAGGTTTCTTGATCTTGGGGTTTTCAACTCGGTCAAGCTATTTAATCCCTCTGCCTATCCTTCAGATGTAATTGAAAGGGATAAAAGGACTGAAGAATGGTTAGAGAGGCTTATTGGCAAACTTAATGTTGATGATTCAACAATTGACATTAGGAAATGTTTGGGCGAACGGGAGGATTTTGTTGGCATGTTGTACAGGGTTGCTAGGAGTAGAGGTATGCATGATGCTTGGGCAATCTGCAGCAACACAAAGACTTGGTGGGACACATTTCCAGGACTGATGCATTTATGGCAGGCAAGCATAGTAATTCCAGCGAGTACAGCATCATGTGAGCGAGGTTTCTCTCGACAAAATGACATAAAGAGTAGCTTGAGAAGTAGCATGTGTCTGGAGACGCTTGATGCATTGATGTTGTTATCACTTAATGCAAGTGATGCATCACAAGTTTGTTGGAAAGATGTTTTTGATATTTGGTTACAAGGAAAAAAGAGGAGGGCGATGCCATTAGAGTGATTTGTTCACTAATTCCATGCAGTGCAACACAACTAAACAATAGTGAAAGGTCTAATTTTGGCAAGTTGGACATGCAAGGCATCTTGACTGGACAACATGTTGGCCAATGTATGGGTACATAAGATGGTCGACAACATCACTCCAGCTATTTTGCCTTGAACACAACTAGTGAGTAGTTTGTACTAGGGTGGCTAAGCCCATTTTGGCAAGCTAGACACACATTTCAGATGGCTAGGTAGCTAGACACATTTCAGATGGCTGGTAGCCTGGTAGAAGAAATAGTCATAGATATGTCTATATGTAATACAAGGATAAGCTGTCGCGCATCTCTCACATTAGTACTTTCATAGCATAAGTATTACATTGAAGCCTTTTGTTTGCAGATTGGATGCTTTATGTATATACAAGTTTCATCAACAATTATACCTAAATTTTCACTTTTAAAAAAAACTTGTTTGTAGATTGATTGTTTAATTATATATAGTTTTTTAGTTTTTAAAAAAGCTTTTCATTTTGATAAATTGCTTGCCATTTGAATAACATGATTTTGGAAACTCATGTCATGTGAAAAGCAGTTTGAAAAAGTGTATGTCACTTGAAATTTTAAGTAACCCGTCAAATTTAGGCCCTGCTCACAGGAATTATGTGATCATTTGAAGTAATGTGGTACTAAAAGACATGTGACATAAAGGTACCTGCCACGGAATGTGACATAAAGGTTCTAAAAGACATGTGACATAAAGGTTCCTGCCAGTGCTGCCACGGAGTGTGACATAAAGGTACAAAAAGACATGTGACATCCACAAAATGTGATATAAAGGTACTAAAAGACATGTGTAAATAAAAACATAAGGGCTTAATTGAAGGGTTACTTTTAAATTGAAGGGTTTCTTTTTTTTTCAGCGAGAAAAGCTAGAAAATTATATTAACAAGAAGAGCCGCATGGGCTCAGATTACAAGAGGGGATACAATACTAGGAACACGCCTAATAGGCTCACCGGCCAAAATGTCTTTTTTTTCTGTCTGTGACGTGACATAAAGGTCCTTGCCATGGAGTGTGACATAAAGGTCGTAAAAGACATGTGACATAAAGGTCCCTGCCAGAACGCAATGTGTTGCGAAATGGAATGGGAATATGGGACATTGCATAACTGCCGTGATTGTTATATGATCACCTGTATATATATATATATATATGAAATGCATGTTGGAACGTGCAGCATATGCGTGCAGTAAGGAGGGTGAGACAAGGCAATATTGGTCATAGTGTGAGGATGGGGAGGTCATGGGGAGTTGTGGCTATTATGGTGTTGTGCGCCAGCGGCCTGCTGGGCGTAGCGAGCGGCCATGGCAGCATGGAGGACCCCTTCAGTAGCGCCGGCCGGGAGAAGTATCAGGGCCTCGACCTGGCACGCTCCGACTGGCCAGCCACCTCCTTGTCCTCCGGCGTCCCCTTCACATACCTCTACAGGGCCACCGCCCCGCACTTGGGCTTCTTGGAGTTCTACGTCACCCGGGATGGTTACCAGCCCACTGAGCCGCTCAAATGGGCAGACTTGGAGGACCCGCCCTTCATCAACGTCACCAACCCCACGCAAGTTGTGTTCTAATTTTTTGTATGTGTCTTTTTGTATGCATGTGTATCTTTCCTATTAAGCACATCCTTTCCCTGCAGTATGATAAGAGAAGATGTGTATCTTTCCTATTAAGCACATCCTTTCCTCTGCAGTATGATAAGAGAAGGATACATGTCAAAAGGAGTTTCCATGGCTCTTTGTTCTTTGTTGGGGGGTGCGTAAACTATAAGAAATTCTTTGAAGATTTCCATGTTTGTTTATATAACTTCTTAATTTCTTCTTTGTTTTAGGATTTTGCCTGTGGTGGATTTTTTCATGGTCAAAGTTGTGGAGGAGGGCATTGAAAGATATGGGATTAGTATTCCCGATGAGGAGTTGGGAGTATACTTATTTATAAAAGAGTATGTTTGTGACACTGACTATGACACAGAGAGATCTGAACACCACTTACCGATACTCTCCATGCGAACGTACTCTATCTAAACGGAGGCCAAAATGCACTCGTGAAATGAATTTATGGTCTGAGCCTACGAAGACAGCTCTTGAATCGGATGTCGTTGTGGGTAGCCCTAACACAACTCCCGAACTTAGTGTTGCACCTGTGAAGAAGGGGGAAGAGATGGTGATGCTCTTGCCCTTGTACTGCTTCCTATGGCTCCGTGCTTGTTCTCTACTCTCTTAGACTGCACCAGGCTCTGATACCATGAAAACATTTGGGGAAGAAGGAGAGCTAGAATCCTTGCAAGCACACACACACACACATACAATGAAGAAGACACAAGATATGGAAGGTTGAACTTCTTCTTCTTCTCTACTCAAAAAGATAACTCCCAAATGGCTGAAAATACAACATAAGTACTAAAGTACTATATGTACAAGCTGTCCATAGTGTGAATCCAGTGTCCACTATGAGGTGAGCTGGCATGATAAGTATGCCATAACTCGATGGGTGGACTTAAGTATTGAGTCCAACTGTAGAGAATCACTGACGAAGATCTCCGTGTCGGTCACCAAACGCGCCAGTGAGTAAATGCCTCAACGTTCACACCGAGGCCATGTCATGAGTGTCAACTCATGGTGTGCTTGACATCTCAACACCAAGTTGCTAGGGTCATTATGGTGGAGATCTAAGCCTCCATGGTCCAATGTATGAAAAACTCAAGCTTAGTCTTCTTGTAAAGAGCTCTAAGAGCATGAGTATTTCAATGCCTTTCAAGGGGGGGTCAGCCTCATGAAATTCAACCCTCATCACTGTGTCAATTATGCTTTAAGTCTTTCCTTAAAATTGATTCCAAGCATGCTAGTTGTTATGTGTGAAATTGTCATTTTCTTTATGCATTATAGCTATGGTTATTCACCGAATTGCTACCAAGTTATAGAAAATTTCTTAGCCTAACTAGAACTAAGTGCAATTTCTCTTAATTGCAAAAGGGATGAAATACTAAATAAGGTTTCAAGGCATACTAAAGAGTGTTAATTATCATCCATAACCCATATACTACTTTACTACTGTGACACAAAGTTGGGGTTTTGACTTCGGTCACTTCTTAGAATCAAAACACACTTGTATGAAACCTCACAGCCTCCTCACCTCCCTTTTTCTCCCTAGGCTAAGATGAAGATAAACACATTAGAGACGACTTCTTCTTCTTCTTCTTATTTTTCTCCTCTTCTTTAGATTTATCTTCTTGTTCTTCTTCTTCCTGGCTCCTAGTTTTACGACCCCTTTTTGCCATTAATGGCATCAATGTTTCCTCTTCTTCTTCTCAGCATGTTTCCTCTAAAAGTGCTAAACTTTTATCCTCTCTTTTCCTCAATTTTGGACACTCAGTGAGATAGTGTGTACTCTAGTACTTATGTTATATTTTCAGCCATTTGTGAGTTATCTTTTTGAGTAGAGAAGAAGAAGAAGTTCAGCCTTCCATATCTTGTGTCTTCTTCATTGTGTGTGTGTGTCTGTGTGCTTGCAAGCATTATAGTCTCCTTCTTCCCCAAATCTTTTCACTTGGCAGCTTCTTTCTTCTTGCACTTGCCGTTGTCCTCTTTTCAAAGACTCAATGGCTGTTCGAGCCAACAACCCTGCGGAGAAAAAGAGTGAATTTCAAGAGGATTTAGTTGGGAGCTTGATTTGAAAGTGCTCCATAACTTAGTACATAGGGGATTACTAGTGTATGCACATTATGTGTGTGTATCTTGATCCATATTGGTCTCTAGAAACCTAATCAGATGACCTCTGTAAACTCAGATTCAAATTTCAACTTCTTCTATAGAATTGTATACCTTGAAGTCATATTTCTTTTGATAAAAAAAGTTTTGGATTTCGATCACATATGAGCAAGTTATGGCCATTTTAGTGCACACCAGTTTAGAAAGGGTCTTTCCCCCTTTTCAGAAATAGTAACTTTGACTCTTCCAAGAGGTGGGAAGGCTCTAATGCATGGGTATAGGAACGTGTAGATTCAGCCCTCTTATGGGATTTTTCAAGAGCCAAATTAATATGCTAGGCCCTGGACTCATCCCCCCTCACCTCCTGCCCATATTAGCCCCTGTTCCCACTCACCGTAAGCTGTATTTTACCCTTTTGGGTCCATCGGGAGCCCGTTTGAGCCCCGTAAAATCATGACAAGATCTTGGAAAAATTTCCCATGCACTCATGAAGTGTCAATTCACCTTTTGGCACTACCGCGTCCATGAATGAACTTCCTTGCATGCCTTATTGTCCATTAGACATGTGCTTTCTTGTGCTTTCTTATGCTTTCTCTCTCTAGAATGGCCCTTTGAGAGAAGGAAAGACCTTGATGAAGCTTATTGAAGTTGTATTCATCTTTTGGCACATTCTTTGCCATGAATACACTTCCTTTCATGTCTCATTGTCCATTGACCATTGCTTTCATGTGCTTTCTCTCTATAGGATGGCCACATTTTAGAGAGAGAAAGGCCTTGGTAAAGCATAAAATACATCAAAATTAAATTTTGATGACATACCCCTCCCTGGAAATCATAGTCATCCTCGACTATGCTTTTATCAAGCAGATGGAAGCCTCATTTTTGCTTGGGAGATCCACATTTAAGCGAGAATACTTTTTTTGAACTAGATGGCAAGTGTAGTAGGCATTTAGGAGACATAGTCATCGCTAAACTATTCCTTGAAACATTGGTGTACACACAAAACATTTGAATGCATCGTGAGACAAATAAAAAGAAACATTGCATTGAATCATTAAAACATTTTTATACAACGATGTCTTAGCTTACACTTGAGCCATGAAGGAACTTGTAGTCTTGCACTAAAGCAAGAGAATCCTTCAATTGGGGTTCCTGCATCCATTTAGCATCATGAAGTGGATAATTTTTAAACTTAATTAAAAATCTATGTATTACCTGTCTTCATGCTACTTAAGGATGGCCTCAGGCTATAGGATCTCCTCTTGTTCATCAAACTCAAGAGGATCGTCTTCCACTAGCTGGCAGGCACACCCTTAAATGGCTTCAATAGACTCACACGAAATGCATTGTGAATATGACAATGGTCTAGCAACTTAAGTCTATAAGCCGTCATGTCATTGATCCGTTGGAGAATTTAGAATGGGCCATAATACCTCTTGGCGAGTTTAACATAGAACTTTTGATGTCCTGTGGGTTTTCCTTGCCAATTCCTGCTGGTCTTTTGTCTTAAACCGAGCCTTGGGGCATTTGAGCAAAACCCATTTGTTCTCTTTAAGCTCCATAGGTCTTCTATTCTTATCTGTAGTTCTTATTTGTTTTTATCGTGACATTTGTATAGCTTCTTTTATCTTTTGAAAAGCTATCTTGATGTCATGAACACACTCATCAGTTGTTGCAAATATTTTTTCATGCATTTTCAAGATAGTGGAGGCTTGGGGTAGCCTTCAACTATCTCAAAAGGGGACTTACTTGTAGAAGTTTGCACCATGTTATTGAATGCAAACTCTACCAAGGGCAAGTACTTCTCCCATTGCTTATGTTGGTCTTTCTCACTAACATAACTTTTAAGCAAATCTAGGATAGTCAAGTTTGCGATCTCACTTTGCCCATCTGTTTGAGGGTGATAGGAAGAGGAGAAATCCAAACATGTGCCCATGTTCTCAAATATAGTTCTTTCTAGAAGAGACGTCATCCTTGGATCTCTATGTGAGACTATTGCGGTTGGCATCCCATGGTACTTAAAGATCTGAGAAATGAACAAGGTAGCCATGTGATGCGATTTAGTAGTCTTTTTAAAACAGGTATGAAATGAGCTTGTTTACTAAATTGATCTGCTACTGTCCAAATCCCTGTATTTCCATGTATGGACCTTGGTGATCCAAAGATAAAGTCCATTGAAATACTCTCCCATGGAGCTTTTGGGATTGGCAATCGTTGCAACAACCCAAGGGTCTTGTGCCTATGAAACTTGACCTTTTGACACACCATACATTGCTCAACATATTGATGTATGCCATTGCACTTAGAGGGCCAATAAAAGTAGGTCTCTATGGCTTGCGTTGTGGCTTGTATTCCACGATGACCCTCATGTGGGAGTGTGTGTGACTCATACATGACTTTCCCATGTAGATTCTTGGTAATGCATAGTCGATGACCTTGCAAAAGAAATCCATCCTTTAGTGACAAAGGTTCTTGGGTCTTACCATTCTCCAAGTTGGAAATGATACTTGAATAATAGTCTCCATCTTTTGCATACTTGCCAATCATGCTTGTAAGATCATGAGTGTATGCTATAGAGACTGCATTTATCCTTGACCGATGATGAGAGAGTGCATCCACAACCGCATTTTGCTTTCCTCGTATGTAGGCAATATGAAAATGAAATTGTGAGAGGATATTTTTCCACCTCATTTGCTTATCGAAAAGCTTGGTTTGTTGTCAGAAAGTACTTAATACTTTGATTGACAGTCCTTATCATGAAAGGTGTTCCCAATAAGGAATGCTTCAAGGAATCTAGTGCATGAACAATAGAGAGCAGTTCTTTTTCATAGATTCAAGGAACTTGTTCTTGTGGGTGTAAACGGCAACTTTGATAAGCCATAGGGTGTCCCTATTGAGAAAGGACGGCCCCAATGCTATCATTGCTTGCATCACAATGCACATCAAAAGGCTTAACAAAATCTAGCAACACCAAGAGGGGTTGTGTCAATAGCCTTCTTTTAGCTCATTGAAGCTGTTATTTTCTTATGCTCATTATAAGCTGTTATTTTCTCTAGCGGTCCACTAAAATTTAACTTTCTTCTTAGTTAAACTGTGAAGCAGACCTGCAATGATAGAGAACTCTTCAAAAAAGCGCCTATAGTAGGAGCACGTGGTGCCAATAAAGCTCCTTATCTCATGTAAATTCTTTGGCTGTGGCCACTCATCTATCACTCTAAGCCTTTGGGATCCATTTGGATGCCCTCTTTAGAAATGATATGGCCAAGATATCTTATCTCCTTGAGAGAGAATTTGCTCTTCTTTTCATTAACATAAAGCTTATTAGCACGTAGCTCTTCAAAAACTGCCTTTAAGTGCTCTTTGTGCTCTTCTAATGTCTTTGAATAGATGATGATATCATCAAAGAATACACCTGTATATGATCTATGGTTTTGAAAGAGCCTTTCCATTAACTTATTAAAGGTTGCATGAGCATTGGTAAGGCCAAAGGGCATCACCATATATTCATACAAACCGAATTGCATACGAAATGCGGTCTTGTGTATGTCTTCGAGTATAATCCTTATTTGATGATAGCCGCTTTTAAGGTCTATCTTATTGAAGTAAGAAGAGCCTTGCAACTTATCACATATGTCCTCTATGCAAGGAATTGGGAACCAATTCTTTATAGTGTTCTTATTTAGTGCACGATAGTCCATGCACATGCGGTAGGACCCATCTTTCTTTTGCACTAATAACATCGGTGAACAAAAAGGAGAGGAACTAGGATGTACCATCCCCTTTCCTAAGAGTTCATTGACTTGGGAAAGAATTTCCTCTTGTTTTGCATGAGACACACAATAAGCTGGTCTATTAAAAGGTGCACTTCCTGGCACTAACTCAATCCTATGGTCATCATCCCCTCTTGAAGGAGGTAACTTGTTAGGGATAGAGTGAGAAAAACAATTGCTAAAAGATTGAAGAAAAGACTCTCGACTTATTTCATCATTAGAGCACATGTTAGCATTAGACTCTTGGAAAGTTGTGTCATTAGGGGATTGGGGTTCCTTAACAAAAACCATATACAAGAAAAGAGAAGACTTTATTGATTTTTGTATAGCAACATGTGATACAACTGGGATAGTACTCCCCTTCTCCCTTGTGCTAAGACTCACAACTCTATCTTTTATGATGAAAAGTCATGACCCTATCAGGAAACATGAGTTGAGCGGCCATGCGATGAAACCATGGCGCTCCTAATATGACATCCTCATGTAACAAAGGAGAAACATGGAACTCCTCTTGATCTACATAGCCTTGAACATGGAGCCTTAGGTTTCCAATCAACGGGGTGACTGGAACTTGTTGCGATCGCCTGCTCACCTTTCAGTTGGTCACTTGCTCCTTTCAGTTGGTCGCTTGCTCACACAATCGCCTTCAGCTTAGCTTAGCTCGGCTCGCTCGGCCTCGCTCACTCGGTCCTTGCCCGCGAGCTTCTCAGCCACCAAATAGATTGGTGTTTTTTTTTCACTTCAAATTTTTTTAATGTAATTTTTTCTTCTCAGGTTGTATTTTTAATGTAATTTTATTTTCACTTTAATTTTTTAATATTAAATGTATTTTTTATGTCATTATTTATTTGATTACATATATATATATATATATATATATATATATATATATAACAATTTTAGTATATGTATGTAACAGTTTTAGTATATATATGTAACAATTTTAGTATATATATGTAACAATTTTAGTATATATATATATAACAATTTTAGTATATATATATATATATATATATGTGATAATTTTTGTATATGTATGTAACAATTTTAGTATATATATATATAAATCTTAGTATATACATGTGTGTATATGTTTTGGTTACAATTTTAGTATATATATTTGTATATATATTATTTTGGTATATATATTTTAGTATATACATGTGTGTATATGTTTTGGTTACAATGTTTTTGTGTATATATATTCGGTTACAATTTTAGTATATATATATGTAACAATTTTAGTATATGTATGTAACAGTTTTAGTATATATATGTAACAATTTTAGTATATACATATATAACAATTTTAGTATATATATATAACAATTTTAGTATATATATGTGTGTGTATATGTTTTGTTTTTAGTCTTAAATGCATTTTTAATATAATTATTTATTCGATTACACTTATTTATGTATATAGATGTGTGTATATCTTTTTTAAAAAGTCTTAAATGTATTTTTAATGTAATTATTTATTCCATTACATATAGATATAAATGTAATATAGATGTGTGTATATCTTTTGTTTTTAGTGTTTTGTTTCCATATGTTCTTTTGTTTTAAATAATAGAAATTATCAAAATGTTTATTTTATTTTATATTCATATATATAAATGTATATGCAAATATATATATATATATATATATACATATATACATATATGTATATATGTACAGATACATATGTATATACATATACATATACATATACATATACATATACGTATATATATATATATATATTTTTACATACATGTGTATATATATATATATATACGTATACATATATGTATATATATACATATGTATATATGTATATCTATACATATGTATATATATATATATACATATGTGTATATTATATATATACACATATGTATATATATATATATATATATATACATATGTATAGATATACATATATACATATGTATATATATACATATATGTATACGTATATATATATATACACATGTATGTAAATATATATATATATATATATATATATATATATATATATATGTATATATATATATATATACATATGTGTATATTATATATATACACATATGTATATATATATATATATATATATATATATATATATATATGTATATATATACATATATGTATACGTATATATATATATATACACATGTATGTAAATATATATACACATGTATAATATATATTTACATACATATATATATATATATATATATATATATATATAATATACACATATGTATATATATATATATATATACATATGTATAGATATACATATATACATATGTATATATATACATATATGTATACGTATATATATATATATACACATGTATGTAAATAAATATATATATATATATATATTATATTATATATATATATACATATGTACATAAGTATATATATATATGTATATACACATGTATATACATCTATACATGTGTGTGTATATATATATATATACATATATATATATACTTATATATACATGCAAGTACATTTTAACATGGATGGTTGCTATGTAGAGGACTACAAAGATGATTGCAAAATAGTTGCAAAGGGAAAACGTGTGGGAAGAATGTTTACATTGGATGTGAACATGCTTGAGGTGAAAGCTGCCATGTTTGCATAGGGTGTAGGAGTTGTGGGTGATGTTGACATTTGGCATAAGTGCATTGGCCATGTGAATGAGCGGCGATTGAGGTCTATGCAATCCAAAGAGATTGTGACAGGTTTGCCTAAGTTCAAGGTGGATGGAATGCATAAGGTATATGAGAATGCCAATTTGGAAAACAGAGACAAAGAATGTATTTCCACATGAGCATAACATACGTAAGAAGCCACTTGAGGTGGTGCATTCAAATGTATGGGGGCCGACGAAGACTACGTCTATGCGTGGATGCATGTATTATGCTTTCTTTATTGATGACCACACTAGGAAAGTGTGGGTGTAGTTTATGAAGGAGAAAAGTGAGGTGTTCTCTCACTTCAAGAGTTTCAAGTCTATGGTTGAGAAGGAAACACGTTTGTAGATTAAGCATCTAAGGTCAAATGGAGGGGGAGAGTACTTCTCCAATGAGTTCAGTGGTTATTTGCAGAAAAATGAAATTCAGAGGTAATTTACATGCAGATACACTCCGCAGCAAAATGGTGTTGCTGAGAGAAAAAATAGGCCTATTGCAGAGATTGCGCGTGCATTGAAGAATTTACCTCATTTGCTATTGGGCTGAAGTAGATTCTACTGCTGTTTACATTATGAACAGAACCCCCACAGCTGCTTTACATGATGTTACTCCAGAGGAGAAGTTTAGCAGCAGAAAAAAAGATTTGTTACACTTGAAGGTATTCGGATGTATTGCTTATGTACACATTCCAGGTGAGTTGCATAGTACATTAGACCCGAAGGCTGAAAATATGTGTTTGTGGGCTACTCCCTTGAGCAAAAGGGTTATAGGTGTTACAACCTTGCTACACGTGAGCTGAGAATTAGTAGGGATGTTGTGTTTGATGAAATGAGCAGTTGGTATGTTGATGTAAAAGATGGTGATGGGCTCAATTTAAAGAGCAGGTGGTTGCGCAGAAAACAGGGCAGCAATCATAGACTTTGAGTGGACCGAGAGAGTCACCGAGTCATGGGTCTATTGTTGATAGACCATGGAGTGGCAGGTTGTGTGGGAAAGTCACTCCGCCGAGTACGTCACATGTATCATGGAAAGGCAAGGAGAAAATGGATGAGCCCCTATGTATGCCTGATGTAACTTCAAGGTACTCGTATGTTGATGCAGATGCAGATGGATCTGGAGAGAGTCTTAATGAGAGGAGTTTGGTATTCCGACTGTGAAAACACTTGGTGTGAGGAAAGTACATGAGGCGGCAAAACCGCCTCCTAGTGATCCAGGGCCGCGTAGGTCAGGTAGAGCCAAGATTCCTATGCAGAGATTGACTTATGATGGTTTTGTCGCTCATCACTATGCAGATATGGCAAAAGTGGTACAGGATGTAGAGCCCACATGTTTGATGCTGTTGGAAATGTGCATTGGGATAATGCAATGGATGAAGAAATGGCTACGTTGGATGTGAATGAGACATGGGATTTGGTGCCATTTCCTGAGGGCAAAAAGACCATTGGATGTAAATGGGTCTATAAGGTGAAGCACAAGGGTGATGGGAGCATTGAAAGATATAAGGCAAGGCTGGTTGCCAAAGGATATGCTCAGACGTATGGTATTGACTACGAGGAGACATTTAGTCATGTTGCCAAGATGGAAACTATGAGAGCTGTCATTGTAGTGGCTACAGCTAAGGGATGGATTATGCATCAGATGGATGTAAAGAATGCTTGCTTGCATGGTGAGTTGCAAGAAGAGGTGTATTTGGATCAGCCACCTGGCTATGAGGATTTGAGTCATCCAGATTATGTATGCAAGCTGCGTAAAGCCTTGTATGGATTGAAACAGGCGTCGAGATCATGGCATGACAAAATCACAGAGTATCTTGTCACCATTGGCTTTCATATGGCAAATGCAAATCACACACTCTATGTACGTAGGAGTGAGGCAGGTATTGTGGTCATTACCATTTATGTTGATGACCTTATTGTTGCAGGTGACAGTGATGTAGAGGTTGAGAATGTAAAGGGTCTCCTCAAACAAAAATTTGAAATGAAGGATTTGGGTGAGCTAAGATACTTTCTTGGCATTGCAGTTATCAGGATGCCTGAGGGAGTTTGGCTGTCATCGCAGAGACATAATGCATTGGACATGTTGTCCAAATATGGTATGGATGGTTGTAAGCCCATTTTTATGCTATTGGATTAGAATGGCAAGCTTAGCGCACATGCAGGCAAGGTGTTAGAGAATGCCACTATGTACAGGAAAATAGTTGGGAGTTTGATCTACATGACGATCACGAGGCTGGACATGATTTACACACTTGGGTTGGAGAGCCAATTTATGCAGGCTCCTCGGAAACCACATTTGGATGGCGTGAGGCACACACTACGCTATGTAAGCTCCACAGTGGATTATGCACTGTTCTATGAGGCTGGTGTACCATTAGAGTTGTATGGTTACACATATGCAGATTGGGCTGGTAGCATTGCAGACAAGCGGTCTACTAGTGGATTTATGTTTTCTTTTGGGAGTGCAGGTGTTACTTGGAGCATAAAAAAGTAGTCAATATAGTGGCCTTGTCTAGTACAGAGGCAGAGTACAGGCATGCTACGATGGCAGCATGTGAGGTAGCTTGGTTGCACAAGTTACTTGATGATTTGGGGCTACATGTGGACATGAAGGTTGTCATATATTGTGACAATCTTAGTAGCATTCAGTTGGCTAGGAACCCAGTGTACCATGCGAGGACCAAACACATAGAGGTCCATTATCACTTCATCACGGAGAGGGTCTTAGCAGGTGACATCGACTTGGTCTATGTCACCACGGAGAAGCAAGTTGCAGATATCGTCACACGAAGGCCTTGGGAGTTGAGAAGCTTTGCAACTTTTGGACTATGCTTGGAGTTTAAGCAATGGAGTTGAGCTTGAGGGGGAGTGTTGAGATGTCAAGCTCACCATGAGCTGACACTCATGACATGGCCTCGGTGACCGTTGAGGCATTTACTCACTAGCGAGTTTGGTGACCGACACGGAGATCTTTGTTAGTGATTCTCTATAGCTGAACTACATACTTAGTCCACCCATCGAGTTATGGCATACTTATCATGCCGGCTCACCTCACAGCAGATTCACACTATAGACCGCTTGTACATAGGACTCTAGTACTTATGTTGTATTTTGAGCCATTTGTGAGTTATCTTTTTAAGTAGAGAAGAAGAAGAAGTTCAGCCTTCCATATCTTGTATCTTCTTCATTTTGTGTGTGTGTGTGTCTGTGTGCTTGCAAGGATTCTAGGTCTCCTTCTTCCCCAAATCTTTTCACTTGGCGGCTTCTTTCTCCTTGCACTTGTCGTTGTCCACTTTTCAAAGCCTCAATGGCTATTCGAGCCAACAACCCTGCGAAGAAAAAGATTGAATTTCAAGAGGATTTGGTTGGGAGCTTGATTTGAAAGTGCTCCATAACTTAGTACATAGGGGATTACTAGTGTATCATGCACACTATGTATGTGTATCTTGATCCCTATTGGTTTCTAGAAATCTAATCAGATGACCTCTATAAACTCAGATTCAGATTTCAACTTCTTCTATAGAATTGCATACCTTGAATTCATATTTCTTTTGATAACAAAAGTTTTGGATTTAGATCACATATGAGCAAGTTATGGTCATCTTAGTGCACACCAATTTAGAAAGGGTCTTTCCCCCTTTTCAAAAATAGTAACTTTGACTCTTCCAAGAGGTGGGAAGGTTCTAATGCATGGGTATAGGAACATGTAGATTCAGCCCTCTTTTGGGATTTTTGAAGAGCGTAATTAATATGCTAGGCCTTGACTCATCCCTCCTCACCTCGTGCCCATATTAGCCCCTGTTCCCACTTATCGTAAGTCGTATTTTGCCCTTTTGGGTCCGTCGAGAGCCTGTTTCAGCCCCGTAAAATCATGACGAGATCTCGAAAAAATTTCCCATGCACTCATGAAGTGTCATTCACCTTTTGGCACTACCCCAACCATGAATGAACTTCCTTGCATGCCTTATTGTCCATTAGACATGTTCTTTCTTATGCTTTCTCTCTAGAATGGCCCTTTGAGAGAGAAGGAAAGACCTTGATGAAGCTTATTGAAGTTGTATTCATCTTTTGCAACTTCCTTGCCATGAATAGACTTCCTTTCATGTCTCATTGTCCATTGACCATTGCTTTCATGTGCTTTCTCTCTATAGGATGGCCACATTTTAGAGAGAGAAAGGCCTTGGTAAAGCATAAAATACATCAAAATTAAATTTTGATGACATACCCCTCCATTGAAATCATAATCATCCTTGACTATGCTTTTATCAAGCAGATGGAAGCCTCATTTTTGCTTGGGATCCACATTTAAGCGAGAATACTTTTCCTGAACTAGATGGCAAGTTTAGTAGGCATTTAGGAGACATAGTCATCGCTAAACTATTCCTTGAAACATGGGTGTACACACAAAACATTTCAATGCACATTAACTCGTGAGAGAAATAAAAAGAAACATTGCATTGAATCATTAAAACATTTTTAAACATCGATGTCTTAGCTTACACTTGAGCCATGAAGGAACTTGTAGTCTTGCACTAAAGCAAGAGAATCCTTCAATTGGGGTTCCTACATCCATTTAGCATCATGAAGTGGATAATTTTTAAACTTAATTAAAAATCTACGTATTACCTTGCCACTTTGCAGGACATTGTCTTCATGCTTAAGGATGGCCTCAAGCTGTAGGGTCTCCTCTTGTTCATCAAACTCAAGAGGATCCTCTTCCACTAGCTCCTTGGCAAGCACACCCTTAAATGGCTTCAATAGACTCACATGAAATGCATTGTGAATATGCCAATGGTCTGGCAACTTAAGTCTATAAGCCGTCATGTCATTGATCCATTGAAGAATCTAGAATGGGCCATAATACCTCTTGGCGAGTTTAACATAGAACTTTTGATGTCCTGTGGGTTTGCCTTGCCAATTTCTGCTGGTCTTTTGTCTTAACCGAGCCTTGGGGAATTTGAGCACAACCCATTTGTTCTCTTTAAGCTCCATAGGTCTTCTATTCTTATCTGCAGCTCTTTTTTGCTTTTGTTGTGACATTTGTATAGCTTCTTTTATCTTTTGAAAAGCTATCTTGATGTCATGAACACACTCATCAGCTGCAAATATCTTTTGATGCATTTTCAAGATAGGTGAAGGCTTGGGGTAGCCTTCAACTATCTGAAAATGGGCCTTACCTGTAGAAGTTTGCACCGTGCTATTGAATGCAAACTCTACCAAGGGCAAGTACTTTTCCCATTGCTTTTGTTGGTCTTTCTCACCAACATAACTTTTAAGCAAATCTAGGATAGTCAAGTTTGCGATGTCACTTTGCCCATCTGTTTGAGAGTGATAGGAAGAAGAGAAATCCAAACATGTGCCCATGTTCTGAAATAGAGACTTGTCATCCTTGGATCTCTATCTCAGACTATTGCGGTTGGCATCCCATGGTACTTAAAGATCTGAGAAATGAGCAAGGTAGCCATGTGATGTGATTTAATAGTCTTTTTAACAGGTATGAAATGAGCTTGTTTACTAAATTGATCTGCTACTGTCCAAATACTCGTATTTCCATGTATGGACCTTGGTAATCCAAAGATAAAGTCCATTGAAATACTCTCCCATGGAGCTTTTGGGATTGGCAATCACTCCAACAACCCAAGGGTCTTGTGCCTGTGAAACTTGACCTTTTGACACATCTTACATTGCTCAACATATTGATGTATGCCATTGCACATAGAGGGCCAATAAAAGTAGGTCTCTATGGCTTGCATTGTGGCTTGTATTCCACGATGACCCTCATATGGGAGTGCGTGTGACTCATACATGACTTTCCCATGTAGATTCTTGGTAATGCATAGTCGATGACCATACAAAAGAAATCCATCCTTTAGTGACAAAGGTTCTTGGGTCTTACCATTCTCCAAGTTGGTAATGATACTTGAATTATCTCCATCTTCCGCATACTTGCCAATCATGCTTGTAAGATCATGATTGTATGCTATAGAGACTGCATTTATCCTTGACCGACGAGAGAGTGCATTCGCAACCGCGTTTTGCTTTCCTCGTATGTGGGCAATATGAAAATGAAATTGTGAGAGGAAATTTTCCCACCTCATTTGCTTATCGAAGCTTGGATTGATGTCAAAAACTTAATACTATGATGGACAGTGCTTATTATGAAAGATGTTCCCAATAAGGAATGCTTCAAGGAATCTAGTGCATGAACAATAGAGAGCAGTTCTTTTTCATAGATTCCAAGAACTTGTTCTTGTGGGTGTAATCGACAACTTTGATAAGCAATAGGGTGTCCCTATTGAGAAAGGACGGCCACAATGCTATCAGTGCTTGCATCACAATGCACATCAAAAGGCTTAACAAAATCTGGCAACTCCAAGAGGGGTTGCGTCATTAGCCTTTTCTTTAGCTCATTCAAGGTGTTATTTTCTCTAGCGGTCCATTGAAATTTAATTTTCTTCTTAGTTAAATTGTGGAGCGGACCCGCAATGATAGAGAACTCTTCAATAAAGCACCTGTAGTAGGAGCACGTGCCAGTAAAGCTCCTTATCTCATGCAAATTCTTTGGCTGTGGCCACTCATCTATCACTCTAAGCTTTTTGGGATTCATTTGGATGCCCTCTTTAGAAATGATATGGCCGAGATATCTTATCTCCTTGAGAAAGAATTTGCTCTTCTTTTCATTGACATAAAGCTTGTTAGCACGTAGCTCTTCAAAAACTGCCTTTAACACTATTTTGGTACCAAAAAAGGACACTTAAGTGTCCTTTTTCGGACGATGCAAATAAAATGCTACTTGTGCTAGGAAAGACATATTTAAAATCCCTCTTGAGGAGTTTGAATATGTGAGCGAGTGTGTCTTTAAAAAATGTAACCTTGCAATTTGGATGTTGGCACGATAAGGAATTACACCCATAAATAGGACTTGCATGAGACTGCAACTCAGGTTTGAGAAAACTGTCTTATAAGCTTAGAGAAAAAAATCACTAAGCCCCGTGAAAAATTCCAAGTAATTATTTCATATTTGTGTCAAAGATTTTGCCAAGTTTCACATGAAATAAAATTCAATTGAGAGTGTCTAAAATAGTAGGAGGTTGTGTGTGTTTGATACATCACTTTTTAGCATCCATTTGTAGAATTGCATACAAAATGCGGTCTTGTGTATGTCTTGAGCTAAGACTCACAACTCTATCTTTATGATGAAAAGTCAAGACCCTATCAGGAAACATGAGTTGAGCGGCCATGTGATGAAACCATGACACTCCTAATATGACATCTTTATGCAACAAAGGAGAAACGTAGAACTCCTCTTGATCTA